>NC_050071.1:73860705-74166931 GCF_009764565.3 Dermochelys coriacea | reverse complement strand
CCACCAAGCAGATACATTTTATTTTTCAAAAAACATATAAAGGTGGTTTCAAAGGAAAGGTTTGTTTGTTTTTAAATTAAGGTTTTATCCCTGCTATTTAAAAAAAAACCTTAGAAATATCAGGAATAGCTAGTCTGGTTTCTCCAAGTTTTGCTGAAAAACCTCCTACATGTTTCCAAATACGGAGCTCTTCCATTTAATGTCGGGGGTTCAGAGTGAACTCAATGTTTAACAAAGATTTCCTACTCAAAAGTGTTAGTAAAAACCAACTAACCAAAAATTATTACCAACAGCCTGATTAAATATTCTTTTGCCTCTCAACTCTTCAGATTTTACTTCCTTGATTGATTACTGATGTCAGCATTTCTTTAATTCCCAAATTATCATAGGTCCTACCTATACCAACCATTGTTGTAAACTCTCCCATGGTGATGCTACCAGTGATGCAGGTCCACTGGTGCCATCAATAGGTGCACAAGCACAGACAAAGCATCAACATTAACAGATGTTTGTACCACTGTTTCATCTATGTACGTTCTGAGCAGGGTTAGACAATACATTGGTAAAAACAGTGGTTCCCAGCCTACGCTAGCTCTTCCTTTGCTGCTACTCCTGTAGAGCTGCAGCAGTGGCAATAAAACAAGATTTTTTTTAAAAAAATGGTCCGTTTAGACAAAGCCTATGATAATTTGAGAACTAGTAAAAAGCTGAGATTAGGAGCCCTTAGCTGATGTAAATCAGCGTAATTCCTTTGGATTCAAATGGAGCTGTGCCAATTTATACCAGCTGAGGATCTGGTCCCTTTTGTTTACGAAGGACATTAAGACCTTGGTTCAGCAAGGTATTTAAGCATTAGCCTAACTTTAAGCACAAGTGGTCCCAGTGACTTCAATGGAACGTCATAATATTTTGCTGAGTCAAGGCCTAAATGCAAAACACAATGTTAATGCACCATTAAAGTGTACAGTTAAAACAGAGGGATTCAGGAAATATAAAAAGTAAGGTACCTGCAGCAATATTAAAAATCAGCTGTACCCTCCCTATCTCTGATATTTGGCAAAATAAGAAAATATATTAAAGCTATACCTATAAGAAACAAAGGAAAGGAAATAGTCTATATATGCACACAATGTGGCCAAGCTGACACTGCTATAGAAAATTTTGCATTCTTTAGTTTTTGGATTTTAACATCCTATTAATGCACACTTTTCCATTGAAGATATCAGAATTGTGATGATTTTACTAACTTGGCATTGAATTCCTGTCATTGCTATTCTCCTGTGCATCTGACAAAACAAGTTAACAAAGAAAACCCATTCTGGAAATTCTCTAAAACCAAAAAACTATTGTGCACAGGAGAGAGTGCAGAAGGAGAGAGAAGTGTGCCATTCAACAAGTAAATGACTTCCAACTGATTATTATAAATAAAGAATTGTTCTGAAAATATTAAAGACGCATAAACAATGCTGTTTCTTTCTCGTAACTAGAAGAGAACAACATTATTAATTAATAAAAATATACGCTAATAGGTGCCATTAATGACCTTTTATAATTCTGAATCTGGGATTTAGGAACACTGCCAACAGCAAGAACATCACCTTAACCTCAAGCTACTCAGTGTTTTCTCATGTGGGGAATCAGAGCTCCAAGAGGGCAATGCAGCTAATATAGCACAAAGCACCTGAGCTGAGACTCAAGCTTTTCAGGCAACATTGTCTGGTAGCTGCATTTAACCAGTTCCAGATAGGGAAAAGGAGAAAATTGAAATATTAACTTCTTTAGCTATTGTTTTCAGTTCAACCCAAAACAAAATTAATTTTGATTTAACTGAGCCTGTGAAAACTGTACTACTGTATGCACATGCAGTAAATCACTAACAATGACGGCATGTGTGAAACATGCAGCTAAGAATGGCAGAGTTGTACCTATATTTGACAGATTTATAAGCACACTTTACAAAATGTTCCTATGCTGGGACCAGGGCCTCTCAGAAGCCCTGGCTTCAGAAGCTTACACTATGTATATTAGCTCCATGCACCTTGTGAGAAGCCCCAATCTGCCAGCCTGAAAGCAGGAGATCCCCAGCTCCTAAGGTTCACAGAGACTAGCTTCATAAGATGCTTGGGATATGGCCCTCTGCTAGTTTCTAGTCAAATGGTGTCAGATTATGTTTTGGTTGGTTGGTTTCCTCCCACCTCTAAAAAACATAGGAAATGCCATAAAAAAACCTCACTATGTTAAAGTTGCATGTTTAAACACACTGAAGAGAGTTAGGAAATATGATGCCACCTAGTTCTATATAATGCTTTTCAACTGTAGACCTCAAAGTGCTTCACAAAAGAAATAATATTGTCACCTCCTTTTTACAGATAGGGAAAATGAGGCACAGAGAGATGAAGTGACTTGCTCAAGATCAACCAGCAGACCAATGGCAGAGATGGGAATAGAACACAGGTCTTCTGAGTTCCAATCCAGCACGCTATCAACTAGGATACATATTATATATGTAAGAATAAGAGACTATAATTAAGAGACTATGTATTTTATATGACAATGCTAATTACATAGTCATGCTGTTTCTCAGGTAATAAAATTCTAATTTTTCCTTATAATCTTAAATACACATATACCAGGGGTGGCCTAACTTTCTGACCCTCCAAGCTGCATACAATAATCTTCAGATGTTCGAGAGCTGGGGCACGCCTGCTGGGGCTCAGGACGTCAGTCGTACGGGAAGCACTTTATGGGACTTGGGGCTTCAGTCCTGTTCCTGCTGAAACCCTGAGCCCCAGCAGGCATGCCCCGCAGGACTGAAGCCCTGAGACCCCTCTCTCTGCTGGGCAGAAGCCCCTACCCCACCACTCTGCTGCAAGGCAGAGTCTCAAGATTTCCCCCCCCCCCCCCAGCCCGGCTGGCAGATGGTGGGGGGGGGCGGGCGGGCGCTATGCGAACCTGTGAACCAGTTTGGCCACCCCTGATGTATACTATTCTATCTTGTAGTACTAGGTCTATTATGCCAGACAGTCCATGAAAGTCACCTATATAAAGCGCATAGTCAGTCATATTCACACAACACGAACAGTACTATGAATTCAGATTAAATACCAACGAACTTTTACTAAACAGGCCATCTAATTTTACAGTGATGTTAGCTTTTATTTAACTGGCTCAGCAAGTCCTTGAATTGCACATAAAGAGAGCTGTGATACCAGCTGAAAAGTCTAGTATATGGCTGCTGACTAAATTATTAAAAAACCATATCCTTTAGAGAAACATTTACATATTATATAAAAGTCTAAACCAGCTTCTCAGATGGTGTGATTCTAGTAAGAGTCAATAGGAATATAGTGGATCATTCTTTGACAGCACTACTGGTCTAATGGATGCAAGGAAGGTGTACTTGAGAAACATCCTGATTTTAGTAAGGCTTCTGACACAGGCCTTCATGGCATTCTTGTAAGCAAGCTAGGGAAATGTAGTCCAGATGAAATTACTATAAAGTGGATGCACAACTGGTTGAAAGATTATACTCCAACAATAGTTATCAATTATTTGCTGTTAAACTGGGAAGGCATATCTAGTCCCACAGGGGTTCAGTCCTGGGTCCAGTACTATTCTGCTCCTAATGTTTTCCTACCTCATAGGGATGTTGTGAAAATTAATGTATATTTATCATTTTAATAATGCTTTACATGCAAAAAGTCTAACCTGCTTTTAATACAATCATTTGAGCCATAAAATTAATTTCTAGGATTCATTCTTTACCAATATTCCCCTGTGAGATGGGGACAGGCAGGAGACAAGTATACTGTGTGCCAGACTGTTTAACAATACAAAAGGAGAACCACGCCAGCACTGGGTCCCCACATAGCCAGATGCCCTCCAAATTCAACTATTCAAAGAGAAAAAGGAGTATACGGAACAGCGATCCCAGACTCCAGGAGCAGTTCATACTCACCTATGATCAGACATGCCTTGTCCTTGCTATATACCAATCCAAGGGACAGACAGCATAGAAATGCCGTTGCATCAAGATTTGGCAATACTAGCTCTGCTTAGGAACTGCCATACTAAAAGCAGACCAAAGGCAATGTTGACTCTCACAGCTACCAGTACAAGATGCTTCAGAGGAACATGCAAAGATCCCATAATAATCATGTAGACGACAACAACTTGCCTATAAAGGAAATTTCTTTCTAATCTCAGGTTTATGCACCTTATAAATGTTTATCTTATCTAATTTTTCTGTCTTAATACTTATTTTGACTCTCATCATTGTAGCATCCGAAAGCTGTCCCTCCCTCCCCAGTATTTTTGGATTTAGCTGCATAATAACCCCGTGAGGTAGTGAAGTATTGTTATCTCCATTTTTCAGGTGAGGAACTGATGCACAAAGAGATTAACAATTTGCCTGAAGTCAGAAAGGAAAAGGTACAGCCTGTAACTGAACCCAATACTCCTGAATCTAAGTCCAGTGCCATAACCAAAAATTATCCTTGCTGTAGAAGCAAATATTTTTTATTCACACAAATGTCTAATCTTTTTCTGACTCTTACTAGGAATTTTTCCTCAACAATATCTTGTGGCAGTGAGTCTTTCAGATTAATTATGCATAGTATAAAACAAAGCGTTTTAAATTGAAAACTGATCAAGGGAAATAGACATCGAACTGACCCTCTATATCATTGATTATCTTATTTACATGTACATTAACATGCCACCTCTTGCTATTCTCTTCTCAAATCAGCTTCACTTTACATTGCCAATGAGCATTAGACCTGAAGATTTCAATACTAGGAAAACAGTCGGAGAGAGTGAGAGCGAGCAAGAGAGCATGTGTTTTATAATGCATATTATATATTTAAAATCATACATATGTATACACAGCATATACATTTCCATCTTGGTTCACATCTGAGGAAAGGAAGAACAGGGATGACGAGCATGGGCAGGAAAGACTACAAATGTCTGGAAGCTTTGATGACATGCAGCTGGAGCCCATATGCCACCACGAAATAAAGAAAATTTCATGTAAAAATGTGTGGGTAAAATAGTTTTTCTTTCAATGAAATATAAGCAATGGTAAACGCAGTACTGTGTTTCAAAGAATCATGGGTGGCTCCAAAAAACATTAAGACAGTGAAAAAATTAATATGGTTTACTGAATAATTGTAGTCAAATTTCGACTATAGTCCGAATTAAGATAGGATTTCCCTGTGAGGGCAAGATGAAAGACACTTCTTATGTCAAAGTGAGCACTAACTCCTTGATTAAAAGAAGAGAAGCAGTGAAAATACAAGTAGATAAGTACTTCATGCTCACTGGTTTGACAGTTACTGATAGCGCCTAGCACTATGCCTTGTTTCAATTTATCTCTAAACAGATTATCCTTTTTAAAATTCCCAATGACAGAATGTGCTAATTAACCCAGACCTCCATACTAATGTGCTAACCAAACTCTTGGGAAAATCTGCCACAAATTTTATGCATAGAACAGAAATATATGCATATAGACCAGCGTTTTCCTTTTCATTACTATCCATTGAGATGTAGCACGTGTTTTACTGAAAGATGAAAATGACTGTATAAATACCATCTTGTTTTTCTTGTACAGTTACATACAATCCATATAACAGAATAATAAATCCAATAAGCTAATTATTAAAATTATTTTAATATCCCCTCCCCCTCTTTTCTACAGATTCCGTGTTAATCGCCTATGCATTACCTTTGTTACTGAAATCATCAATCATCACAATTTCTGCCAAGTATTTCCTTGGTGTCCTTTTTATTACACTGTGAACTGTCCTCATGAGTGTGGACCATCCTTCATTATGGAAGACAATGACAACACTGGAGGTGAGCAGGTTCTCATCATAATGCCAATACTTGCACCTGCAAAAGATTTTATTTTGTTACTGTAAATTTCCAGTGTATCTCTTAATAATGTGTGTGAATGAAGTTTTACTTAAAGTCTCTGCTTCAAGTTACAGATAAGCAGGATATCAAAAACAAAATATAGCGTTACTATTTCATAGATTCATAGGATTTTAAGGTCAGGAGAGACCATTATGGTGTCTCACCTCCTGCATAATACATTTATATTACTAATTTATAAAAAGCAGCAACCAGTTTGTAATGTTCCTGTAAACCACATTCTTACAAGTAAAAATAATAGTTTGTAAAATGTTTCCATTTGTGTCACATATTTAGGATAAAAAAACCCTGCAAAATCTTGTAAATTACTATTATAAACATTAGGTGAACTGCTTCCCACTGTTCCCAAAACCCTGGTTTATCAGTCCTTTCATATCTAAACACATTTTTAAGCACACAGTTATTAAGTGACAGATGTGCAGAAGCTGCACACATATGCTCATTTGCCACTGCTGCATATAAAACTTTCTGCTCTATATACAATCTGACAGAAAAGCATAGCTGCTTATGGAGAAGATTTTATCTTTACAACAGAAAAGTAACTGGCAATCACCGGTGCATAAACTTTCAGCTATAATGAATGAAGGCTAAAAATGCCTTGACATCCATTTCCCCCACCACCAAAACAAAATAAAGCATTGTACCCGATCTACTGAGGATACATCTTTCTGCCACATTCTGTGTAGATATACAATTTTTTAAAACAGATAAATCAACAATGAAGCTCAAACTGCCAATCCAAATTTCAGCCACAGTCCAACTTCAAAGGCTTCCTATTAAAAATTTTATCAAATAAGAGACCGAACAAGAACTGCACAGAAAATTCAAAGAGCATTAAAATGAACAGTATGAAATTTCACACTGCTAGACCATCTATATTTAGGGGAAAACCCCCCAAGAACAGGTGGCCACTTTAGAACGTAAACTATCTATGATGTAGCTACCAGGCATCACCATAATAAAAAAGTAATATTCAAAATTCTGAGCTGAGTAACCTTTAAATGGTTGCCATTCCCTCACAGATTAACAGAAATTCAGCTGCTAGGACCACAGGAGGTGGCACATCAAATGACAACTGGTATATCCATTTGGTAGTCCATACTTCTGACATAGGTCACACAACGGTGCAAAGTAAACTGCAAGGAGCCCCCTAGTGGACAACTTTGGAATACCCTCTTCAGAGAAAATTTCTAATGAAGCATGTGGGTTTATATCCAACCTAATGTAACGGTGGATGTTCTCATTATCCATATAAAAGGTTTAAATAGTTTAAAAATACTACTAAGTTTTTGGGCTCTAACATCTTGGGGCAACGAGTTCCAGATGTGGGATGCTGTATAAAAGTATTTTCTTTTATCAGTTTGAAATGTGCTACCTTTTAACATCATTGAATATCCCCTTTGTCTTCTTTGGTTAAAAAAGGAAAACAGGATTTACCACAACTTTGCACTTTATTATTTTTTATGCCTTATGTCCCCTCACCAAACTAAACACTTCCAATCCTTTCAGACTGTTCAGGTCTCTAAAACCCTTCTAATTCTACTAGATCATATGAGATTCACGATGATGCAGTACATCAAAGTGCACGGTAACAGGATGCACACAGTGAGCTATCGAGTCACATCCTGGCTTGCTATGCACAAAATCATTGTGTTGACAAGTTGTTAGAAACCAGCGATGTGTTTAAGTAGTTCAAAATATTCCTTCCAATACATATTATGTGACATTTGTGTGCAGTGAATTTCATTTGCCATTGTACTGCCCATTTACCTAATTGCATTAGATCCCTCTGAATTTGCTTAGTCTCCTTACTTGTGACCAACCTAGGCAAGTTGGGTCAGCAGCAAATTTTATCACCTTACTGCTCACTCCCTGTAAGAGCCTGCAGGATTGGAATATGGAACCCTGGAGGTTTTGGGCTGATGCTTCCGCGTAACCGCATCCCTACTGGAAGTGTAGGCTGGGCTTCCGCTGCGGGACTGTATGAAGCTAGACACTGCAGAAAGAACTGTCCAGCAGCGCCTGAGTGGTGACAACCCTACACCAGTCTACTGATTGGCTCATGCCGGTACATAAATCAGGAAGCCATCATGGTGAGCTGTGTGAGCGATGACATAGAACACCTTCTTGCTTCCACTCTTGCCTTGATGTGGACCCTAGACTCTGGCTTCCGATCCCGGTTTGTCCCTGACTTCTACTTGCCCGCTGTTTGTAACCTGGTGCCTGATCTTGACTCTCTGGCATCCTGACCTGGCTCAAACCTGACTGTGCTATTTGTCTCCCACCTGCAACTTGGTACCTGACCCTGACTTCCGGCTCAATTCCAACCACACTATTTGTCTCCTGACTGCAACTTGATAGTTGACCAGTACACACACTCAGGCCACCCACAGCGTGGTCCAGGTATCCTTTCCTAGAGAATCATAGGGTTAGAAGGGACCACAAGTGTCATCTGGTCTACCTCTCTGCCAAGATGCAGCATTTGTTGGGTCTAAGCCATCCAAGACAGATGGCTATCCAGTCTCCTTTTGAAAACCTCCCATGAAGGAGTTTTCACAATCTACCTGATGGTATCAATACCACCAGTCCTACTACAGAAAATTGGAGGAACCTACTGTTAACCTATTGCCATGTTGAAAATTAACTCATCTGTTAGCTACAGGAATGTCTATTGAACAGGAGAGATTCTCACCTTGTTTTCCAGCATTGTCTAACTTGGTGTTATAGAAAAACAAAGAAAGACAGAGTAAGCTCACTCCTTAGTCCTCATTTTTATATTTCCCTGTATACTGTACCAGAGGATATCTCTAAAGAATCCTGCATCTGATTGATAAACAGAACAACTACGTTCGTCATGCCATTGGATGTTTCAAAAACAAAATTCAGAAGGCAAGCAGACATGGAAATAGTTGGAGCGTTGTGGATGCCTATAGGCATTTGTACAAAAGGAGGGAAGAGTTTTGCTACTGTAAGGAGATGTGATTCAGTGCTATTCTATATAGCACCAAAGCAAAGCTGAAATCTGGTGGACACATACTAGTCTCACATTCTAGAAATCAGTTCATAATTTGACTGCAAAATCTATTAAGATTGTCCCTAATGAAGCCTCTACTCTCTCAAATGAGCTTGAAATACCACTTCTGAAATCAGAAGAGCTCTTTAAGAATATGGATTAGAGACTGTATATTTTGTATCTTGACATTTTTATAGCTGGAGATTGAAAGAATAAAAGACAATCACTTCTGACTATCAGCTAAGGACATGCAAGTATCTGTGGACAGACTTTCAATTAATCGTACATTCAGACCACTGGTTTTTCACCCAAAGTCTGTGTCACAAAATTTTTTGACTGATTTCAAATAAGAGTAACTCCAGTTTGGAGCAGAAACCTTTTCTGGTATCCCTACACTATGATGCGAGTTGTTGGCATTATATGTACTATACTGTGTGCAGGCTACATGCTTAGCTACTGTGTCCCTTTTAAGTTATTTATTGGAGGAAAGTTTTTCCACTACATATTTACTCAAGGCAGGTTATGTATTCCAACTGTGTTCTGTTTTAAATATACATTTATCTGGATCAAGTTTGGAGTTTTAGTTATGCTTATTTGGAAGTATTTCTACCACACCGTTATCATGCACTCTAATGTATCATGTTCCAAGACAGAATGGCAGCTGAAATCCATTCAAAAATTCAATTTAAAGGTCACAGAAAATATCTGTATGTTTGCCATATGAGAAAAGGTGGTATCTGATCTAGATTGTACTGCCAACTTTTGTCTTTACAAAGTTTAAGTACTGTTATCACATAACTTGTGTTCTTTAAATAGGGAAAGACATTGATAATTAATAAGGTTTAGAGATTGCATCCTGTTCCCAAAAAAGCCACATAACTCACCCAAAAAATGGGAGTGACAGCCTTATTTTAAATCTAAAAAACAAATGTTCTGCTTGTTTCTTCCTTCCTGAGGTACAATTTTCAAGAGGAAAAAAAAATCTAACAATAAATCATGTTCTATTTCTGTAATAGCTTAAAAAAATTCTTAAAAATCTGGTTACAAAAGCCGACCGTCATGAAACATCTGTGAGCAATTTAACAGCATTTTGTGCTCTAGTATATTTAACAGACCTATCATATTGACATAAAACCAACGAAGGTCTAGACTTTTTTTTATTCTACAAATCCAACCTAATCTCTGCAGATCTAACAGTTAGTAGACATTACACTTGTAGGTTGAAAGTCATTTCTGGATAAATGTGCTATTTGTAAACTATAATACTACAGCATCTATACGCCTAGTAAGATCTTACTCCTAGCCATTTCCAGAGACCTGATCTAATTTCTTGGATAGTCAGTGTGGTGACTCATCACCAACAAGCCTGTGAATGGCATTCAGAGTCTACAATAATCGATACATTCAGTCTGCGCTCACAATTCTGCATTTGCCAATTGGAGTTTGAAACAATGTGCGAGTCTAATGGCTTCAAACATATGCTATGAATTGCCAGTGTCTGAGAAGCGTTAAATTAAACGATTTCCAATAGTTAAGTGCCAAATGGACTCTCCCTCCTCCTTTCTCTCCCAACACTAGATAAATCCTTTTCCTGGCTGCATTTATGTGGAACAGTAGTGACATCCAGTGGTAGACTAAATAAATACCAGGTACAAATTAATTCCAAGTAACAGCACAGAGTAAGTGTGGCCTATAGTTTAAACATAATTTCACACTGAACTTAAAAATCATGACTGGCCAGACTAAAAAAAGAATAGATTAGAATTTGTTTTTATACAGCACCTTTCACACTCCAAGTATGAAGTTAACACGGAGACAGATACAGGAGGATCAGGCACAGCAGTAGCAATTTAAATTTGTCATGAAATTACAGATATCCCACCTCTCCCCACAGGAAAGGAAATCCTTTTGGGGCGGGGGGAGGGGAAGGGACAAGATAAAGGGGGATTGATTATATCTGTTTTGTGAACGAGCAGAAACATTTTATCCCACTGACATCACAGTGAAACTAACATGCGGCTAGTCAGTTTCTCTCTAGGTTTTCTTCACTCATCTACCCCGAACATTTTGTCTAAAAGCAGAACAAGTAGAATCTTTCACTACTGTGCCTGATCTATCTGAAATGAATTGATGATCTCAGTTTCTGCAGCAGGTCTTCACATCAGACAACAATGGGTACTGCTGAGTGACCATCCTTAACAGACACAAAAACTGAATGACTGAGGAAATAGATTTCAGAGTAGCAGCCGTGTTAGTCTGTATCCGCAAAAAGAAAAGGAGGACTTGTGGCACCTTAGAGACTAACAAATTTATTTGAGCATAAGCTTTCATGAGCTACAGCTCAATGCATCCGATGAAGTGAGCTGTAGCTCACAAAAGCTTATGCTCAAATAAATTTGTTAGTCTCTAAGGTGCCACAAGTCCTCCTTTTCTTTTTGTGGAAATAGAGTTAATTTCTCACTCTGTTAGGTGTATGCATGCATGCATGCGTTTCCCCTCCAGAAAACAGGCATTACCTTGGCAACATGGAAAAATGTATATTCCCAATGAAGTACAGTGTCTGTTCTGTGAATGCAGGGCTATCAATATGGCAACTTAATACCATCATAAATTCATAAACATAATAAAGTCAGTATTCAGAAATGCATTCCCACCACAATAGTTATTGTCCCTTCTGATGACAGCGGCTAAAAATAATCACTATAGAGTTCCACAATATGTAACATTCATGGAACCACTTCAACAATCTGAGAATTAGAACATATAATTTGAGTTAGTGCTCAAATCATTGCTCAGAAACTATAACTCACAAAGCAGTAGGGAAAAAAATGTAGTGTAGGGAACAACCCTGAAGCGACAAAGAGACAAATTAGGTATCCTCATGTGTCTTTTCCATTTTTACAACTCTTGAATACCAAAAGCAGAAAGATACAGAATAGGTACTGTGATCAAGTTAGAGGTTCCCCCAACTTAAGAGGGAGAGAAGCATTATAATGGGCTATTTAATACTGGATACTCTTAAGAGTAAAGTTTTCATCTATATTTTGGTTTTTTAATTCTTAAGAAATCCAGTATCATGGTCTCTCTTGCTTAAGAAATTATGTTTTATATTTCGACCATAACCGTATCTATGTATCTATACTGTAGTCATTTCGACCTATATTTTCAAAAAAAAATGTCCACTCATTTAGGATACCCAACTTTAAATGTACAGGGCCCGATTTTCAGAGGTATTAAGCACTTATATTGACTTCTATGGGAGTTGTAATGGCTAAAAAATTCAGGCTCAGTGGAGAACCAAAAATTAACCAACAGTTTTGAAAATGTAGGCTGTTAGCATTTACATTATTGAAACATATTCCAAATGTCATTTAGACATTAAAAATAACTTATTTACTTCTAAAATTATATAAAGAAAAGATCAAACCAGTACTGAACCCTTCATAAATAAATTGCATTTTGAAGCTGAATTCCAATTTCAAAAGATTTGTGATTCATCATGCCACCTAGTGATAGCTATTTTGTACTGCTCACTTTTCTGATGCTTTGCTCAAAAGTGGTATGGTACTGGTATAGTAGCTGCAATAAAGTCTTTTTTTAAAAGCACATTTTTTCATTCACCATCATCTTTTGCAGTCATGTCTGCTCATTACTTCCCCCAACAGCCTTTCATTGACCAGCACACTAGTATCACAGTCAAATTTTGGATTCAAGCCTGCCCATGACGTATTTTTAGTTATCAAGTTTTGTTAGGAAGAATAGTTAAAACAAAACGGCATTTATTTTTAAGAGGTGAACTACCATTCACAAAATATCCAACTAAAATCCCCAAACAGCATTTTCAAATATTCCGTTGACAGCATGAGGTGCATGAGGAGGGATAGATAGCTATAGCTTGTCTAAGACACCAGTAGACTTCCTAAATGTAAGTTGGACAATATTCAGTGCTCTCTTGCCTGAAAGAGGCTCAATTCTTTCTTTTTTTGTATTTTAAATATATTTTACTATTTGATTCTCAAACTCTGATTTTGGCAGTTGGTCTCCCTCCCCTTAGAAGGAAGAACTTTGTAGGAGTGTGTGTTTGCATACCTAAAAGAATCAGCACATCTATAGACTGTCTTTTCTGCACTGATCAACCATGCTGTACTCTGTGAGGTGAGCAGGAGAACCCAGCACTGATTTTATTACTCATTTTATTTCTCCCTTTGGGATTTTGTCCCCATAATCCTGCTTCAGAGGGAGGATGAAGTTGGCCGCAGAGTAGAGAGAGCTGAACCAAAAGGCCCCTTACTGCACTCTCAAGTGTTGGCAGCATCTGTGTGGTATCCAGTGTCTCCATCCCCAATCTAAGGGGACTCAGGGTGGGGAAGGGAGAGGAAAGTGTGTGTGTGGATGGGGGCCAACCAAGCTCTGCAGTCAGAGGTGTGGATGTTGGTGAGGGCTATTGGGATTCAAGTGCACTACCATTCTGGGTTCACTCCCCTCATGGAGACGGGAGCTAGTTTCCCTGATGCCAGTTTTTTTCCAGTCTGGTCAAATCCTTTCCATCCCAGAGAAGAGAGTCCAATGTGACCCCCACCCAGCCTAGGCTGTGAAGGGAAACTACACTCTTGCTCCCCAGCAAGACACTTAATGGCAAAGGGAAAGCAGGGAGATACAGACCCTTCCTTCCGCCTCTGGCTTTTCTTGGTAGAGCTCTTTCCCTGAAGCCTGCAGGGGGAGCAGCTGCTGCAGACACCTCAGAAAGTGAAGTGAAGCTGATGGGTCATTCTCTGCATAAATCAAAAGCAGCCCTGGGGCATATCTGGGAATTAAACAAATTCTTCAGATGATCTTATAAACACTTGAAATAACGTTTGGAAATTTCCTCAGAAAAGCTCTGCGGTAAAGAGGTCTCGCTGAGCTGCTTGCCACTGTGGAGGCACCTGCAAGGAACTGTCCCCAAGCTGCAAGCAAGCAGAAGTACCCATTGTAATGAATCTGTGGCCCTCAGCACAAAAAAAAGAAGACGGGGGAAAAAACTCTGTCATGTCTATGCGGTTCATTCAGAATATGTTCCTTTTCTTTTTTAACAAGCATGCAGCAGGCAGTAAATTCAAACAACAGAAGTTGTAAAAGTATGAGTCAGGTTAGCAGATGGCTGACTGTGTCCCAGCTCCTGGAGTGGAAAACACTCATCAGAAAATACACGGGTGGTGCTACAGTAACCAATCACTCAACCAATGATTCAAATGCCACAGCTGGAGACATACAATCCAGAGCTTGGCTTGAAGTCCTGTAGTTGGTACAGCTCCACATATCGGGATGGCAAGGGAATGAGATAGACAAGTACCATATTTCACATAGCAAACAGAAAAAAAAAGAAAAAAAAAGAGATAATAGTGGTAAATGATTTTGCAGTGATCAATATATTGAACTCAGAGGACCTTCTCTTAACACAGATTTAATAACGAAAATGTGAAGATTGAACACAATCCAGCCTTCTCAAGCTGCTAGAAAGACCATCTGTAAGGCCTCTCCTTTTGCTCCTCCACCCCCATGAACATGATACTGTGGTTCTGTGGTGACCTAGAATCCTATTTTCGACGTCTCCGACTCAAGAAATATTTCCAACACATCTCTGACCAACATATTAACCCACAGAGACGTTCCTACCAACACTACAAAAAGAAGGATTCTGGGTGGACTCCTCCGAAGGTCGAAACAGCAGACTGGACTTCTACATAGAGTGCTTCCGCCGACATGCACGGGCTGAAATTGTGGAAAAGCAGCATCACTTGCCCCATAACCTCAGCTGTGTAGAACACAATGCCATCTACAGCCTCAGAAAGAACTCTGATATCATAATCAAAAAGGCTGACAAAGGAGGTGCTGTCGTCAACATGAATAGGTCGGAATATGAACAAGAGACTACTAGGTAGCTCTCCAACACCACTTTCTACAAGCCATTACCCTCTGATCCCACTGAGGGTTACCAAAAGAAACTACAGCATTTGCTCAAGAAACTCCCTGAAAAAGCACAAGAACAAATCCGCACAGACACACCCCTAGAACCCCTACCTGGGGTATTCTATCTGCTACCCAAGATCCATAAATCTGGAAATCCTGGACGCCCCATCATCTGAGGCATTGGCACTCTGACAGCAGGATTGTCTGGCTATGTAGACTCCCTCCTCAGGCCCTACATTACACCAGCACTCCCAGCTATCTTCGAGACACCACTGACTTCCTGAGGAAACTACAATCCATGGGTGATCTTCCTAAAAACACCATCCTAGCCACTATGGATGTAGAAGCCCTCTACACCAACATTCCACACAAAGATGGACTACAAGCCGTCAGGAACAGTATCCCCGATAATGTCACGGCTAACCTGGTGGCTGAACTTTGTCCTCACCCATAACTATTTCACATTTGGGGACAATGTATACCTTCAAATCAGCGGCACTGCAATGGGTACCCGCATGGCCCCACAGTATGCCAACATTTTTATGGCTGACTTAGAACAACGCTTCCTCAGCTCTCGTCCCCTAATGCCCCTACTCTACTTGCGCTACATTGATGACATCTTCATCATCTGGACCCATGGAAAAGAAAATTCCTTGAGGAATTCCACCATGATTTCAACAATTTCCATTCCACCATCAACCTCAGCCTGGATCAGTCCACACAAGAGATCCACTTCCTGGACACTATGGTGCTAATAAGCGATGGTCACATAAACACCACCCTATATCGGAAACCGACTGACCACTATTCCTACCTACATGCCTCTAGCTTTCATCCAGATCATACCACACGATCCATTGTCTACAGCCAAGCTCTACGAAATAACCGCATTTGGTCCAACCCCTCAGACAGAGACAAACACCTACAAGATCTCTATCATGCATTCTTACAACTACAATACCCACCTGCTGAAGTGAAGAAACAGATTGACAGAGCCAGAAGAGTACCCAGAAGTCACCTACTACAGGACAGGCCCAACAAAGAAAATAACAGAACGCCACTAGCCATCACCTTCAGCCCCCAACTAAAACCTCTCCAACGCATCATCAAGGATCTACAACCTGAAGGACGACCCATCACTCTCACAGATCTTGGGAGACAGGCCAGTCCTTGCTTACAGACAGCTCCCCAACCTGAAGCATATACTCACCAGCAACCACACATCACACAACAGAACCACTAACCCAGGAACCTATCCTTGCAACAAAGCCCGTTGCCAACTCTGTCCACATAACTATTCAGGGGACACCATCATAGGGCCTAATCACATCAGCCACACTATCAGAGGCTCGTTCACCTGCGCATCTACCAATGTGATATATGCCATCATGTGCCAGCAATGCCCCTCTCCCATGTACATTGGTCAAACTGGACAGTCTCTACGTAAAAGAATAAATGGACACAAATCAGACGTCAAGAATTATAACATTCAAAAACCAGTCGGAGAACACTTCAGTCTCTCCGGTCACTCGATTACAGACCTGAGAGTGGCTATCCTTCAACAAAAAAACTTCAAAACCAGACTCCAACGAGAGACTGTGGAATTGAAATCAATTTGAAATCAATCTGGATACAATTAACTTAGGCTTGAATAGGGACTGGGAGTGGATGAGTCATTACACAAAGTAAAACTATTTCCCCATGTTATTTCTCCCCCCAACCCCACCCCCCACAGTTCCTCAGATGTTCTTGTTAATTGCTGGAAATGGCCCACCTTGCTTGTCACCATGAAAGGTTTTCCTCCTCCCCCCCCGCTGCTGTTGATGGCTCATCTTAACTGATCACTCTCCTTACAGTGTGTATGATAAAATCCATTGTTTCATGTTCTCTGTGTGTGTATATAAGTCTCCCCACTGTATTTTCCACCGAATGCATCCGATGAAGTGAGCTGTAGCTCACGAAAGCTTATGCTCAGATACATTTGTTAGTCTCTAAGGTGCCACAAGTACTCCTTTTCTTTTTACTATCTGTAGAGTAATTGGAAGAAATTGTTAAAAACTCCGAAGCCCCACCAAAATATACCCCAAAACCCCTACATACTAGAGAAAGGAATTTAAATCACTAGAGCAGTTTCCTTCACTACAATACGCAATAAGCAAAGTGGTTAGGAGGATTATGCTGATGTCAGCTTTGAGTTCTAAACACATCTATGGCGGATAAATAGTTCTGTGGATGTAGGCAGGTAATCAGTGTTATAGGTGCATACAGCAAGGGAAAGAATATATTTCTTAGTTTTGGTTTTCTGTTAGAAAGAGCTCTCTTTAGAGGGCTTGCGGAGTGATGGGAGGAGGAAGTGTTGTAATGTTCTGCGCAAACTTTAAAAGGACATAAAAAGGCTTATCCACAATATTAAAAAATCTTGATGAGAGATTAAAAATAAAAGAGGATAATTAAAGAAGTGGCTGACTCAAGACATCCTAATTCAAGTGATTAGGCATGAGAATGGACTACTTCAGAAGGGCAATCAATCGAGATTAATATTCAAGAAAAGATTAAGTAAAATAAGAACACAGGGAAGTGTTTGGTATGATGTAACAGGCAGTCTTCTAACACAAGAGATCTTATTTGGCTTCATCTATTCTGTGGTTTTAAAGATGTGGTTAAAACACATGTAAAAAAATTATCCAATCCTTCACAACAACAAAACAAGAACAAAAAATTAGAAGTCTGCTTACTCTTCTTGACGCAAGTCATTAATGCTCCGATCTAGTGAGATCATATCACTTGCCACCATATTAAACCCAAACTCTTTAATGCTGGCTTGAATGGATTCTTTGTATTCTGGTCCTAATACATATGGCTTGCCTTCCTCTCCAGGGCCACCAGCAACTCCATGAGGCTCAGGTTCTTTGGGCTCAAAATTACCAAGGATTGCAGGTCGTAAAACAGGATCATGGTATGTAAATGTCTGAGGCTTAAATGTGAGATACTGCCTCTGCATGATGTTCTGCTGATTGTTATCACCAACATGATGTTCTAGTTCATTTTTGGCCTTATTTTTTCTTCGAATAGATTCTAAGTCCACTTCCATGCCTTCGACATGAGGCCAGGGTACCACAGGTTTGAATCTCTCATTTCCTGGAGCTAGTCCATGGTTTCCTTTGTCTGGCACGGGATTCTTAGCTTCTTTGTCCTCCTATATGTATATTAAAAAAAAACAAAAAACAAAACACACACACACACACACACACACACACACCAGGAAACCATTACAAACTATGATAAATATAGAACTCAGTTTTTTAAATCCTAAACTTTATATGCTGATACTCAGTACTAAAGTAGTAATTAAACAGTAGTAGCAAGCAAGTATTGTTTACAGATTGGACTTTAGGTTCTACCAGCAACTACCACATGCTTGGAAAGAGGACTTCTAACAGGACCAGTTCTCCTAATTCTCTTAGACACCTCCACAAATCCCACTTACTCTCTCTGGCTGAATTTCTCCCATTTATAAAATGGTTTGGTAAAGAACACTGAGTTATTTAATAATGCTTTACAATTCTATAGCACTTTTTAAAAGGGGCTCAGTGTTTACACTAGATACAAAGGACAGGATTTTCAAAAGCGTTCAGCATTGACCTAACTTTGCTCCCACTGAATTCAATGGGAGTACAATTAGGGTAATGTTGAGTGCATCTGAAAATCCCATAAAGGCCATTATTTAGGACCTATTGTTAAGATTTCTTCAAATTGTGAAAAAAACAGGAATAACGGTAAAGTTTAATTTTTCCTAGAACACTGATGAAAGCATTTAAGCCAACGTAACAGCTGGCAAACAAAGTAGAAAATTTGATCAAGAGTCTGTTGCACCAGGGTATTTTAATACATGTAGAAATTATTAATGAGCCAAGTAGCTGAAACAAGTTATTAGACTACTACATCTACACTTTCATTTATAATGGATACTTTTGAGGAAATCTTACAAGGCCAAGACAACAGGGAAGTAGCTCAGCATGTGTTGGGGCACATTTTGCAAGGAGGTAACAAGCTGCCATGAAAGAAAATAAAGCAAAACACAAATAATAAAAACAACAACAGGAAACATACATACACCAGAGGGGACTGGTGCAAAGAGTAAAAGCTACCATGAAAAATATCCTCTTACGACTGCCACTGGAAATCAAGAGGGAGGTCCTACTGTAGACAGAAGAAAATGTCAGTGTATAACCAATGAAGGACTGGTTTATAGAGTGAAGAAGCCTCCAAAAGTGACAAGACTTAAAAAAAAAAAATTCCTTAGTTAGTTAACAGTGGTATTAAATATCTTACTCATTCCTATCACCTTGTAAAACAGAAGTTCTAGGCATTGATGTAGAGGGAACCTACATGATACTCTTCATATTCACTGCATTCTAGCAATAAAAAGACTCATGACCTACCAAAGTTACTACTAAAATCCCAGATTTTGAGGGCAACAATTTAGTGGTGCTGAGCTAATTAATAGCCAAATCTGTAATTAGAGATTAAGTACATCACTTGTTTCCTAAGGCAGTTTCCAAACTCCCACATGATTTATTGTCAGTCCAGAACATTCTTTATCTACTTGATTCAGTCAAAAACTTGGAAGCATACTATAACCAGGGTGGATAAAAATTGGATTTTGAGGAAAGAACCTTTCTAAAGATAGTTTTACTTAAGATACATTATAGCTCAAAGATATCTCATCATGGAATAGGGATTATAAATTCTAATGCTATAATATGAGACAATATATTCATGTAATGTTTAAGAAAAGTTTTGTAAATGAGTTCCAATAGTTCATGGATTAGGGTCCCAATCTTATGGGGTCCCAGGGTCTTCTGTATAGATTATTTAGGTTAATCTTTCTATCTACCCAATGTGACTCAGTGCTCAGTCTAGAAGATACTATCAGAGATGATTAGTTTTGCAGTTCTCAAATTGTGGATTTGTTTCTGCAGAGATAACATGCTTGTTAACAGCAAAAATGTTTTTAAATAAAATAAAAAAAAATAGAGAGGTGAGAAATAACAGACCTCAACCCTATTGTCCCTCTGCAAATTTGTGTACACAGAGTCAGTCCCTTACCTCTCTCTAAAAGTGCACAGTTTCAAAAAGTTCAATGAAGAGAAGATTGTTGGGGGCGGAATAGATCTGGACAAGGAGAAGCAGTCTGGTGATAAATGTGATAAGAGAGGGACAGGCAGTAGAAACAAAAGTGAAACCGTTTGAACAGCATATTCCAGAAGTCTTGAGGTCTTTCTGAGTGTAGCCTTCATTGATTTGAGATCTACCATACCATTCTCTCACTAGAAGGGAAAATCTATAATGGCAGCAGCAATAAGAGAGACCCAGTTTGGAAATATTTTAATGAAGTTCCTCTACCTGGGGTAAGACAGGAATGAAATGAAAACAGTGCAACAAAGAAATGCAAAGCCTGGTTGCTCAAATGAAACAACATCACGAGAAGTGTTCCTTCTCAGGAGGAAGCTGCGTTGAAAATGAGGAAAGGAACATGTCTGAACGTGCAGGATCTTCAGGTTGGTAAACTTTTTTATTTCATACTTCTTTCTTTAAGGACTGCCTGTCTTCCTTCAGGACTATTCTTGAATTCTCATGTTTGAGGGAAAAATATAGTTGTTACTCTATGGTAGCATTATTGATGCAGTTGTGATAAAAAATAAATAGTTGAAATAGGCAGATCTTCCTTTTTCACTTTCACCTTTAAAATAGTACTGAGTGTCAGTGAATGCAATGAGTAATACTAAATGAGCAGTAGGGTAATAATAATTAAATAACTGCATTGACTTATTTTGTTTAGGAGAATCCATCCTCAACATACAGGATTCTGAACACTATCCATCTTCAAGATCACCATCATTTTCTATAATTTCAGAGTTATCTGTCAATTAGAGTGTTTCAGTTACATCATGTATGTCACATAGCCAAAGCATATCACCTGTAGCCAAAAATATCCATCATCCAGAAACAACCATAGATAAAGAGAACATGAAACAATGGGTTTTATCATACACACTGTAAGGAGAGTGATCACTTAAGATGAGCCATCAACAGCAGCAGCAGGGGGAAAGGAATAAATGGACACAAATCAGAAGTCAAGAATTATAACATTCAAAAACCAATCGGAGAACACTTCAGTCTCTCCAGTCATTCGATTACAGACCTGAGGGTAGCTATCCTTCAACTTCAAAAACAGACTCCAACAAGAGACTGCTGAATTGAAATTAATTTGAAAACTGGATACAATTAATTTAGGCTTGAATAGAGACTGGGAGTGGATGAGTCATTACATAAAGTAGAACTATTTCCCATGTTATTTCCCCCCCCCCCACTGTTCCTCAGATGTTCTTGTTAACTGCTGGAAATAGCCTACCTTGCTTGTCACCATGAAAGGTTTTCCTCCTTTCCCCCCCCTGCTGCTGGTGATGGCTCATCTTAAAGTGATCACTCTCCTTACAGGTTTCAGAGTAGCAGCCGTGTTAGTCTGTATTCGCAAAAAGAAAAGGAGTACTTGTGGCACCTTAGAGACTAACAAATTTATTAGAGCATAAGCTTTCGTGAGCTGTAGCGAATACAGGCTAACACGGCTGCTACTCTGAAACCTGTCATTATGCAAGGCACTGAATTTAGCCGTATAGAGTGGAAATCTGTCAACTTCATGAGGCATCCGATGAAGTGAGCTGTAGCTCACGAAAGCTTATGCTCTAATAAATTTGTTAGTCTCTAAGGTGCCACAAGTACTCCTTTTCTTTCTCCTTACAGTGTGTATGATAAAACCCATTGTTTCATGTTCTCTGTGTATGTATATAAATCTCCCCACTGTATTTTCCACCAAATGCATCCGATGAAGTGAGCTGTAGCTCACGAAAGCTTATGCTCAAATAAATTGGTTAGTCTCTAAGGTGCCACAAGTACTCCTTTTCTTTTTGCGAATACAGACTAACACGGCTGCTACTCTGAAACCATAGATAAGTTTGTGATAAGAACCAGCAGATTACAAAAAGAGGTAATTGATGAAAAAATTGCCCGGTTTGTTTATGCAAGAAACTCTCCTTTCCATATGATTGAGAAACCACACTTCATTAACATAGTTCAGTCATTAAGACCAGGATACAGTCCACCCAACAGAGCAGATGTCGCAGGCAAATTGCTGGATAAAGTGTATGAAAGAGAAATTGAGCAGTGTGCAAAAGGTCTAGAGGATAAAACCGTTAACCTGAGTCTTGATGGGTGAAGCAATGTCCATAATGATCCTGTTGTATGTGCTTATGTGACAATAGAAGAAGGGAATGTCTTCATTACAGAAACAATTGATACATAAGGAAATGCACACACAGCAGAATACTTACAAGAAGTAGCAGTAAAAGCTATAACAAACTGCAGAAAAAAATTCAAATGTCTAGTACGGAGCTTGGTCAAAGACAATGCTGCAAATGTATCCAAGATGAGAAGAAATTATTTAGAAGAGAGTCCCAAGCTAACAACATACGGTTGCAGTGCTCATTTGATACATGTTTTAGCCAAAGACTTCAGTGTTCCAGAAATAAAGGCTAATGTTGTTGAAATTGCAAAAAACAACCACTTTGCAGCAACTGCTCTGAAAAAAGTGGGAGGAACCAAGCTAACTCTCCCACAAGACGTGTGATGGAACTCAGCAGTGGACTGTTTTGAGTACTATATCAAGAACTGGCCTAAAATCTGTTAACAGTTTGTGAACAAAATTGTGAAAAAATAGATGGCACTGTCACAGCCAAAGTTCTCAACATCAGGCTTAAGCGAAATGTTGAACACATGCTGAGTACCCTAAAGCCTATTTCTGTAGCCTTGAACAAAATGCAGGGAAATAGCTGTTTTTTGCTGACACTGTTGAAATTTGGAAGAAACTGAGTGCATATTTCTCTTTTTAAGATCTCAATGACAGAGGTAAATTACAAGCATTAAAAAAAATGAATGGGACAAGCACTATCTCCAGCTCATTTTCTTGCAAATATTCTCAATACTCGGTACCAGGGTCACAGCTTAACTGCTGAAGAAGAGGAGATGGTTATGACATGGACATCCAACAATCATCTCCCCATAATGCCAACTATAATAAACTTCAGAGCTAAGGATGAGCCATACAATAAATATATGTTTGCTGATTATGTTTTAAAGAAAGTCACACCAGTGAACTGGTGGAAGTCACTTAAGCACTTGGATTCACAGACTGTTGAAGTGATAATCTCACTTTTAACATCAGTAGCTTCTTCTGCCAGTGTAGAAAGAATATTTTCTTCCTTTGGACTAATTCATTCCAAATCGAGAAATCGTTTGGGACCTTAAAAAGCAGGAAAGCTTGTTTTTCTTTTCCAGATTATGAACAAACAGGAAAATGAAGGTGAAGACAACTGAATTAGCTGCAGAAGCCAATATTTTAAGTTTCTCATGTTGACCTGGCTGACACAGTTGATTTAATTTTTTTTGTTTTTTAAAAATATTTCATTTAACTATTTTAGTTAAAAACAATTTTAAGAAAAACAAACCTGATTTTAAAAAACTTGAATGTTTAACTAAATTAAAAAATTCATATGATTGATTTGGTAAAATATAATATGTTTGCTGTTGAAGAAAAAAAATCCAGAATACATAAGGTGGTTGTTCTAGTTAAAAAAAAAACAATTTAAAATGTCTGTCTGGTGACTTTCTCCTCCTAATACAGCATGGCAAGAAAATCCTCCAAATATTAACAATTAATCTGTTGAATTGGAGATAGTTCATCTCCCAATGACTTCATAAATATCTATTCAATTATCTTTGGTAAATGAAACAATCAATCATTCATTTTCTGATATAGCTGTAAAACTAATCTGAAAAGTTTTCAAAATAAATCACTTTAAAAATATATAGTGTGTACCTTCTAAAAATGAAACCTATCTCTGAGTTGTGAAGAATATGTATTAAAGTTATAACAACGAACAAGAATGCACTTTTATGTAGAAATCCATGATTAAATTGAGTCTTCCTGACTAGAGATTTAAAACAAATTCACCCTGATTACTAGTTTGAATTTTCCTAAATCCATACATTGTAGTTTTGTTAAGTTGTAAAATTAATTTTGTGACACAAATATTGCTAAAATGAACCTCCAGGTGTCAGTGGAGTATGGTACTGTACCAATGGAAAAAACACGAGACAGAGTGTGCACAAGTGCACAGTCTGGGGTTACTTAAAAAGGAATTGTTTTACAGAGATATTCACAAGCACGTACTCAGGTTTTAGGTGGAATGTATCAGGTAGCTGATGTAGTATTCTATACAAGAAAATGCACAGATACATTGTGTGACATTATATCACAACAATACGTTGCAATATTGTTAATTGTAAACTAAAAGGTCAACTAGTACTTTGTAAAGCATTTGTACAGTTGGCTATACAAATATTTGGGCCATAATACAATAAAATACCAAAGTATGTGCTTAACATACATGCTTACGTCCCATTGACTTTGAGACTTAAGCACATGCTTACATGTTTTCATGAATCAGGGCCTTAATGCAGAGTTGTATTTGGTTAGTAGATAGGTGTTACTTGCCCCCTGTCACACTGCATGCACCCTATCTCTGTAGTACGAGAAGCAGCAGTGGCTTGACAACCCATCCAGTTGAGTTCCTCCATGATTCCCTTTGGCACACGTGCTCACTTTGGCTTCCGAGGCCCTATTCCAAGTTAAGGCTAAAGTGCCCTGCTTAGTGTTCACAGCAGTTGTCAATGTCATCTGATGTCATAAGAAGCACAATAGCTGACTAGCAAAGGGAAAAAAATTCAAGAGGTCACAAAAAATAAAAATGTTCTACAAAAAAATATTGGTACTACAGGCATACAATCTACATCACATTTTATCTGTTGTACATCCACCAGCCTGCAGTATATAAAAAGCAGGCTTATGCAATCATAGTATAGACCTGAAAAAGAGCTCTGTGTAAGCTCAAAAGCTCATCTCTCTCACCAACAGAAGTTGTTCCAATAAAGATATTACCTCACCCACCTTGTCTAATATCGTGGGACCAATAAAGCTACAACACTGTACAGTACAGTCTAATTTTCTACTAAAGACAAAAAAAATAGGTAGAATCACTCTGATTTTCTATGCAATGCATTTCAAACAACAGTATGCAAGCTGAGTTATATATCTGCAAACAAATCTGTTTTTCTACATCTTACATGTCACACAATAAGAACAAATCTGGAAAGTAACTGGACTGCAAGTACCACAGGCATCCAAGTAGAACAACTTATTCTAACTGAGAGTTTACATCACTATATTTGGCTACAATGCCTGAAAAATACTCACATAGGTTTGGATAATGGCTATTAAACAGGGAAGGGTCCAGGGTGCTTGCCCCACTCTGCACGGCTCCGAGAAGCAGCGGCACGTCCCCCCTCCAGCTTCTGTGCATTGTGGCAGCCAGGGGGATCTGCACACTGCCCCTTCCCCAAGCGCTAGCCCCGCAGTTCCCATTGGCCAGGAACTGCGACCAATGGGAGCTTCAGGGCAGTGCCTGCAGACAAAGCTACCTGGCTGTGCCTCCACATAGGAGCCGGAGCGGGAACATGTCGCTGCTTTTGGGAACTACTTGCAGTAAGTGCTGTCCAGAGCCTACCCCCCTGCGCCAGCCCTGATCCCCCTCACACCCGCCAAACCCCTCGGTCCCAGCCCGGAGCACCCTCCTGCATTCCCAACTCCTCATCCCCAGCCCCACCTCAGAGCCCGCACCCCCCCGCCAGAGTCCTCCACCCCCCCAACATCCCAACCCCGTGCCCTAGTCCGGAGCCCCCTCCTACACCTGGAACTCCTCATTTCTGCCACCCCAGCCAGAGCCCTCACCCCATCCTACACCCCAACCCCCAATTTCATAAGCATTCGTGGCCCACCATACAATTTCCATACCCAGATGTGGTCCTCAGGCCAAAAAGTTCACCTACCCCTACCCTAGATCCACTGAGAAACAAGTAGCTTCTTTTGAAAGTGGTCGTACCCCATGATCCTGTATTTGATTATAAAGAAAGTGATTTTTCCTACACAAAGTTGGAGAAGACAGAAGTTGTTTACTGAGCTATGAAAAGATACATAGACTTATCTTCACCTTTCCCTCACCCGTTCACCTGTACTTTGTTTTTTTAAAACTGAAAAATTGGGCAGGATGTTTGTCTTCCTGCATGATTGTACAGCACTAAAAACAAATTGTGGACACTACTACTAATTACTAAAACATGCAAAAATAGAAAGCATTCAGTCCAATTACCAGTGAAGCAAGAGACTTAAATGCCCTATCATCATGCCTCTTCACTTGTCTCCCCATGACTCCCAAGACAGCACCTAGATTAATCTGCATCCTAAACTCTGGCCTACACTATAGAGTTAGGTTCATGGAAGACAGTT
The DNA here is from genome assembly GCF_009764565.3 of Dermochelys coriacea. Classification (NCBI taxonomy): domain Eukaryota; kingdom Metazoa; phylum Chordata; order Testudines; family Dermochelyidae; genus Dermochelys; species Dermochelys coriacea. The sequence continues at coordinate 74,140,571 of NC_050071.1, read as the reverse complement.
TATGTCGACCTAACTATGCAAGTGTCTACACTAAAATTTCACTCCTGTCAATGTAAATCGCCTGCTACACCAACTTAATAACTCCACCTCCACAAGAGGGATAGAGTCAATGTCGATGTAGTTAGGTCGAAGCATCATCAGCGTAGATACTGCATTCCTTACATTGACAGTTACTGCCTTTCAGAAGCTGTCCCATAATGCCCCACACTAAGAGTTCAATCGGTGCAAGCACTCCTGATGAGGACGCACGCCACTGATTCAAGAAGCAAAAGTGTAGACACAAACAAATGAATAAATTTGTTAGTCTCTAAGGTGCCACAAGTACTCCTTATAATTACTGTGGTGGCTGTATGCAGATGTAAGTTAGGTCGACTTAATTTTGGTAGCGTAGACATGCCATCAGTTTCTTTGTAAGTGGCTTGTGTTCATAATGTTTCAATTGCACAAAACTCTTTACTGGATGCCATCTCTAACAATTTATTGGTAGCCATAAGATTAAAGTGACTCATGCCTAATATCTATCAACTACCACCTGTTCAAAATGTTAATCCTTGAAAATACCATACTGGTGATAAAATACCGCAAATAGAGTTCTGAATAAAGTTGCTATGCATAAATCAAGAACAACTAATGTTGTATGTCACAATCAATTCAGAAATCTCTTATTTTCTTGACTTTTGTGCCATGAGACAAGTTGAATGGCATATTTAAATCAGATTAGAACAACATAAGAGAGACAGGGCTGAGTGTAATTTAAGAGGAAGGCAACATCAATCTACCCAGGTATTTCTATGATTTTCCTCCTACCCCCTTCACAACAGCATTTGACTGAATGTTGCAGTCCCATAATAACATGGTTTTAAATACCTTCACTCAGGAAAAATGATGAAATTTGCCCTGGGTTTGGGGGAAGAGAAAAATGTAAGACCATCACAGTTGTACCACTTTAACTAAACTAAACTAATATAATTAAGCAGTACAAACACTCATCCACCATCTGGGATGGATGCCGTTATATTGATATCAAAGTGCTTATACCAGCACAGCTTATTCCTGTATGGGAAGGAGAATAAGTTATACTGATATAAAGCACCTTATTATGGATATAAGTGCATTCCTGTTACCAGTACTGCTATAACTGTTTCAGTAGATAAAACAGAATCATACCCCCAACTGAAATAATATACCAGTACAACTTTCCAGTGTAGATCAGACTGAAGAGCTAGAAAAGTTGCAAACCTGTTAACTCACAAGATTTACTATCCTGCCATGGGGCAGCAAACAGGACTGCAACATGTAAACATGTTCTACTAGGAAATAAATCCTTGTCCATTGTCACAGTCTGGTAAATGAACATCTGAAAAGAACAATAATTTAGGGACTTTGAAGACTCCATATCAAGATTTATCAAAAATGTGGAAGATGACAAACTAAATCTTCTATGCCAGGTAAGCTTGCATTCTTTAAAAAAAAAAAAAAAAGTGAGCTTACAGAATTTTTAGTAATACTATATCTATAACTCAAACTGTTAAAAAAAGATTTCAAGCACTTACATATTACAATAAGGTTTGGTTTTTTGGCGTTTTTTTCCCCCTCTCCCCCAGAGATGCCCTTGAAAAAAGAAGCTGTCACATTCACATCCAGGGCTTGTCTACACTGCCACTTACAGCGCTGAAACTTTCCTCGCTCAGGGATGTGTAAAAACACCCCCCTGAGCAGTGCAAGTTTCAGCGCTGTAAAGTGGCAGTGTAGATAGTGCTACAGCTCTGGGAGCTATTCCCCTTGCAGAGGTGTTTTTTTTTTTTTAAAAACACGGTGCTCAGAGAGCTCTCTCCCAGTGCTGGAGCCGCGACTACCCAGCCATGTTAAAGTGCTGCTGCGGCAGCACTTTAATATCAGCTGTGTGGACATACCTCCAGTGAAATCTTCTGAAAAATGCCTCTCCCCCAGAGAAAAAGGCTTTAATGAAGAGAAAGATTGTTCTGTAATTTGTAATTTTAAAAGACAGAGATCCATGGATATATCTTGTTGAGAGACAATCAGATTATTAATTAACCAAAAGACTGCATGCAGTGTGTATGTAGTATGTCTGAAGACAGATATTGAAATATGACAGAGAGATGCAGAAAACAGTGGGGAAAGAGAAAGACTGGATGAAGACACTTGTGATTAAAAATCAACAACACTGTTTTCAGGGACACAGTTATCGCTAAATGAATGTATATTGCAGATGGGAGCTGTGCAAGCTCTCACAATGCTCAGCATTGTGTCTGGCTCCAATCAATGCTATCATCCCTTGCTTTCCTCAGCATTTGCTATTATAAAATTTTTTAGAAGTGTGAGCTTACCTTCTCTTACTAACCTTGCCCTTAAAAAAAAAGGTTAGACTACATTTTCTAGTTTTGTTAGTGATGATTTTATTAAGAATGGCTCAGTGTTTTTGTTTTAAGTCACTTTATGAATAGCAAAGGATGGCGGGAAAAGGTCATCCACTGGGATGACCCATTCTCTCAGACAAGGGTTAGATGTCAGTAGATTCAATTTGAAAAACTGTCATTGTAGTTCCTGTATCAGATGTATCCTCCCGCAAGCATCTCATATTGCCTATGGAGCACTTCTACACAGTTGATTTGATCAAGAAAGAAAAACAAAACATGGTGCTAAACTCCTCTCCCTCAATACATTGCCACAAGGCAACAAAACAATAAAGCCCTCAAAAAAGGTTCTCAGATCAATAATGGTATTCAGAAGTTTGCATGTAAGGCTCCAAATTGAGAATTAATTGTTTTCTGTCTGCTTCTGAACTATGACTTTTCAGCTTTATGGAACTACTAAAAAGAATATTTGAATATGCAAACTGTTTGAAGACAATTTCATAACAAAAATGCCTTCGGTTTAGAAGTGCTTTAAACAGGAAGATCTGATGTCAAGTTATGATGAACTAACACCACAAACTGGAGGCAGAGGTATTTATTTATCCGGATCGCAACTATCACAAAGGTATCAGGAAGCACCTTCAAGGTGTTATTCTGAACTGACCAATTAAATATCCCGGACAAAAGTTATTTACAAAAACTGTGTGGATGAAATGAAGGTGGGGGTGGCCATATTTGATGTACAGGAAAACAGACTGAGTTCAGACAACAATAGAGAACACAGTGATCTATATACCATTTAGTGAAACATCAACACTGTTATGAGCCAGTAATTTTTCAGCACTGTACTTCTACTGAAACATAATCTGCTTCAACATCCTAATATGATGTAACAGTGTCTTTTTTCTCCCCAAACACAAACCCCACAACTTTACTCTGAAATTTATTGTTGTATCTGTAAGAAAGGTCATTTTAAAAACAGTATTTAATATCTACAGCAGAGTTTCTCCTATGAATACAGAAACTTATGGAAGCATTAAGTTTATGAATGACAGAAAATTATCCAAAGCACGTATATTTGTAGAATGAGGGGCCTCCATATACAAAATCTCATTTATTCCACATGGAACACGACACATCATGGCCTCCTCCTAGACCTCCAGGGAAGGTGCTGCTTTCTACTCACCATCACATTCTGAGCCCAGATTTCCACCTGATTCATACTACCTCCCCAGGGTCTCCTCTGCGTCTATTACTGAGAAACTGGTAGAACAGCAACTATCCATGCAAGGTGAGGATTCCTGCTTCCGCACAGAAAGGGATCCCCTTCCAGGCAAATCTCCACGATCTGTAGTTACAGCCTCTCTTCCCAAAATACACTGTTAAGAGGGGATGGTGGCAGAAAAGCTCTAAAATACAAGGTTCCCCTCACAGGTTTGTTTGTTTTTACACACATGCTATAAACTGAAGGCAGATACTGTTCTGTTTCACAAAGGCAGAACTGCAGAGGCTTGTCTGCAGGTTGCTGAGTCAAACCTAGGTTAGATCTGTAAGACCTGCAGTGGTTACTATCTGATAGCTGTTCAATACACAAAACGGCCTATGCAAAATGAGTCAGCCTGTGGACAGGGATCAAGATCACCAAAACAATTTGCAATCTCTTTGGCAGTCTCCGCGGAGGCCACTGGCTGAATGGGTATGGAGTCACAACTATCCTCTCAGCTCCTGGAAGTAGCTCTCCAAATTAGGACTGAGACAAACTGCAAGACAAAGAAGCTTGCACTGCTACTGCCCATGATTAAGGCTCTGGGTTTGTCATGGAGGTCATGGATTCTGTGACTTTCCGTGACTTCTTCAGTGACCAGTGCGCCTGGCCCGGTGGCCGCCTGAGCAGCTCAGAGAGCCCCTGGGCCAGGTGCACCAGCTGCTGCTGGGGCAGTCTCAGGCCCCCACCCCCCCAGTAGCAGGAGTTTGGGTGGGGGGGCTCAGAGCTGGGGGTGCAGGTGCTTACCTGGGGGCGACTCCCCGGAAGGGCAACAGGAACTCTCCTCCCTCAGCTCCTAGCTCCATGTGCTGCCTCCGCCCACAGGCACCGCTCCCGCAGCTCCCATTGGCCACGGTTCCCAGCCAATGGGAGCTGCAGAACCAGAGCTTGGGGCAGAGACAGCATGTGGCGCTAGGAACTGAGGTCGCCGCTTCCCAGGAGCAGGGTAGGGAGCCTGCCCCAGCCCTCATAGTACCCCCTCAGCCCCCATAGTACCCCCAGGTCGCCCTCCACCCACCCCCCAAGCATCCATGGCGCCTCCGGGCCACCCGCAAGGTTTTAGTCAAGGGTATATAGTAAAAATTCATGGACAGGACATGTGCCATGAATTTCTGTTTACTGCCCATGACCTGTCCATGACTTGTACTAAAAATACCCGTGAATAAAACATAGCCTCAACCAATCATCCAGAAACCCAACTTTCCCCAAATGAGGTCTGCTTTTAACCAACACTAGCAATGCAACAAAGAAAATAGAGCAAAAGGATACTATAAAACTGAAAATAATTAAGTTGGGTATTTTATGAACAAGACAACTGTCAAATCACATTCCCATCAGGAATTTAGTATATGGTGATCTAATTTAATCATGTCTTTAAAGGCATTCTAGCACTTTCACATATTACAACAGCTACCTGTAATACATAGTATGCAGAGAAGTAAGTTCTAACACACAAAGTTAGAAATACATTGCCAAGCAAAGTGTTTACAAAGCCAGCCAAAAATAAAGCCCTGTGCTGAAAAGCAGTTCATGAGATGAAATGAAGTTCATTCAAAGAAAGCTGAAAAGGAGAATAAAAAGAATGTTTAAAAGGAATTGAAGTGTTATTGTTAGGACAGAACATTTAAAATCAACCAATTGGAAGGTCCAGGTTGAAATAGTCTTTGATTATTCCCCTAGAAAACTGGAAGCATGAGATTAGCTCTCCTTCTTTCAGTCTAAGATTGTCCTAATTCACAACAATATCACCTCCAACATCAATACATTGTCATTGCTACCTTTTCATTACACCGCTTTTTCCACAATCTGCCCTCTTTGCACCCTCTTACACCACCATCTGATCTGGTCTTGCACCTGTGCGCCTCACAATACCACAATCAGTAATCCCATTCCTTTGCTTCTGGGACCTTTCACAATACAGTAGTTTATTGATCACTGACCCAGTCTTACTGTAACTTCCTTCCATCCTAAAACAAAATTTCCATCCTGTCTCAGTGAAGGAAATACCTTCTTGGGTAAAAGATCTTCAGCATAGTATCAGTAAGAGAGTCCAACTTGGGATTTGTTTTTGCCATAGCACAGAGGTGGCCAACTTGAGCCTGAGAATGAGCTGGAATTTACCAATGTCTATTGCCAAAGAGCCACAGTAATAAATCAGCAAGCCTCCCCTCCAATCAGCTCCCCGTCCCCGCGCCTCCCACCCACTGGCAGCCCCACCGACCAGCACCTCCCCCTCACTCCCCACACCTCCTGATCAGCAGTTTTGTGGCGTGCAGGAGGCTCTGGAGGGGAGGAGAGAGGTGCAAGGGCATGGCATGGGCCTGGAGTGGGGGCAGGGCATGTGGCAGGCCAAGGGTTGAACAGTGAGCAGCCGCTGGCACATTGGAAAGTTGGCACCTGTAGGTCCAGTCCTGGAGTCAGTGCCTATACAATGACCTGCATATTAACTTCTGAAGAGCTGTATGTCGCTCCAGAGCCACAGGTTGGCCATCCCTGCCATAGCATTTCAGCTGCCCTGCTCCATAGAGTTAGTGACCTTTCTGCCAAGTAAATCATCTTCTTCACTTCTGGAGTATTATGCAAATGTGTGCATATATAAGTTGTTAGAATGAGATCTTAAAAACAAAACTCATGTCTATTCATGCGGCCAGATTCTTCAGGACTTCAAGACTAAGGGTTTGCCCGGCTGTCTTTCATTAAAGTTTCTCTGATTCCCCACTTCTGCAGGAAACTGGTTGCTCTCTTCTACTCCAGAAGCGGCTGCATTTTAGTAGTGCAGCATGAATACATGTATTATATAAAACTCTTTGGGACACGAAGTGCTTTATTTTACATCTTATCAAGACCAAACCTTGTATTAGGGCCTCGTGTAGACTAGGGAAAGAATGCATGTAATTTGAAAACTGAGAAACCAACATTATCCTCTTTAAGATTTATTCTACAGAATATTAATGTTTGAAATAGATGTTAGGTTTTGGAGATGTAAGGGTCAAAAATAGACAGATGTTTTTGCTTGAATGGTAGGGAGCCATATAAGGAACTACAAATCAGATGTAACTGAAAGTAAACAAAAAAACACACAAAATAAATTCTAACACTTGAGATCCTAATATACATCTGCATCTCTCTGAGAAAAACCTCAAGAAGTTTTCAAGATGAAATGAAACACTCCTATCTCCCAATATTATCTTTTTAATTGCATGAAAAGCTGGTGCAGCTGCTCTGGCCCTCCAGGCTTGGAAATCAGTTATGAACATAGTGCTGATAAAAGTAAATGGAGGACACTGGAGGAATATGGATGAAGTTCCACAATAATCTGAAATACAGTATATGAAACTACTTAAAACCATACATCTGTACCCCAGCTATGAGAAATTAGAGCAAGGAACTAGTAGCTAGAATATACTAACTGGATCCATTGAGAGTGCTCTCAAATAGGTTTCTGGAGGGGACTGCAATTACACCTTGCATGTTTCAATATTCTTTAGATGAGCCTTTGTCCATATTTATTACTATTAGGAGACTAACTGTACTGCAGACATTTCTCAAGATAAATGAAAATGCACTGCTCTGTCTTTACACAGCCCTCTGTCCATATGCTACATTTCAAGATTTTATCATCATTAAAGTTATGAATGGGCATTGTAAGAAGCTTTGAGAAACTCTGCTTTGAAAAAAAATTACAAGATTTGCAGACTGTTTCAGTGGATTTACCACAGAGTGCAATACAAATCTGGGACAGGCACCTGAGTATTTATATGATATTCACTTGGTTTCCACAAGAAATTACTTATTTTGATTTGCTAAACAGAAATAATGAATTCATTTGTGTCCCTACTCTCTCCCTCCCACCACTCCTCCATGCCTTTCTTTTTTTGGGGGGGGAGGGGGGACAGAAGAAGAGGGAAGAAAAAAAATCTGCATGACATTCAGTGAAAATACAGAGTATCATATTAAATTACTGAGGCAAACAAACTTCTCATCTGTCCCCTTTTAAAAAAAATACTTTTTTTCTTTAAAGTTAATGCAGTAAGAATATGCATTCCAAACAATGTGTGAAAAAAGTGTTTAGCAACCATAGTGAAGTGGTGTTGTAGTTCCTATACTGAACATAGAAGGGACCTTAGTAAATTGCCTTTTCACCTCATGACAAACAACAAGCCACACTTCAGCAGGCTTACTGCATTTTGCTGTTAAGTATAGAAGATGAAGCTCAGAATGCATTTCATCATTTTGTTATAACAGAGCGTGAACTGCTATTATGAATGTGTGGACACTGTGTTTCATTATATCCTCTACAGCAGGGGTGGGCAAACTTTTTGGCCCAAGGGCCACATCTGGGTATGGAAATTGTATGGCAGGCCATGAATGCTCACAAAATTGGGGTTGGGATGCAGAAGGGGGCGAGGGCTCTGGCTGGGGGCATGGGCTCTAAGATGGGGCCAGAAATGAGGAGTTCAGGGGGCAGTTGGGGGCTCCGGCTGGAGGTGTGGGCTCTGGGGTGGGGCTGGGATCAAGGAGTTCAGAGGGCAGGAGGGGGATCAGGGCTGGGGCAGGGGGTTGGGGCACGGGAGGGGCTTGGGGTGCAGGCTCGAGGCGGCACTTACCTCAAGCAGCTCTCGGAAGCAGTGGCATGTCCCCCCTCTGGCTTCTAGGCGAAGGCACGGTCAGGCAGCTCAGGGTGCTGCCTCATCCACGGGCACCACCCTGCAACTCCCATTGGCCCTGCAGTTACCAGACAATGGCTGCCCCAATGCATAGGAGCCAGAGGGGGGACATGTTGCTGCTTCCGGGAGCCATGCGGAGTGGCCCTAGACCCTGGTCCCAGGCTAGAGTGCAGGAGTAGGGCAAGCCCCAGACTCCGCTGCCCAGCAGGAGCTCGAGGGCCGGATTAAGTCGGGTGGCGGGTTGGATGTGGCCCATGGGCCATAGTTTGCCAACCCCTGCTCTACAGTGAGAGTCACCAAGCACTTTACTGTTTGGTGCTCTACAGCCAATTCTATTGATGAAGTCTCTAAAAGACAATATTAACATACAAGGTGTGTAAATAACCCCTCACATACTCTCCTCCATTCCCTGTCCCCTGTCCCCCCACCCACATGATGATGGACTCCTTTATTATCTTAAAAATAAAACTGAAGTTTTAAGCTTTTAGAATCTTTTCCAGCAACATCTGCAACGGGATAAAGAGGATATCCCCTTCACTATGAAGCCAGACTGCTCATAAGTCGTGGAAAAAAAGAATGTGGATGCACATGTCAGCAAACACTGGTATACATGAAAATAAAGATGTCCACAATATTTTGGAATGGTTTATTTATACAGCTTCAAAGACTGAATGATCATACAAGAAGACATCAGTAAATAAAGTACTAGACATCAGACATTTGGCAGGTAAAAAGCCTCTCAGCCTTTGGTGAGCTTCTCATGTCTTAAAAGTGCTAAAGGTTCTTACAGCCTTCAACAGGAGTTAATATAAAAGTCACTTTGCTAATATCTGCTGGAAACTCTTGCATTTAATCAGTAGTACAGAACCTTAAGTCGCTGACACTGCTGCTGTTTAAGTTAGTTTGAATGCAATAGACAAAAGCAAAGATGCATGGATTTTGCTTCAAGGAATGAATAAGAGTTAGTACTCTCAACAGCAAGTCTAACTGCATGACACACAAATTCTACAACTAGCATGGGAATAATTACTTGTATTAATACATGTAATCTTACTAATAAAGTTTACTGCTTGTAAAAATGTTTTGTTAAGAACTCAAATCTTTGAAGTTCAAAGCTCTTCACTTGAATAATTAAGCTTTGAGGTTTGGTTAAAACCGAGCCTCCAGAATAATTATTCAATTCCCTTCCTGAATGGATCCATAGTATCAAGTTATTTCTTCAAGGCCCACTTCTGCCACGATGCCTATTAAACATATATTTTTAAAATCAGACAATTAAGTGTTTCAGGGACAGAGGAGGATAGTGGGCACAAAGTAATTTTCAGAGTAAAAAATTGTAAATGTATGTAAAAATTGTATATACTTGTATTAGATTGTGTCCCTCTCTACCCACCCTTCATATGTCACTTGCCATCTTGTACTGCAAGCTTTTCAGGGCAGAGACAGTCTCTTCACATGTTTTTGTAAAGGGTTGACCAAGCACACACACACACGCCAATAAAGTCAGTATAGAGGAAGTTTTTAACCGAAGCTTTTCATTTCAGATCTATCAACGTTTGTTTGTTTATTATTTTGCAGGTAAAAACTGTTTTCTAACATACAAAAAGACAGGACCACACCTGGGGCTGTGTAAACTAGCTTAGTCAGGCAGCCCTGTCAAGAAAAGATGCAAACATCTTAAAAGCTTGTCTTACACTTGACCACAGCATGATATTAAAAACAAAAAACATACAAACTTTACTTTTAAACTAAATGAAGCGTTAGATACCCAGACAAATAAATAATTTCCCAATGCGTTGCCTGATCACAAAGCTCAGACTTAGGCAAGCCTGCCAAAAAACAAAAACAAACAAAAAAAAAACAATGGGAATTTGCCTGAGTCAGGACTACAAAACCAAGCCTTACGAAGGACAAGAGCAAAGCAGGTAGCAGGGAACAGTGAATTAAAGATTTAAAAAATAAAAATAAAAATCACGTACACACAGAGCAAACTAACCTGTTATTTCACTTTAAGCTTTCCTCTCTGGCTGAAGGTAATCCTCTGGGTGTTCCTCCTAGTCATTCATGGAAGCTGACTGATTGAAGATATATAATGGTAGGTCCAATGTTTTAGTTACCTTAAACTAAGGTTGCAATAAGACCTAAACCAAGTAAGGGCACCTCTCATGTCTGGAAACTATTACAGTCTATTTTTTCTTAGGCCAAAAATAAAGCAAATAAATGTTCTTAACCTGATCCCACATGAACCTCCACTAAAAGAAGCTTTTGACTGGAATGTTAGAGGTGTCAGAAGTACGTAGTACCAGAAGATCTGTGTGGGGAAGCTTACACATAGTGTTAACTTGCTCTCCCATAGTTCAACCAATTACATTATTCTTGAAAAGAGAGAGTAAAGAGAACTTTACAAGATGTAATGTTTCTGTTTACAGCTTACAAACAAGTACAGAACAGAGAGATGCAGTTCGGCTTCTAATATATGCACAGGAGCATTATATTAGGTAAAAAAGCTGAGGAAAAATTGGGGACGCTACACGAGTGTCCCTTTAAATTAATTAAACTATCATTTACCATACCTTGTATTTATTCAGAATCATTAAAAACATTAGTTACTGCACAGCTTTCCATGTCTTAAGAGCTTTTAAAATAAGCAACATTGTTTATCTGCTTCTGCAATAAATATTCTGATGTCATATGGTGAGAAGAACCACCACAAGCAAAAATGAAAAGATAGGGGACACAAATCCAAGTTATTTTCAGTCATAATATTTTGTTTTGGAAACAATCTTTTCCTTTGCTTTAGTATAGTTTTCAGCATTATAATATCTGACAACATGACATAGTTGGATTGTCACAGACCCAAAAGAAGTTTGGTTTTGAAAAGAAGGTAGGGCAAACATCCAGGCTTTGAAAAAATCCATTTGCCTACTTGTTAGTGACAAGAGATAGGTTTTCCCCTAGTAAACAAAGGGGCCGAAAACTTAATTTCTGAAGAAGTTGATTTTTTAAAATGAAATTTTCTTGACTTTATAGTTTACAGAAAGATTTCTAAATGTGACTATAATGCTGCAGTGATTTAAACTATCTTCCCAAGATGGCAGACACACAGGTTCTATGGCACAGTGAAGCTGACAAAAATCATATTAATTTCATGATACTGCTAGGTGAACAATGAGAAACTATCAGGGGGCAGCATCTGGCTGAACTAAGAACATAAGAACAGCCACACCAAAGGTCTATCTAGACTAGGACCCTGTCTTCCGACAGTGGCCAATGCCAGGTGTCACAGAGGGAATGACCCGAATATGCAATCATCAAGTGATCCATTCCCCGTCACCCATTCCCAGTTTCTGGCAAACAGAGGCTACGGACACCATCCTTGTCAATCGTGGCTAATAGCCATTGATGGACCTATCGTCCATGAACTTATTATCTACTTCTTTTTTGAACCCTGTTATAGTGTTGGCCTTCATAACACCCTCAGGCAAGGAGTTCCAGAGGTTGACTGTGCTGTGTGAAGAAATACTTCCTTTTGTTTTAAACCCACTGCCTATTAATTTCATTTGGTGACTCCTAATTCTTGTGCTCTGAGAAGGAGTAAATAACACTTCCTTATTTACTTTCTCCACACCACATGATTTTATAGACCTCTATCATATCCTCCCTTAGTCATCTCTTTTCCAAGCTGAAAAGTCCCAGTCTTATTCATCTCGCCTTATTAATGGAAGCCATTCCATACCCCTAATTATTTTTGTTGCCCTTTTCTGAACCTTTTCCAATTCCAATATATCTTTTTTGAGACGGAGCAACCACATCTGCATGCAGTATTCAAGATGTAGTTGTATCATGGATTTATACAGAGGCAATATATTTTCTGTCTTATTATCTATTCCTTTCTTAATGATTCCGAACATTCTGTTAGTTTTTTTGACTGCCGCTGCACACTGAGTGGATGTTTTCATAGAACTATCCACAATGACTCCAAGATCTCTTTCTTGAGTGGTAACAGCCAATTTAGACCTCATCATTTTATATGTATAATTGGGATGTCTTCCAATGTGCATTACTTTGCATTTATCTACATTGAATTTCATCTGCCATTTTGTTGCCCAGACACCCAGTTTTGAGAGATCCTTTTGTAGGTCTTTGCAGTCTAACTGTGACTTAACTATTTTGAGCAATTTTGTATCATCTGCAAATTTTGCCACCTCACTGTTTACCCCTTTTTCCGGATCATTTATGAATATATTGAAAAGTCTGGGCCCAGTACAGACCCCTGGGGGACACCACTATTTACGTCTCTCCATTCTGAAAACTGACCATTTATTCCTACTCGTTGTTTACTATCTTTTAACTAGTTACTGCTCCATGAGAGGACCTTCCCTCTTATCCCATGACAGTTTACTTTGCTTAAGAGCATTTGGTAAGGGATCTTGTCAAAGGCTTTCTGAAAATCTAAATACATATATCCATTGGATCTCCTTTGTCCGCATGCTTGTTGAGCCCCTCAAAGAATTCTAGTAGATTGGTGAGGCATGATTTCCCTTTACTAAAACCATGCTGACTGTTTCCCAACAAATTATATTCATCTAGGAGTCTGACAGTTTTGTTCTTTACTATCAGTAGTTTGCCTGATACTGAAGTCAGACATACCGGCCTGTAATTGCCAGGATCACCTCTGGAGCCCTTTTTAAAACCTGGCATCTCATTAGCTATCCTCCAGTCATCTGGTACAGAAGCTGATTTAAATGATAGGTTGCAGACTACAGTTAGTAGTTCTGCAATTTCACATTTGAGTTCCTTCAGAACTCTTGGGTGAATACCATCAGGTCCTAGAGACTTATTACTGTTTAGTTTATCAATTTGTTCCAAAACCTCCTTTAATGACACCTCAATCTGGGACAGTTCCTCAGATTTGTCACCTAAAAAGAATGTCTCAGGTTTGGGAATCTCCCTCACATCCTCAGCTGTGAAGACCGATTCAAAGAATTCATTTAGTTTCTCCGCAATGGCTTTATTGTCCTTGAGTGTTCCTTTAGCATCTCAGTTGTCCAGTAGCCCCACTGGTTCTTTAGCAGCTTCTTGCTTCTAATGTACTTAAAAAAAATTGCTATTACTTTTTGAGTCTTTGGCTAGCTGTTCTTCAAAGGGATGCTATGATCATCAGCTAAAGCAATGGAATTATGGTCTCTACATATGCAACCTAATGACAATATTGATGTAAAAATTCACCTTTCACATTTCATGAGCTTATCTCTCATCCACATCAGACATTAACATGCATCTTAAGTGTGTAAAGCAGGACAGAGATAAGTTTGAGAAATGTATAAGGTGAATTTTTACATCAATGTTGTCAATAGCTTGAATATACAAACTATAAAGGTTATGAAATGTTTACCTAAATTATCTTTATTGGCACAAAGGCATATTTAGGCCTGACAGAAGCCTACTATGGATTTTAAGAATCTGTTCTGATAACATCTAAAAGCATAAGTAAAACTGTATAAGAAATTGCAGAGTAATCATGTTTGCGAGAACAAGTAAGTAACTAAGGGTATGTCTATATTAGTCGCCGGATCGGTGGGCAGCGATTGATCCAACGGGGGTCGATTTATCGTGTCTAGTCTAGATGCGATAAATCGACCCCCGAGCACGCTCCCATCGACTCATCTACTCCACTGCCATGAGAGGCACAGGCAGAGTTGATGGGGGAGCAGCAGCAGTCGTCTCACCACAGTGAGGACATCGCGGTGAGTAGATCTAAGTATGTTTACATCAGCTACGTTATTCATGTAGCGGAGGTTGCATAACTTAGCTCGATTCCCTCCCCTACAGTGTAGATCAGGCCTAAAAAAAAGCTAAAAAAGATCAGTTTGAACTAACCCTAAACCTGTACTGACAGTGGAGAAGAGTTAACATGGAAATGAGAGACTAAAACATACATATAAGAAAAGATGCAAAAAATTATAAATAAATTTGTGTAATAAAGAAAGTTAGAAGGAGGCAACTGTGATGAGATTGTCCGGATGAGCTTCTGAGAGCACTACTTGTGGAGTGTTTTGCATTAATAAATATGTGTTAGACCCATCTGCTGAGGAAGTGAATCTCAATCCAACAACCTTCACTTATTTTCACACTCCATAGTGATCTGTGTTTTGAGTAAGTACAGTAGAAAGGATATTAATCATTTGAGTAATATTAATTGAAAATTAATGAAATTTTTGTGGGGGAATTTCCTACCATGGTTATTTTTTAAATAAAGAATAAAGGAGAAGCAAATTTCTCTTGCAAAAGACCTTAAAGCTTATTGTTTGTAAAAGGAAAGTAGCTTGCCACAAATTTTAGCACTTAATGGTTTAGTTGTTTATATTTTTAAGAACACAAGCATTTCAGCAATACAACTATAAATCAGTTTGGTTCTAGAACTACAAACTTTTAGCAATCTTATTAAAGAAAATGGGTACCCTTGGATCCAAGAACTCTTATTGCTTATTCCTAACTCTGCAAGATTCCTTGGCTCCAGAGTACTCAAGTCTGAGAGAGGAAAGAAAGGAGGGGGAAATAGCCAGGTAGCTCAGAGGCTGCTAATACCACTGTTTCAGGTATTATGCAAGTGCTTTCACTACTGATCATTTTGGGAAGCCTTGGAGGCAAGAAGAAGAAAAAGACAGACCTCTCACTGATTTTAGTTGTTTTTAGAAATGTATTTCAAGCAGCATAATTTTTTATTGCACTGATTTGACAAGCATCATGTATTTTGCTTGTGGCACGACTTTCTGTAATGCAAGTAGTACAGTAAGATTCAGCAAAATAGTCCATGTTGTTAGAAAAGACAGTTTTATCATTTCTCACCAACATTCACAGTGGTGAGCTATTTGTAAAAATTAAGATTGCTGGGATTAAGTTACAGACCTAATACTGTATTTGGACAAGTTTCTGTACAAACTAAATTCCTATGATTATTTTCAGCTTTTCAAAACCTATCAAGTCATTTTCCCTTTGCTGCAATACTAACTAAACCTATCACTTGGATCCCCTGTGTGTAGTGTTCAAGGACGTAAACTATATTTCATTAGTGTCCTTGAACATAAACTTGATCTAGAGAATTAAAAAAAAAAGTTTCTAAACATATGAAGAAAAACCATCACCTTTAGACTAAGAAATAAAATATGTTGCTTTTCAATATATTGGACTAATAGATTTCCTAAACTAGTTAAAAAAAAAAGTAACCTTAGTCTGCATCATTAGTTTTTTCATTATCTACTGAGATTATTTTTCAAATATCTAGTTTAACTTCAGTGCAAGAAAACTGAAGATCAATTGTTGAACAGCAGGTCAGAAAGTGACTATTTTAATTAATTTCTTAAATTTTCCAACAAATATCAGCAAAGAAATCTTTAACAAAGTTATAATTACATACTACATGAGGTGTAATGGAATAGAATAGTTTTAATGGCACAAGTTTGTGATGGTTGCAATCAATTTTAAATGGCAAATCCACATCTATGTAGGTACTCCCAAATAAGTTTATTTATATAGTTATAAAGTTATATATATAACTTTATATTCCCTAACACTATCACAAGGTCTGTGTGTGTGTATATATAAATGTATATTTACAGAAAATATATTTTGATTTAAAAAAAAAAATATATATATATATATATATATATATATATATTTCCCCCAAATCAGGAAATCCCAATACCTTAGTTACCATGACTATAACTGTACATGGCTCAGAAGGAAACAATATTTTACGTGCATCATTAAATACTTTTTCTACACATAACATCATGACTTTGAAGTCCAATAATTTAGGACCTGCAGGAAGGGAATGAAGTGTTTTATGCCCCATTGTGAAGCTGAGAATCATCCCCTTATAATAGTACAAAAACTGTTTCTATTTTTGCAGAAGATGATGATATTGGTTATTTAAAATCAATCATTGGTCCAGGCCTCAATCTGGCCTTTCCTGAATCAGACACCAATATACTTTTCAGAGGGGATATTCCACATTTAGGAGAAACAGGAAATATTTTGCAGCAGAATGATTAAAAAGCAACAGCTGTTTGAACCTGCTCAGAGGTTTGGAATGTTAGAATAGTCCTGGGGGAGATGGATTAAGGGACAGAGAAGCAGTCAAAAGTGCATGATAAATGCAATTCATCACAAGGCTATCACCACCACATATGTGGCATGTCACACACACACACACACACACACACACACACACACACACACACACACACACACACACACACCCCTTGAAGAATTTAATTTTGAGGTCTTAGCTGAAGATTTTAAACTACAATTTAAATATAAGTGTAGCAGGACATATTTCAAGACCGAAAAAGGCTGAAAACAGCATCTCCTTTCTCCCTGAAGAAAATCGTAACTCAATCACCATCTTTCTTGTTATCCTTTCATCAACAGGATTGATAAAAACATTTTTTAAAAAAAGTATTATTTATTACAATCATCTTCCCAGCAGCTTTTATAGGTTTATTATTATTTCCGGTAGTTTTTCCATACTCAATTTACATATTAAAGTAAAATAAGATTTCTGATGTTTTTAGTTCAGTAAATAGCGATCCTACTTGCTTATCTCACACTCAAATATTGTTAAGCGTCACAAACCACAAAAGGCAGGATTCAGTTTTATTTCTCCATTTTCTGTTATGCCTTCTATTACAGTCTGAGCTGAAATGTTACTTCACTGATAAAGGTCATCTGGAATACCTAGTAAAACAGGGGAAGACAAGCAGAGAGTTCTTCCTAGAACACCGATTTTTAAATATGAAAAGCCAAAATGTTCAGTTCCTTAAAAGAATGTTGCCTCCATATTGTTCCACAATATATTCTTTAACTTCTCATAAGAAGAATTACTTCCTGTCTTAAAAAAAAAACCCACAACCCTTCATACTGTGTTTCAAGGCAACAAGATTTTTTTAAAAATCCAATATTCATAGAATCATAGAATATCAGGGTTGGAAGGGACCTCAGGAGGTCATCTAGTCCAACCCCCTGCTCAAAACAGGACCATCCCCAACTAAATCATCCCAGCCAGGGCTTTGTCAAGCCTGACCTTAAAAACTTCTAAGGAAGGAGATTCCACCACCTCCTTAGGTAACGCATTCCAGTGTTTCACCACCCTCCTGATAAGTGAAAAAGTTTATCCTAATATCCAACCTAAACCTCCCCCCACTGCAACTTGAGACCATTACTCCTTATTCTGTCATCTGCTACCACTGAGAACAGCCTAGATCGATCCTCTTTGAAACCCCCTTTCAGGCAGTTGAAAACAGCTATCAAATACCCCCTCATTCTTCTTTTCCATAGACTAAAGAATCCCAGTTCCATCAGCCTCTCCTCATAAGTCATGTGTTCCAGTCCCCTAATCATTTTAGTTGACCTCCGCTGGACGTTTTCCAATTTTTTTCACATCCTTCTTGTAGTATCTCTCATGTTATATATGGTGAAAGATTTGCATGGTTTCTAAGCATATGAAAGAATAAAACAATGTGCCTTCTTCTCTTCTCAGTAATAAAAAATCCATTTCTTTCAACACCTATCTTTCATATATCTGGATTAATTATATTGTCTTGAAAAATCCAATTGTGTACTCCTCCCACAACTATCAGGCACCTATCATCATCCTGTGTGTTGAGAGTCAGAGAAAAATTCTACAGGGACAAAGGACAATCCAAATTTGTGCCATACCATGAGCTTTCTTCTAATTTAAAATTAGAATGAAATTTCAAGCTCTTTTTCACTTGCAGAGATCTATTTCATAATGCAAAAAATTCATTTTATTTTATATTGAATAAATCAGACAAGTTCTTGCTAAATAATAGCAATTATCATTGAACAAGAGAGTTACAAAAGGCTTAAAACACACACATTAAATATGGATTCTTTTTAAAAGGAAATTGCTATCAGCTTACACTTTACTTTCTTTAAAAGGTTATGAGCCCTTTTGAATATAAAGAAAATCTTCCAAATGTAAGGGGAGTGTAAACTGGTGCATTGTTTCTTCCAAAATCTTCAGGCAACTCCAGTACTTTTGCTGTTGCTTATGGCTTTTCCAAGTAGCAGTGACAACTGCCGCTATTTATATACCCGTGGGCAGCAGTGAAACCACCAAGCTGTCAGGCTAGTTTCACTCTGCTGCAGCTTGGAAAGCCAGGTACAATACCACAGGAGTTATTGACTAGGATGGATAACTCAAAAAGAGGCTGAGAGAGGTGTAAATTAAGTGGAGACAATCCTGACCATCCATGCAGCAACCAAAAGGCTCTGTACTGGAGGGGAACAAATACAGTTCTTCCTTCATTCCAGCAGCCAAAGGGTTTGTGCACACATGGAAGGGAAGAATCTTCAAAACGGTATGATTCCTTCCAGCTGACAGGACCGAAAAGGGACCAGAGATAACAATCTGGCAGAAATCCCAGCACCCTTCCCTTGTTCAGCAGTTGGAGGCATCAACCTGTTTTGAGGGAGACTCATACAAGCCCAGGAAAAATAAGAACTCTTTTCTGGAACAATAATTTCACTTCGGACTCAGCAAAATCAGGTCTAATATATGCAATCAATATTCAAGAGACCATTCTGCATTTGCTGAATGCCAAGTAGGAAAGAGCCAGCATGTAAAAAACAATTATTCATTCCACATACAAGAATGTTCGGAGTTTACCTGAAAAGGGAGATCACAACTTTATGCTACCCCCACCCTCCATGGCTGTACTGTTATAAAAACATCTATCACAGGATGTGGGAACGTTATTCCTATTGATTAGCTAAGAAAAGCTACAACAAACTGATAAACCCTGACCTACAAGACTTTGAATGAATAAGCACTGGCTTAACCTCTGCTTAGAGTTTATTCAAATCTTTATCATGAGTTTAAAATTCTCTACTAAATCTACATTAGTCAGAGGATTGGGGCACGAAGGGGGGAGAAGAGAAACAAACCAGTAGACCAAATAGGTTGCAAGGACCTGAAGAAGCTCTTTGCTTTTATTTGATGACTATGCTGGTAACAGCTTGCTTTATGATGACATTAATTTAAAATGGTTATGTGGCCAGAGATAATACAATAAAGGGGGAAGTCACTATCCAAAACAGCTTCTCAACATAAATGCTCCCCATGCCCCAATATTTTAAAGTGTTAGATATATTCTAAATAAAAAGAAAAGGAGTACTTGTGGCACCTTAGAGACTAACAAATTTATTTGAGCATAAGCTTTCGTGAGCTACAGCTCACTTCATCGGATGCATTTGGTGGAAAATAGAGAGGGGAGATTTATATACACACAGAGAGAACATGAAACAATGGGTTTTATCATACACACTGTAAGGAGAGTGATCACTTAAGATGAGCCATCACCAGCAGCAGGGGGGGAGGGAGGAAAACCTTTCATGGTGACAAGCAAGGTAGGCTATTTCCAGCAGTTAACAAGAACATCTGAGGAACAGTGGGGGGTGGGGTGGGGTGGGGGGGAGAAATAACATGGGGAAATAGTTTTACTTTGTGTAATGACTCATCCATTCCCAGTCTCTATTCAAGCCTAAGTTAATTGTATCCAGTTTGCAAATTAATTCCAATTCCGCAGTCTCTCGTTGGAATCTGTTTTTGAAGTTTTTTTGTTGAAGAATAGCCACCCTCAAGTCTGTAATCGAGTGACCAGAGAGATTGAAGTGTTCTCCAATTGGTTTTTGAATGTTATAATTCTTGACATCTGATTTGTGTCCATTTATTCTTTTACGTAGAGACTGTCCCGTTTGACCAATGTACATGGCAGAGGGGCATTGCTGGCACATGATGGCATATATCACATTGGTAGATGCGTAGGTGAACGAGCCTCTGATAGTGTGGCTGATGTGATTAGGCCCTATGATGGTGTCCCCTGAATAGATATGTGGGCAGAGTTGGCAACGGGCTTTGTTGCAAGGATAGGTTCCTGGGTTAGTGGTTCTCTTGTGTGGTGTTTGGTTGATGGTGAGTATTTGCTTCAGATTGGGAGGCTGTCTGTAAGCAAGGACTGGCCTGTCTCCCAAGATCTGTGAGAGTGATGGGTCGTAGATCCTTGATGATGCGTTGGAGAGCTGAAATTGTGGAAAAGCAGCATCACTTGCCCCATAACCTCAGCCGTGCAGAACAGAATGCCATCCACAGCCTCAGAAACAACTATGACATCATAATCAAAAAGGCTGACAAAGGAGGTGCTGTCGTCATCATGAATAGGTCGGAGTATGAACAAGAGGCTACTAGGCAGCTCTTCAACACCACTTTCTACAAGCCATTACCCTCTGATCCCACTGAGAGTTACCAAAAGAAACTACAGCATTTGCTCAAGAAACTCCCTGAAAAAGCACAAGAACAAATCTGCTCAGACACACCCCTAGAACCCCTACCTGGGGTATTCTATCTGCTACCCAAGATCCATAAACCTGGAAATCCTGGACGCCCCATCATCTCAGGCATTGGCACCCTGACAGCAGGATTGTCTGGCTATGTAGACTCCCTCCTCAGGCCCTACGTTACCAGCACTCCCAGCTATCTTTGAGACACCACTGACTTCCTGAGGAAACTACAGTCCATTGGTGATCTTCCTAAAAACACCATCCTAGCCACTATGGATGTAGAAGCCCTCTACACCAACATTCCACACAAAGATGGACTACAAGCCGTCAGGAACAGTATCCCCGATAATGTCACGGCTAACCTGGTGGCTGAACTTTGTCCTCACCCATAACTATTTCACATTTGGGGACAATGTATACCTTCAAATCAGCGGCACTGCGATGGGTACCCGCATGGCCCCACAGTATGCCAACATTTTTATGGCTGACTTAGAACAACGCTTCCTCAGCTCTTGTCCCCTAATGCCCCTACTCTACTTGCGCTACATTGATGACATCTTCATCATCTGGACTCATGGAAAAGAAGCCCTTGAGGAATTCCACCATGATTTCAACAATTTCCATTCCACCATCAACCTCAGCCTGGATCAGTCCACACAAGAGATCCACTTCCTGGACACTATGGTGCTAATAAGCGATGGTCACATAAACACCACCCTATATCGGAAACCGACTGACCACTATTCCTACCTACATGCCTCTAGCTTTCATCCAGATCATACCACACGATCCATTGTCTACAGCCAAGCTCTACGAAATAACCGCATTTGGTCCAACCCCTCAGACAGAGACAAACACCTCCAAGATCTCTATCATGCATTCTTACAACTACAATACCCACCTGCTGAAGTGAAGAAACAGATTGACAGAGCCAGAAGAGTACCCAGAAGTCACCTACTACAGGACAGGCCCAACAAAGAAAATAACAGAACGCCATTAGCCATCACCTTCAGCCCCCAACTAAAACCTCTCCAACGCATCATCAAGGATCAACAACCCATCCTGAAGGACGACCCATCACTCTCACAGGTCTTGGGAGACAGGCCAGTCCTTGCTTACAGAAAGCCTCCCAATCTGAAGCAAATACTCACCAGCAACCACACAACAGAACCACGAACCCAGGAACCTATCCTTGCAACAAAGCCCGTTGCCAACTCTGTCCACATATCTATTCAGGGGACACCATCATAGGGCCTAATCACATCAGCCACACTATCAGAGGCTCGTTCACCTGCGCATCTACCAATGTGATATATGCCATTATGTGCCAGCAATGCCCCTCTGCCATGTACATTGGTCAAACTGGACAGTCTCTACGTAAAAGAATAAATGAACACAAATCAGACGTCAAGAATTATAACATTCAAAAACTAATTGGAGAACACTTCAATCTCTCTGGTCACTCGATTACAGACCTGAGGGTGGCTATTCTTCAACAAAAAAACTTCAGAAACGGACTCCAATGAGAGACTGCGGAATTGGAATTAATTTGCAAACTGGATACAATTAACTTAGGCTTGAAGAGAGACTGGGAATGGATGAGTCATTACACAAAGTAAAACTATTTCCCCATGGTATTTCTCCCCCTCACCCCCCACTGTTCCTCAGATGTTCTTGTTAACTGCTGGAAATAGCCTACCTTGCTTGTCACCATGAAAGGTTTTCCTCCCTCCCCCCCTGCTGCTGGTGATGGCTCATCTTAAGTGACCACTCTCCTTACAGTGTGTATGATAAAACCCATTGTTTCATGTTCTCTGTGTGTATATAAATCTCCCCTCTCTATTTTCCACCAAATGCATCCGATGAAGTGAGTTGTAGCTCACGAAAGCTTATGCTCAAATAAATTTGTTAGTCTCTAAGGTGCCACAAGTACTCCTTTTCTTTTTGCGAATACAGACTAACACGGCTGCTACTCATTCTAAATAAAAGTAAGCTTTTGCATTAGTCATCTTTAATTCACAGTTTGATTATGGAAAACCAACAGAGAGGAGGCAGAGACCTTTTAAACAGTATGTTTAGTTTGTTTGTTTTTTAAACTAATCACGCATGACAGATGCTTGCATTCTATAATTGTGAACGAAATCTAGTGATTAAAAATAACTTATTAGACCAGAAGCTTTCCTTCAGATTGGGTGTCTTACTGTTCTATGGAAGCAAAAGTCTCCTTTTGTACACACTGTAGGCTGGAACTATTAATGTAGCAGTAGTGAAGGATAAACGGGCTCCTCTTGGCAGACTTCTATAATGAAGATTTGGAGTCTGACAAAATAGGACAGAGATGCTGTCGTTTTTCATTAGTAAATACTAACACAATTCAAGCAATTGGTGTGTTGATACAGTTTTTACAGAGTTCTGCAGTGGGTCAGTCCCATAACGAGGAGGTTACATGCTGCTTGGCCATCTGGCAATGCATGGATTCTGGAACAACATCCCTCCCGGGAGGCCAATGTACAGCAGACATCACAAAATTGACATATTTGATCCTCCTTGAGAAAAAGTGTGGTAACACCAGAAGTCAGAACTCTAGGACCTCTACAGAAAGTTGCATCTGTGTGAATTCAATTTTCTTCAAAATAACGTTAATAACCTATTTTAAATGGCCCTCAGAATCTGGAAAGAATTCAAAATTTATCTTAAAAGCACCTGATGCACCATCTGTGATGACTGCCAAATACCACAGTGCTCACTGGCCCAGACTTCTACGTTTTTAAAAATAATTAAGTTTTTGATTAACTGATATTTTAAAATGTCCCACTGAAAAGCCACTACTGCACAGAACAGTGATGTGGAACATTTTAAAAGCTTTCTAAAAATGACAGCCCAACAAACCTGGTGCAGTGACTGTACTTGAAATGAATTCTGCAGCCCCATACATTGTTTCTTTGGTAAATACTGCACTAGCACCTTACAGTTTTGCTTGTGCAGTTATTTCATTAGTTAATACAGACATTAAAGTTCTACTGCACCACTTTAAAACTAAATAAAGGGAGCTACTTGCTACTGGTACAGGTTCCTTGGACTGCCCAACACTCTTTCTGCAGCAACAGGGACCCTTGAGAAACAATATCAGGCTAATTAAGACCTTCAAATTTTCAAATGCTCAGTTCCTGAATGTGCATGTTTCACTTGTTCCATTTTTGAGATAGTATCAGTTGCTCTGTACATAACATAATGCTAAAACCTAGGTACAAATATAGCACTCCAACTGCCAGTCTTAGCGCACATACATTTATAAGGACTGGTTTCAGAGTAGCAGCCATGTTAGTCTGTATTCGCAAAAAGAAAAAGAGTACTTGTGGCACCTTAGAGACTAACAAATTTATTAGAGCATAAGCTTTCGTGCATCCGATGAAGTGAGCTGTAGCTCACGAAAGCTTATGCTCTAATAAATTTGTTAGTCTCTAAGGTGCCACAAGTACTCCTTTTCTATTTATAAGGACTGTAATTATAGTTCTGTAGCATCTCTCTATGGATTTAAAAAGCAGCCCCACTTGTAAATGATCTACCTGTTTCACATTATAATGGGTTTAATATTAATGTTGGACTGTTAGCGTTAACTTTTAAAAGTGAAAAAGCACTGAAACTTTTATATTGGGAAGCAACAAATGAATTACAGGGATCTTGCAAACATCAGAACATCCTTGGTCACAGCTTAGACTTTACATCTTTGGCAACGTCCTTTTAGATTAAATTAAGCCCTTTACCAAAACAAAATAAGATTTCTGTCATTTCCATGCCATTACTTGAAAAACCATTGTGTAGTCATTTATTCTGTAAAACGATAGAGAGTGTGGAAGAGTAGTGTCATTTTATTTCCCAAATATTTAATAGATTTCTTTAAGTTCTTCTTTAATCACCCTGGCAAGAGTTTGAATAGGCATAAAGATTATTTAAAAGCTTTTTCAAAGGATATTTAGAGGGAAGCATACATTTAAAAAAATACATACTTTTATCTGAAAATATTTAACCTACTATTGTCAGGAGCAACACTAGAAATTACTGTAACTAAGATTTGAGGGAAAAATTGTGACATTTACTTTCCACGTTTGGCTGCACTTTGGGTATAGTAAGCTCACTGTTTTTTCTGTATAGTCAGTCAGTCTTTGCTTAAGATACGCAAAATTAGTGAATACTTCTGAAAATCTGGCTGTAAATGTTTACTCTTTCCTCTGCAGAGAGTCTCTCACACAATAGATGAAAAGTGACTACTAAGGCCTTGATTATAAAACAAGCTCCATGCAGACCAAACTCTGCACCTTACAGCCCTGCTGACATCAATAAATCCGAATGCCTGCATGGAGCTCATTGTCCATTCAGGGTTCAAGGATCTGACCTACTTGTAAGGGGACTGTTGCCCCCTTACTAACATTTCAGTGGGGGTGTTTTAGTTGTTAGCTGCAAGTACTAAAAAGGCGGAAGGGTCGATGGGGAATCAGAACCCTGAGACTGACAGCCCCCAGGAACAATGGGGAGAGGCCAATGCTCCAGGTCAGCCTGAATGACAGGGCGGGCAGGCTAATCAGGGAGTCAGGAGGCCAGGGAGTCCCGTCCTGAGTGAGCTGGATTTGCCTGGGTCAGACAGAGTCGGGCAGAGCTAAGGAGAAAGCAGGGGCCCAAGCTGAGCTGGGGTGGCAAAGCTGTGCCAGATCCAGAGGGACCAGAAAAGCAGCCCAGAGAGAGCAGACTCTGTCCTGGGAGCAGAGCTGCAGCCCCAGAGCCAGAGGCACAGCCCCGAGAGCGCAGACTTGCCCGAGGACCAGAGCTGTAGCAACCAGAGCCAGAGGGGCCAGAAAAGCAGCCCACGAAGCAGGACAGTGCTGGGAGCAGAGTCACAGAAGCGGCCTGCAGAACAGACCTGTCCTGGGAGCAGAGCTGCAGCAACCAGAGGCAGAGGGGCCAAAGAAGCAGCCCAAGGAGCTGGAGGCAGAGCAGTGGAGACAGAATGTTGGAGCTGGGGCTGGAGCAGTCCAGAGCTGGGTGCGGTGAGCAGCTGGGGAGACTGAGGGGGACCCTGGGCAGCGGGCCCAGCACAGGGAGATGCCTCAGCCAAGAGGCTCTGCAGGCCAGGCTTGGATCATAACCCCAACAGGGCGGGGGCAACACTGGGAAGAAGGGTCCTACCACTTAGAGCCTATAGCACAGCCAGGGCCTGAGAAGAAGGCCTGGGACTTACAAGGAACAGACTGTGAACTGCCCTGACATTCCAGAGACACTGTTTGTGATGTTCCCTGCCACAGAGCGGGGTGATGTATTTCCTTTAACCTTTCCCATTTTTCCTTATTCTTTTTAAAATTAATTGTTGATTAAATAACTTGCATTTGCTTTAAATTGTATGTAATGGTCAGTAGGTCAGAGAAGTGCCCAGTGCAGAGAGAGAGAACCCTGGAGTGGGGACACCCTAGCCCCTAGGTGACCACAGCAAGGTTGGGGGTCGAGCCCCCCAGGAATCCTGGGCCCAGCCTTGTTGGTGTTACGAGGACTCTGCCAGACAGGAGAGTGGAAGGGGAGTCCTCAAGGGCAGGGAGGCCACTGGGTAAAGGAAGTGGGAGCAAGGACTCGGATCCTTTTCGCTAGCTCACTTCACCGGGGTAGTACAGAAGCCAGGAAAGTTTCCCACAGTAGCGGGACTATTCCCCCGCTTACATACTGCCCTTCCCATTCAATGGGCAGTGGATCAGGTTCCATGTGAGTACACGGAAACAGTGAAAATGACCGTAAACAAAACACTTTCAACTGTACAAAATAAGTGAACACATATTTTGTTCTTTAATCCCTCACTGGGAATGGTAGGTCCTCAATGCCTCTGAAAAAGGCACAAGGTGTCTATGTTTGGACACCCAAAGACGGACACAAAATCCTTGAGAAGATTGGCTTTACATAGAAAAATGGAATTGTAAAACCACAGACT
The DNA here is from genome assembly GCF_009764565.3 of Dermochelys coriacea. Classification (NCBI taxonomy): domain Eukaryota; kingdom Metazoa; phylum Chordata; order Testudines; family Dermochelyidae; genus Dermochelys; species Dermochelys coriacea. The sequence goes on along the minus strand of NC_050071.1, from coordinate 74,113,934 downwards.
GGCAGAGGGACTCATGGCAGGTACATCATTACAAACTATTTTTAAATTGTTTTTAAACTGATTAAATTTTAAGTTCACAGTGTCACAGTAACATTTTCTATAACAAGGAAGAAATGTTTATTACAAAATAATCAACAGAAACAGTTTGTCTTTATCCAAAAAGAGTACTGTAATAGTAACTCATAATTTTCCCAAAGAGTTGCACAAAAATAGTGTCGTGATTTTCCCTAGTATCTCCCCAAAACCAAACCTCCATCCCAGTGAAAAACCAAAGGCATAAGCATATATATTCTTCCCACATAAAAAGGCACATATGTTCAGAATTGGAATCTTTTCATTTTGGATAACAACAGAAGCTCACTACAACTGAGCTCCTCCCCCGGTCTACTACTATATGTTAAGATTGCCACTTTTCTTCCTTTTAAAATTTCCCCTTAGACACAGATACCTTACTGAATATACTAGCTTTTTCACAACTAGACAGTTACACGGTTTTGGCCAGACCCCTGAAGAGAAAAAAGAAAAATCCTGCTCTGATTTATATTGCAAGAAGAGGGCCCAAAGAATCTCAACTAAGGCACCCCCCAGCCCAGACACCAGCACCCCTTCCCCACAGAGCCCAGCTGCAGGGCACCCCCCAGCCCAGACACCAACACCCCCTGGCCCACAGAGCCCAGCCACGTGGCACCCTCTAAACACCAGCAGTCCCCTCTTCACAGACCCGAGTCCAGCCGTGGGGCATCACCCTCTCCACAGAGCCCAACCACGGAGCAGACACCAGAACCCACCTCTCCACAGAGCCCAGCAACAGGCCAGAGCCCAGACACCAGCACCCCCTACCCCACAGATCCCAGCTGTGGGGCAGCCCCCAGCCCAGACACCAGCACTCCCAGAGCCTTTACTCCTCACAATTTCTTACTGTCCCACCCGGGAACATGGTGTGGTATGGCCCTGCCCTTCCTCACCTTTTGCCAGAGCTGGGTTTCCCAGGCCCTCTCTGTCCTTGGGAGAATGAGGATCAAAGAACATGCAGCCTCCAGGCCTGCCAGGCTGAGCATTCCGCTCACTGTGAGCTGGGCTCTGCAGAGTCCAGCAGCCCGTAAAGGCAGCCCGAAATTCTGTGGGGGAAACAGGGAATTCTGCAATGGTGCAGAATTCCCCCAGGAGTAAATTACTATGTCTGGCAAGTAGGCGCCTAGTAAACACAGAACTTCCTCCCCTTTCCAAACATGCACATTGCCATACTGACTCAAACCAGTGGCCCATCTAGCCCAGGATCCTGTCTCCAACAGTAGCCAGTACCAGCTGCTTCAGAAAAAAGGTGGAAAAATGCCACCACAGTAGAGCCTTGCAACCCAACAGGACCTGACGACAACATGACCCTCACAAGCTCAAGCTGAGCCATCTCTAATCACCTCCTCCTGCCCGTGGGGACAGCACAGCACCACCTGTGTGCCTCCCTTCTGCTAGCTGCTACCACCTCACTGTGCTCATGGGTGGTGCAGAGTGAGCGTGATGACAAGTTGCAGTGTCTCTAACTCCACAGCACACACAATGCGGTGAGATAGCAGTGGCTGGCAGGAGTGGGGCATGGAGCCCCTGTTGTACTGCCCCCCACAGGCAGGAGATGGCTAGAGATGGATTGGGGGCACAGGGAAGCCCCAACCAAGCCCATGCCCCAAAGACAAGGCAGCAGTACTGGCACAGATTTGACGGGCAGGGGAAGTGTCAGGATCAGTTCTGAAAATGACAACAGTCTTGGGCCACAGGCCAGCTGTGCTTGTCTTGGGTACAGGTTCAGCTTGGACTTCCCCATATGGAAAGTTTCTTTCTAACCCCTCATTAGTGTAAGAGTGTGTTATGCCTGGAGAATGAGTGCTTGCATCCTTACCCAAACTTTTCACTTTTTAATTCTGATCTCATGGTACTGGATATTCTTCTTATCCATACAAAGGGAAACTTTTTTTTTTTAAAAAACATATGCCCTGTGAATTGAGAGAATATATTTTATTTGGCTAGTCATTTCTAATTACATTTGTTTTAGACTGTAAGCTTGTAAACTTTTGAGAACAAAGACTGTCTCTGTCCAGCACTTAGCACAACAAGGCCTTGATCCTGAATGAGGCCTCTTGGTGCGACCATAATACAAATGTTGATAGATGTCCATTTTCTTCTTTAATTCTGCTAAACTCTTTGCCTCAATTATATCTTTTGGATTTGAATTTCATGGCCAAATTATGTGAAAATTTGTTTCCTTTTTTCAGTTCTGAATTTGCTCCCTTTCATTCTCACTGAATGTCCCCTTCGTCTTTCACTATGGGAAGGAACCAGAAACGCCTGATCTCTATCTTTTCTATACTGTTATTTTGTATACTGTTTTATGTCCCCTCTAATTCACCTCATCTCTAAAGTAAACAGTCCCAATTTTTCCTCCCACCCTTTCTTCATATAGAAGCTTTCCATGCCTCTAATCATTCTCATCTGTCTTTGAAACCTTTCTATTCCACTAATAATTTTTAGAGAGAGCAAGAAATGAACACAGTATTCCAGGTAAGAGAGTACCATTGATTTATATAATGGCATTATAACATTTTCACTATTATTCACCATTCCACTCCAGGCTGCTGGTGCAGGGAGTGAAGGGTGCAAGACTTACAAAGCAGAAGGGGTCTATGATGGAATGCAACCCTGTATTCACACCATACACACTACTGTAATACTCTTTGTACAAAATATGCCTTCTGAGGTAGTATTTGAAAATTAAGAACTCACTGATCAAAAATATCATGATCAAATGTATGTAGTAATATTATATGTAGAGTTATAAATATAAGCTGAAATCATGACTGATGTGTGTTTAGCAGACATATCTGGGGAGTAGGCAAACCACATTTCTCAAAGACAAGGGACAAGCTGACACGCACTTCTACTAGTATCAAAGTTAATGGGCAACCACCTATCAAGTGGCCATTCTTTGACAAGGGAGGCAGCGGGGGTGGGGGAGGGAGGAGAGGAGGGCAGGAACAAACTGATCTGCATCTTAGTAAACAACAGCATGGAACCTCTTTCTCCACAAGACTCCATGATCCAACCTCACAGTGGGAACAAACTTTATCTAGGGGTAACCCTCAGGAAAACGCATTTCAAAAGAGGTACGGGACTATAAAGTGAGGGGCAAAAACATTCCAGGTTCTCTCTCCCTGTTCATATCTTTCATTTTCACCTAAAAAGACAAAAGAAAAAATGTTTGGACTTTGGGAGAAATCCTGACCTGAAACAGGGTCAGCCCTATTGCATGGAGCATGAGGTAATAATTTTACCTTTGTAAGAGACTGCGGAAGACTTTGTTATGGCCTAGCCAGGGAACTTCCGCTTTCTCTAGCCGAGAGGTTACGGTGGGACATAGATAGCTGCTTCGTTATTGTGGGATAGCGATAGTTCTTGAAGGACACAGCTGCTTTGTTATTGCAGGATATAGATAGTTCTTGAAGGACACAGCTGCTTTGCATGGCCTTTCGCCAGGTAGTGCAAAGCCCCCCTTGAGAAGTACCTAATTCTGTATTTATGAGCTGTTTTTGTGTAGTGCTTATTAACACTGACTGTCTGCCCCTCCGTTGGACTCTGTCCCAGGCAGAGCTCCGGTGTGCTGGGTTCCCCGCCTTCGTGACTGCAACGCTTGGAGTCCCCGTTGCAGGTGGGTCACTAACCTTCAGTAAAGCCAATAACTCACAGCTGTGTGTAAGCCTCGTTTTTCTCAGAGTACTCCTGCCGGACCTGTGGTGCTTTGAGCACCGTGGCCCAGAACAACCTTCAACCAAGTTTTAGCACTAGAAAGTGTTATCTTTATTTCTCTTGTAACCATTTCTGACTTTAATGCCTTGTACTTGTACTCACTTAAAATCTGTCTTTGTAGTTAAATAAACTCGTTTTATTATTTAAATTAAAACCAATCCAGTATTGTCTTTAAACTGAATGGTGTAGGTAAATTCATTTATGGTAATAAATTGTTGTATACTGATCTCCTTTGAGGAGCAATGGACCTAATATATCTGGCCTGTCCAGGAGAGGGCTGGACAGTGCAGAGCATATATTTTGGGGGGAAATCTGAGATGGAGTGTGTTAGGGTCACCATGCAAGTGACAACCCAGGCTGGTGGAAGCCAGAGAGTGACTGACATGTGGCCGACAACTACAGTTTCCACAAACACTCAGGGTATTACCTGCATGCTGCATGGCTGTTTATGAGCGGCCCAGATTGGAGCTACCACAGAAAAGCAATGTGAGGCATCTGAGGTTGCAGGGAAGTGGTAACACAGCCCCTCTGGATTGCACCTCAGAATGTCATACAATTCCAAATACTTGTTTCTTGAAAGCTTATGTGGTTTATTAGAATTTTACTCCCTGCTGTGTCTATGCGTTTATAATGCTTAGTGGACAAGTGCATTATTTAGCCTTAGCAGTAAAAAATTAAATTCTAGCCTATTTTTAGATTGTACGGCTTGAAAAAGACTTTCAGCAATCTGATCTCTGATTTTTTTCTTCTGTTCAAACAATAATGTAGTTTCTATATAGGAAGCAGAATTTGTAGCATAATACCTAGTGACAGAAACAATAATCTTATCAGTATAACTGAACATAATGCAGACAAAGCCACTTCAGAAAAGTAGTAACAATTATAAAATTCCTTGCTACGCTATTCAAATCAGAATTTAGATAAGACTAGTCTATTAATACCCACCAATAGCAATCATTAGAAATAGAATGTGTGAAATATACTTGTTAGATACATGCTTTGAATGACATGAATACATGAGCTGTTTTTCTATTGGATAAAGCTGCCTCATAGTAGACAAAATATGTTGCTGCAACAAACATTCTAACAGAAGCCTGTGTTTAATCTGGAAACATCTCTGCAGAAGTGCAGTTTGAGAACCGCTAGTCAAAAGCATACTAGCTTCTGAACTGGTTAGACTGCTGCTTGACTAATGTTTATTACAAGAGAGAGGATGTAAAAGAGTTAAGTATTGTTAATTAATTGTAAAATAGTGTTTTAGTAGGTAACATCACCCTCTTCATCCAAACAAATGATCCTTGATGCGTGCTCCAAACCCAAATACCAGTATCCACAGAAAAATTAGACTCAAAGGCCTATAGAGTAGGTTTTTCTAGTCAACTATACTACCTATACAAGATTGTTAAGCACAACACATTTTCTAGTACTTTACCAAGACTGGTTTTTAAAAAGCATTTAGAAATAAAGGTATCCACCACTTTCCTTGGGAGATTATGACACTGGAATAATCTCCCCTTCTTGATATTTAACCTAAAATTTTATTTTTTAATTACATTACTACACTCTAATTCCTAATGATTCCTCCCATCTTTAAGGTATACACCATTCAATCACTTGTGGACTTTTTTCCTCCTTCCTCTCCCCGACCCCAAACTGTTCATTTGCTGGATTTTTGTATAGTTAGCTTTTACTTTTACTTTGTAAATCCATCTCTGCTGATATACCCTAGGAGAAAGTCTTGCCTTCCCCCTAAAACAGTTAGTCATGTTTCAATACATATGCTATTCTATAGATATACCCCAGAGGCTTGTGTGTGTTACACATTTGTAAATTCCAGTATAAATAATATAAGAACAAGAAATTTGCCATAGTTAAGATTTTAATTCCATTTATACCCCAAATACCAGTGGTGAGACAAGCAATTACTTCTTCTCCTAGAATCTTTGTAATGTAAATTCCTCCATTATTTCTAGAAGAAAATTTCAAATATTGACTGCCTTTTTACAATGATGACAGCCCTCCGTATACTTAGCCCAAGTTTTTCTCCTTGCCCCTCCATTTTAGTGTCCATGTGTTTCTGTTGTTGCTCAGTTCATATAATTCCCTTAAAAGGTCACTGTGGTATCTTCTTAGGTACATATAATGCACAAATCAGAATTATTTACTAAATTCCAACCAGTTAAACTTGAACAGCCTGACTGAAGGATGTGGAGTTGCACAGCTTCAATTAAGGACATACCCTCTGGCCAACAGAACCTCTACTGCAGGAACCAAAAAAAAGATAATGACATACAAGGAAAAGAACCCAACACTGAGATCTCAGACTTCTTGCAGGCTGGTAGTTTTGAGGAAAATACATACAAGAATTCTTTCTACTTGTAAAATTAGCTTATTTCATATGGGATCACTGCCAAGCAGAGAAGAATTCATTTTTTCACCATGTCACTGTTAGATTAGAATTCCTCTGCACACTGCTCAAGTTATAATGAAGAAACTATATACTGTACCTTGATTTATCTGAACCTTCTCCAAAATTTATACATCCCTTCAGAGATAAAGGTTCCCAAAACTGGACACAGTACTCCTAGCCCCAGTGGAGTCTCAACCATGGTTTTATACAATGGCATATTTTCTTCCCAGCCCCCCCAATTCCTTTGGATTCACCCTATGATTATCTTGATCATTTTCACTACTGCTAAACAACGAGACATTTATATCTTCATGTTCCTTCCAACCTGATTGCAATAACTTTGATTGTTAAACAACTGAAAGTTACAGGCAATCAATGCTTAAGTTACCTCCTAATTTTTAGATACACAATATATGACTTAACATTTCTCAGGTTAAAAATCTATCAGCTGTTCCACAGACCACTGACAATGTATTTGATAAACTGCATTCTGAAAGATTTGTAACATTACCAGTGTTTCTAACATTAGCATTTTCAAACAACAACAAAAGTACATCCCCAGAGGTACAAATCTCTTGTGTAAATACAGGATAGTGTCATTGAGTGTTATGATGTCCAACATAGCAGTTATCACCATACTTTCAAATGTAGTAACTTTCCTAGTCTTCTGTATGCTTTTTTATCTGCTTTAAAAAAATAAAGGAAAACAGAAAAGACTGGTCAGTGGGCACTATACAATTGCTCCATTGGTCTCCTTAACCAACTCCAAATTCAATGCTTTATTCTATGTCACCCATTGAGTCACCATTCGCTAACCATCCTCTTTATCCTCCTCCAAATCATTCTTAACCCACTGCACCATGGGCATACATACACTAACATTTGTGTTGGCTGTATTTTAGCTTCAGGGCCTGGACCTTGTTTTTATACATAAAGCATCAAGCACACAAACTACAAGATACATAAAGTAAATCATTGTAAACAAAATAACCAATTCACTTGACTAATACATTAAGACCTAGTCACTTGGATTAGATTTTTCTCTTGGATAGTGTATTTAACACAGAGAAAAAAAATCTAAATCTTCATTAGAAATAAAGTGCAGTTTTCCTAAACGTACGATTAAATGCTTATTACTGAAATTGAAAGTCTGAGTATTTCAACCTGCATATATCATCTATAGGTGACCATGAATAGAATACCTCTTCCCCAGATTCACACATTTCAGACCTGCTCTTGCTAGTTTAAAAAACATGCCTCAGCTGGAAGTGGTTTCCAAATCAGTCTTTTTATATGTGACCTGAGATCTCTAACCACTTGAACTAAGCAGCAATTGTGCATGCACCCCGGGATACAAGGAAGGAGCATGCACAGTTAACAAGCAGCTTTCTGCTAGCTCTTAAATTAAGGGCCTTCAGCATTTCCAAGTTTATAAACTCGTGTTTTCAGAGCTTTATAATTGGCAGTAATCATTCATTTATGGCTTATTACAGCAATCTATAACCCACTAACCAACCCCCACCTCCCTCACGACTGTAGAGATGTTAACGGGCCACTTCACTTTGAATGGCTCCTTGAAATATGGGTTAACTAGTTATGCTAAACAATCTGTTCCTCCTTGTATTTAACTGTGACACTCTGAATACCCTTCCTAGACCAGAAGAGTGAGTGGTGTTCTAGCTCAAAAGCTTGTCTCTCTCAGGCCTTGTCTACGCTATGAAATTAGATTGAATTTATAGAAATCGGTTTTGTAGAAAGCGTTTTTATACAGTCGATTGTGTGTGTCCCCACACAAATGCTCTAAGTCCATTTAGTCGGCAGAGTGTGTCCACAGTACCGAGGCAACCGTCGACTTCTGGAGCATTGCACTGTGAGTAGCTATCCCACAGTTCCCGCAGTCTCTGCCACCCATTTGAATTCTGGGTAGAAATCCCAATCCCTGATGGGGCTAAAACATCGTTGTGGGTGGTTCTGGGCATATTGTCAGGCCCCCTTTCCCTCCCTCCCTCCCTCCGTGAAAGCAACAGCAGACAATCGTTTCGCGCCTTTTTACCTGGGTTACCCATGCAGACGCCATACCACAGCAAGCATGGAGCCTGCTCAGCTCACCGTCACCGTATGTCTCCTGGGTGCTGGCAGACGTGCTACTGCATTGCTACACAGCAGCAGCTTATTGCCTTTTGGCAGCAGACAGTGCAGTATGACTGGTAGCCGTCGTCGACGTAGTCCAGGGTGCTCTTTTAACCGACCTCAATGAGGTCGGGGTGCCTGGGCAAACATGGGAGTGACTCAGCCAGGTCATTTCCCTTTTAAGTTTCGTCTCATGGTGATTCAGTCCTACCAGCAGTGCACTGTCTTTTAATCAGCAGCCAGGAGAAGACGATGGCCAGCAGTCATACTGCACCGTCTTCTGCCGAGCACCCAGGAGATGACAATGGCTGGAGATCGTACTGCACAGTCTGCTGCCAGCAAGATGTATAAAGATAGATGAAGTGGATCAAAACAAGAAACAGACCAGATTTGTTTTGTATTCATTTTCTCCTCCCTCCCTCCATGAAATCAACAGCCTGCTAAACCCAGTTTTGAGTTCTATCCTTGAGGTTTTGAGTTCTATCCTTGAGGGGGCCATTCTGTTTCTCACAAAGCCACCCCCTTTGTTGATTTTAATTCCCTGTAAGCCATGTTGTCAGTCGCCCCTCCCTCCGTCAGAGCAACGGCAAACGATCGTTTTGCACCCTTTTCCTCTGGATTGCCAGAGTAGAAGCAGATGCCATAGCACAGCAAGCATGGAGCCTGTTCAGCTCACCGCAGCAGTTATAACCATTGTAAACACCTCACGCATTATCGTGCAGCGTATGCAGAACCAGCACCTGAAAAACCAGGCGAGGAGGCGACGGCAGCGCAGTGATGAGGACATGAACACACTTTTCTCTAAAACCGCGTTCCCCTGCAATTTGGGGATCATGGTGTTAATGGGGCAGGCTCATGCTGTGGAATGCCGATTCTGGGCCCGGGAAACAAGCATAGAGTGGTGGGACCGTATAGTGTTGCGGGTCTGGGATGATTCCCAGTGACTGCGAAATTTCCGCATGCGTAAGGGCACTTTCATGAAACTTTGTGACTTGCTTTCCCCTGCCATGAAGCACAAGAATACCAAGATGAGAGCAGCCCACACAGTTCACAAGCGAGTGGTAACAGACCTGTGGAAGCTTGCAACTCCAGACACCTACCGGTAAGTCGGTAATCAATTTGGAGTGGGCAAATCTACCGTGGGGGTTGCTGTGATGCAAGTAGCCAACACAATCATTGAGCTGCTGCTATCAAAGGTAGTGACTCTGGGAAACGTGCAGGTCATACTAGACGGCTTTGCTGCAATGGGATTCCCTAACTGTGGTGGGGCTATAGACGGAACGCATATCCCTATCTTGGGACTGGACCACCAGGGCAGCCAGTACATAAACCACAAGGGATACTTTTCAATGGTGCTGCAAGCACTGGTGGATCACAAGGGATGTTTCACCAACATCAACATGGGATGGCCGAGAAAGGTTCATGACGCTCGCATCTTCAGGAACTAAGGTCTGTTTAAATGGCTGCAGGAAGGGATTTACTTCCCAGACCAGAAAATAACTGTTGGGGATGTTGAAATACCTATAGTTATCCTTGGGGACCCAGCCTACCCATTAATGCCCTGGCTCATGAAGCTGTACCCAGGCACCCTGGACAGTAGTAAGGAGCTGTCCAACTATAGGCTGAGCAAGTGCAGAATGGTGGTAGAGTGTGCATTTGGACGTTTAAAGGGTCGCTGGTGCAGTTTACTGACTCGCTCAGATCTCAGCGAAACCAATATTCCCACTGTTATTGCTGCTTGCTATGTGCTCCACAATCTCAGAGAGTAAGGGGGAAGACGTTTATGGTGGGGCGGGGAGGTTGATGCAAATAGCCTGGCCGCTGAATACACTCAGCCAGACACCAGGGCAGTTAGAAGAGCACAGCAGGAAGCGTTGAGCATCAGAGAAGCTTTGAAAACCAGTTTCATGACTGGCCAGGGTACTGTGTGACACTTCTGTTTCTTTCTCCTTGATGAAAACCTGCCCCCTTGGTTGCCTCTAAATTCCCGGTAAGCCACCCGCCCTCCCCCCTTCAATCACAGCTTGCTTGCAAAGGAACTAAAGTCACTATCATTTAAAAAACATGTATTCTTTATTAATTGGTTATAAAAATAGGGAGATAACAGACAATGTAGCTTGGGTGGGGTGTGGGAGGAGGGAAGTAAAAGGCCACTTCAAAAACTTGTTGAATGCCAGCCTTCTGTTGCTTGGGCTGTCTACTGGGGTGGAGTGGTTGGGTGCACAGAGCCTTCCACCCCGTGTTCTTGGGCGTCTGGGTGAGGAGGCTATGGAACTTGGGGAGGATGGAGGGCGGTTAAGCGGGGCTGCAGCAGCAGTCTGTGATCCTGCTGCCATTCATGAAGTTCCAACAGATGCCAGAGCATGTCCGTTTGATCCCGCAGTAGCCACAGCGTTGCCTCATGCCTCCCTCCTCTGATCTTCCCGCCACCACCTCTCCTCATGTTCATCGGCCACTGTCCTGTACTCTGCTGTTGTGTCCCTCCACACAGCTCTGTCAGTGCTGGAGGACTGCAGGAGCTCAGAGAACATATCATTGCGTGTGTGTTTTTTTCGCCACCTTATCTGAGATAGCCTTTGGGACGGAGGAGGAAGGCTTGAAACATTTGCAGCTGCTGGAGGAAAAAAAGGGAGTGAAGTATTTAAAAAAGATACATTTTACAGAACAACGGCTATACTCTTTCACGGTGAACAACACTATTCACATTACATAGCACATGTGATTTTGGTACAAGGTCGCATTTTGCATCTTATATTGAATGCCTGAGGCTTTGGTGTTCGAGATCACACATGCAGGGCCAGGCAACAGAATTAGGCTTGCAAGCGGCCATGGTAAGCCGTAGTCTTTTGGCTTCTGCAACCTTCATAACAGCAGACCCCTCCTTTCCCATACCAAGCGAAGCCCATTCAGTTGGCCATTTAGTGCTGCAGTTTTCCTGTTAACGTGCAACAGCAGAAACCAAACTAACCCCCTCCCCGCATTCAGTTCTCTGGGATGATCACTTTTCCCCTCCCCCCACTGCCTGGCTGGTATCAGGGAAGATATCTGCTAGCCAATCGCAAACACCTCAGCGCCAATGCTGCTCCCCCACCAGTCCTTCCGCCTGGCTAGCTGCCGGGAGGATTTCTTTTCAGCCACAGGCAAACAGCCCAGCAAGAACGGCCACCTCTGAAAGTCCCCTTAATTAAATTCCCCTATTTCAAACAGGTTACCATGAACAATATCACTCTCCCGAGGATAACACAGAGAGATAAAGAATGGATGTTGCTTGAATGCCAGCAAACACCGGGACCATACGCTGCCAGGCTTTGTCATGAAATGATATCAGATTACTTGCTAGTAGCATGGCGTGGTAAAGTATCCTACTATGGAGGACGGAATAAGGCTACTCTCCCCAGAAACCTTCTTCAAAGGCTTTTAGAGTACCTCCAAGAGAGCTTCATGGAGATGTTCCTGGAGGATTTCCACTCCATCCCCAGACACGTTTACAGACTTTTCCAGTAGCAGTACTGGCCACAAATGCATCCCAAGTCCTGAGGGCTAATTAATCATTAAAAAACGCTTGTTTTTTATAACATGTATTATATTTTAAAAGGTACACTCACCAAAGGTACACTCTCCGGCTTCGTTGGGGTGGGAGGGTATTTCAGTCAGGGTGATAAAAAGATCCTGACTGTTGGGGAGAACGGTGTGCTGTGTGCTCTCCCCAAGCTCGTTCTCCTCCTCCTCTTCCTCATCTTCCCCATCCTCAAAATCCTCAGCCATGGCGGAGAGTACCCCATCATCAGAGTCCACGGACAAGGGTGGGGTCGTGGTGTCACCCCCCCCAGAATTGCACGCAACTCAGCGTAGAAGCGGCATGTCTGGGTCTCTGTCCCGGAGCGTCTGTTTGATTCTTTGGTTTTCTGGTACGCTTGTCTAAGCTCCTTAAGTTTCACGCGGCACTGTGTTGTGTCCCTGATGTAGCCTCTGTCCCTCATGGCCTCGGAGATTTTTTGAAATGTTTTGGCATTTCAACTTTTGGAACGTAGTTTTGATAGCATGGATTCCTCTCCCCATACAGCGATCAGATCCAGTGCCTCCTGTTCGGTCCATGCTGAAGCTCTTTTTCTATTCTGGGACTGCATGGTCACCTGTGCTGATTAGCTCGCCTGGCCAAACAGGAAATGAGATTCAAAAGCTCCCGATGCTTTTCCTGTATACCTGGCCAGTGCATCCGAGTTCAGAGTGCTGTCCAGAGAGGTCACAATGGTGCACTATGGGATAACTCCCAGAGGCCAATATCTTTGAATTGCATCTACACTAACCCTAATTCGAAACGGCGATGTTGATTTCAGCGCTAATCCCCTCGTTGGAGAGGAGTACAGAAATTGGTTTTAAGAGCCCTTTATGTCAAAAAAATGGCTTTGTTGTGTGGACAGGTGCAGGGTTAATTCAGATTTAACGCTGCTAAATCCGACATAAACTTATAGTGTAGACCAGGCCTCACCAACAGAAGTTGGTCCAATAAAAGATATTACCTCATCTACCTTGTCTGTAATCATTCAACTTGGCCACAAGGTTTCAGCTCAGAAGCAATTTTTATCTGAGTGAATTCAGAGTTTGTGAAACGTGGCAGTTTCATTGCACTACAGTCCTCATTTTAATCAATACACGCACACAGAGGCAGTGAAATATTCTTCACATCAGGAAGTGCACCTCAATAGTGACCAGTGGGAGCCACCTGAAGCTGCAACGATACCTGCAGCTGGGACTGCGCCAGCAGATTCAGACTCACAGAGCTTGGCCAGTGGGGCTGTTTCATTGCTGTGTAGACTTCTGGGCTCAGGCTGCAGCCCAGGCTCTAGGAACCTCTGAGGCCGGAGGGTCCCAGAGCTCAGGCCTCAATGAAACAGTTCTGCAGCCCAAGGCACGCAAGCCCACGTCAGTGGGCAGAGCCCAGCCACAGGTTTTTCCTTGCTGTGAGGATAGACCCTGAATTACCTCTCAATACCTACTACCCATGATTTGCCTATTCTTTTAGGAGACTTTAGTTTCCACAGCTGTCAAGACTAACACCCTTCATAAGCACTAAAAATAAATGATTTTAGTGAATTTAAACTGAAATGTTACAGACAAGAAAATTCATATGCAACTAAAAATTATAAAGATTTTAAACATGGGTTTATTGTACAGGCACAGAACATGTTTTTAGAAGGACAGATCAGAAATTAGAAAACTCATTTTCTAATCAACCATGAGAACTCCAAAGGAGCCATTATAATCCATCATCTCAACTATATCTGACAAGATCCAACAAACCGTACAGGTTTCAACGATAGCCTACTAATGTAGGCTAATGTACTACTAATGTAGTAGCCTACTACTACTACCTGAAAGAGCCTACTAATTTTCACAAGTTAAGAATTATACAAACTAACTTTCTCTTGGTTATTATGCAAAGTGTTCAGCTATAAAAGCCAAAACACACAATGAGTGAAAGCCAGAATGTCATCTCAGATTTTTAGTTTTAACTATGAAATTTCCTTGTTGCTTTTGTGGGTTAAAGTAAGATCTCCGAGATTACTTTAAACTTAGTTTTTGAACCTCAGCATGATGAACAGCACTTACGAGATATGATTAAACAGAAATACCTTCTGCAAATCCTGTCAAGGGAGGGCCGGTTTATTCTCAACTGCAGTAATTCTATAGTAACACATGCAGTTGGGGAGCATGCACATTTGTTTCTCAGACCTCTTGAAGTATAGCATTTTTACAAGCTACTGGTAAAAAATATTTTAAAGAACAAAATTCTATTACAACAGCAGTCAGTTGTTCTAGGTATCAAAGATCATGCTACTGTTTCACTGTGGGGACTTGTACCCCTGAACAAGGTCTGTTCTGCCACTCTCACACCAACTACTACTATCATGCCATTAGAAAGAGCTTTTCATGTTACTCTTTCTGCTGGATCTGTTTCTCTCGTCTCCACCACAAATGCTCCTCTGTCTGTACTGGGTGGACCACAGTGGGGCCCCTTGAGATGAAAACTACCACATCACAGGAGAATGAAGAAAGTTTGTGAAAGGGGGAAGAGAAGAAAACATGTGTACTGTTTTTCAATACATGGTAAAATGTAAGCATTATGGGGTATCTGGACACCTTACAAAGTTTAAATTGAGACATTAATTATCTTAATGTGACAAAATGTGCCTTTAATCCAACTAGTCAGCTAGGAATTAGATCAACTGGGAAGGCCTAGGCAAAAATGGTGCAATTTGTAGCTTTTACTAAATGTTCCGTGCATTTTCCCAGGGAGCGAATACAGAGGTGCAAGGCCTCTACCAGAATCACCCTGAGGCTGAGATGTACATCAAGCGTTTCACAATTAGGAAATCACTGTTCAACCTATTGTTTACTGCAACAACAGCATATGCCTGAGCCAGTGCTCTTCTCCAAAACGAACAAGGTAAGGGCATTGTTCTGGCATATAAAAGACTGCCCCTGACTGAAACTGATTAACTACAGCTAGCCCTGTACACCTGTGCAGCTCTTGCTCCTGCAACTTAGTTCGCAGAAGAAGGCAGGGCATTTCCTGCCACCTGCGGGCGCGGGATAGCATAGCCCGTCCAGCGTCGCTCTGGTGAGTGCAGCGTAGACCCGCAGAGCCTCAGCTCCGCTCTATCTCCCTTCTCAATTGAATGTCCCTGATCCTCCCTAGGTCTGCGCAGACATTTCAGTGGGCGCTGCATGCCGCGGCCGCCGCCACCCCGAGTAACGGGGGCTGGGGGGGGGAGGGGAGAAGAGAGCTGCACCCACCAAAGCCAGCCCCTCTTGGGGCTAGGCTGCCGCTGCACCGGGGGACTGCACGGGCCGCAGCCTGGTCCCCTCACGGCTATCACGGGCTGGGCGGGACTCCCCCTGCCCGGAGCCACAGGGTCAGGGCAGGCCCGAGGGCGGCGGGCGCGCAGCGGGGCTCGATCCCCGGGCGCCCGCCATAGCGAAGCCCGCCCCACCCGTGCTCGGCAGCGGGGGCGGCTGGGCATGGTGCCCGGGCGTAGGGGCGCTGTGAGGAGCCCGGCTGGCCAGGCCGGCCGCGGCCGCAGCTCCCCGGTCGGGCCTTCAAACGCCACAGGCCGCAGCCTGGGCGCCAGCCGCCGCCCAGCGAAGGAGGGAGGCCCTGCCGGGAGCAGCCGCCTGTCATGGAGGGGCCTGGGCGGGCCGGGAGACACCCCTTCCCCGTCCCCCCGCACTGGGGGGGGGGGGGAGACACCGCCCCGCCCGCCCGCCCGCCCGAGCGCTCGCTCGCTCGCTCACTCACCCGCATCCTGCCCTGCGGGCTCGGCTCCTCGGCGCGGGGGGACAGCGAGGACCAGAGCAGCAGCAGCCCCAGGAAGCTGCCCGCCAGCAGCACGGCGCGCAGCAGAAAGCCCAGCTTCAGCCGCATCGTCCCGCGCCGGCCCGACGCCCTGATGCCGCCCGCCTCGGCCCCTCCGAGCTACCCCGTCCCCAGCCCGGAGCCGGGCTCGGCTCCCTGCCCGCGCCTGGCTTTGCGCCCCCCTCCCCGCTCCTGCTCGCTCCAGCCGCCTGCTCTCAGCTGCTGCTCCTCTCTTCAGCTCTACCCCGATCCCGCCTGCTGCCTTCCCGCCGCCGCCGCCGCCGCCCCCTGCTCAGTCCGTCACTGTCCTGCAGGCACAAACTTTTTCTCCCCCTCCTTAAAACTGCCCCGATTCCTCTGCTGCTTGTCTCGTCTTTTCCCTGCAGAGCTGCGCCCAACAGCTCAAATGATCTGAAGCAGGAAGTCACCGCAGCAGCGGCGACAGCTCCACGTGGCTGATTTATAGCCCGGAGAGTTTTCCGTATTGATTGTAGGTTGCCTTTTCGCACGTCTCCCTAAGGAGGTGGATTTGGACGAGTGAAGCTGGGATGATGTGTGCAAACACCAAGCTGCTGCTCCTAGCTTGGTGAGGTGGAAGAAGGGATCGTTTCCGGGTTTACGCCTTTACCTTGGCTTGGAAAGAGAGACAGAGTCCACGGGGGTTTATAACTGTGTTTTTTTTTTTTTTTAAACTACCATCATACCAGCTTCGGACTCGGATTGTACCAGACCTCTGTCATACACTACTACTTTTACTTTATTTCCCCCTGCATGTTTGTAATTTGATGTATGGGAACTCTGATATGTGCACTGGCCTCATCACAGGTGAAAACTTTCAGAGAACCGAGCCCAGGTTCTCAGGCCTTAAAAATGATTTAGCATGGGTGTGGACCTGTCTGGTAAATCTTATTCCTTACGTTTTGAAAAGAATGAATACCTTGTAGATATTTTTACTTTAGAAAATAAACTACATTTCCCTACCCAGTGCAGCAATAATAAAAATAACTTCCCAACTTTCTGTATAACTAATTTCAGGCCAATACCATGCAAAGTACATGCTTAACTTTATTCAAGTTGAGTAGACCCCTTGAAATAAAGTACTGTTTTTGTCCATAGTATTAAACTGGTGTACCAGAAACAAATTGTACACAGTCTGAGCAAATAACAAGGATGTAAATTCAATATAATTCCTGAAGTCACTGACTTCTCAAACTTTGGCTTGTATTCCTGACAGCAATCTTAAGCTAAACTGTCTTTCATTCCACACTTTCACTCTTCTGATAAAAATGAACTGCACTGAAAGTTAAGCATTCTGTTTTTATCTTGCGCAACAGTTGTGAAAAATTAGTGTAGTTCAAGTGCAGTTATCAGGAAAGCAGCCATGCAAAAACAGTTTTATTTATTTATTTATTTAACAGTTCTGCTTTTGTATATTCAGTCAGTCAGTTTACTAAGGTTTTTTCAAATTCCTGTTCACACTGCAGGAATTGTCTAGATCCAACAATCCTGAACATTGACTTTTTTCAGTGATAAGTTACTTTAGAACAAGATATTGCATATCAATAGGATTCCCCTGGGATGATTTTTTTAAATAGGAAATGTAGTGCTTTACACACTTGGAAACTGAAGTCTCTATTAATTCAGAAAACTAGTACAGCACTGTTAGTGGCATTAACATTTTCCCCATTCTAATAGCTTGATGCAAAAAACTAAATGGGTTAATGCTGAGTTAAAGGTACAGTAAAGACTCCAAACCTGCAATCACTTGCACAAGTGCTTATCTTTGTGTGTGTTTTCCAGTGAGAGTTATATCTAGAATTTGAAAAGTTTACTGGACACCTGCTAGGTAGAGATAAATATAAAAGACAAGTGGAGACCCCCATTGAGGCGCTCATTCTAAATTTGAAATTCCAGCTCTTGGAAGGGTGAAAGAGGGGGGATATCTTTCTTTGTCTTTCCGAGCCCCATGGCGTCTACTGCAAAAAAAAGTAGGTCTCCCCTACTGTCTGTTTTCGCCAATGTCCATTTTTGGGGACCTCCTCTACACTGACCAACTCTAGTTCCTCCTCTGTTGTAACTCATAGCTTTCTCAAGGAGCAGCAGAAGAAAGAAATAATTATTTACAGTCTTAATGCTGCCAAGAATTGTAATTGATTGTAAAACTGACTAGAGTCTTGTAATTTCACTCTGCTGTTGCTTGCTCAATAACTGAATCATTGCAGCTTTCTGTCAGCAGACTGAGGAAGACACTACTGTGTCAGTTCCAGGCCCGCTCACAACAATTGCAGAGCAGAATAGTCAATGGGCCCCATGCACACACAAGCCGCACCCGCACAAACACGGTCCACCTGACATTTGGGCAGCGCAGCACCTGCGCTGGCATGTGCCCAGCGAGCTGCCTGCTGCATGCGCTCTTCCAGTACAGCCAGGGCTTCCACATGCCCGCCCGGCAGGGTTGCCAACTCTCTAATCGCACAAACCCAAAGACCCTTGTCCTGCCCCTTCCCTGAGATCATGTCCCTGTCCAGCCCCCTGCTCACTCCATTCCCCCTCCCTCCGTCGCTTGCTCTCCCCCAACCTCACTCACTTTCAGCAGGCTGCGGCAGTGGGTTGGAATGCGGAGTGCAGGCTCTGGGAGGGAGTTTGGGTGCAGAAAGGGGTGTGGGGTGCGGGCTCTGGGAGGGAGTTGGGTGCAGAAGGGACTGTGGGCTCTGGGAGGGGATTGGGTGTGGGAGGGGTGATGGGTACAGGTTCTGGGAGGGAGTTGAGGTGCAGGAAGAGGTGCCGGGTGCAGACTCTGGGAGGGGGTACAGGTTCTAGGCTAGGGCAGCAGGTTGGAGTGCAGAAGGGGGTCAGGGAGTCAGCGCTTACCTCAGGCAGCTCCTGAAAGTGACCGGCACACCACTCTGGCAGTGGCTTATAGGCGGGGGGGGGAGGGGTTCTTCACACACCGCTGCCCGCAGGCACCAGCCCCCGAGCTCCCATTGACCGCAGGTCCCAGCCAATGGGAGCTGTGGAGTCAGCATTCAGGGCGGGGCAGCATGTGGAGACACCCCCCTCTGGGGCCGCAGAGTCGTGCTGGCCGCTTCCAGGAGTGGTGCGGAGCAAGGACGGGCAGGAAGCCTGTCTTAGCTCTGCTGCACTGTTGGCGGTGGCCAGGGGCCTCCGGGCCCTTTTAAATCGCCCAGGCACCTGGGCAATTCCCCCTTGCCCCACTTCAGCAGGCCTGTTCAGTTCACATTTGTATGGTCATTGTAACAAGCAATTGTTTTTAAATGCAAGTTTAAATTCTGCAAAAACTGATGAATAAGGCCTCCACAGCTATCAGGGAAAGCTTCACGCTCACCCCAGGCAAATTGCCTGAGGACAGCAGTCCCTATGTCAGCCAGCTTGGCAGATAAAATGCTTTTTTCCTCACAAAGGAATCATGGCTTCATTAGACTGCTACAATGCAGATGTCCACTAGGAAGCAGTGTGGCCTTGTGGACTAGACACTGGAGTAGGAGTCAGGAGACCTCAGTTCTATGTCTGGAATTGTCACTGACCTAGTCTATTACCTTGGGCAAGTCACTTCAATTCTCTGTGCTTCTGTTTTTCCTCCTACCTTTGTCTGTTTTTCTTTGTTTGGATTGTAAGGTCTTCAGGGAAGAGAATGTTACCCACTGTTTATTTGTACAGTGCCCAATAGAATGGGATCTCTATTTTGATTGGATTTCCTAGGATTCTAAATAATAATGAGTTTAGAAGAGATTTCAGATATTTATAATTTTAAATTGTATTTTTTCCATGATACCAAAGGCATTACTAACTATAGCTTTTTTCTACCGGTGAAGCTATGACAATACTAAGGCTATGTCTACGCTACACAGTTTTTAATGACACGGCTATGTCACCACAGCTGTGCCGCTAAAAGTCGTGCAGTGTAGCCGCTGTTTATCAACTCTCCTGCTGACAAAGAACTTCTACCCCCCAACGAACGGCGTTTGCGTTGTCGGCAGGAGAGTGCTCCCGCCGACAATGCACTGTTCACACTGTCACTTGTTGCGGCAAAACTTTTGCCTTTCAGGGGGAGAGGGGGGTTTAACACCTCTGAAAGACAAAAGTTTTGTTAAAAGAAAAGGAGTACTTGTGGCACCTTAGAGACTAACAAATTTATTTGAGCATAAGCTTTCGTGAGCTACAGCTCACTTCATCAGATGCATTCGGTGGAAAATACAGTGGGCTTTTTGTTGTTCAATTGCTAGTGTAGACATAGCCTAAGAGGTTACAGATAGTGACTTACCCCCCTCCATATATTGCATAAACCTCAAGGGCTCAGTCCGATTGTCCTTATTCAGAGAAGAGTCCTAGTGAATTTAGTTAGGAAACTAACTTCTTTGTCAACATACCTCAGCCTAGGTAAGCCACATCCAGTATTTCTATGCAAACATTTCTAAGAAAGCTGCCAAACATCTTCATTTTCTTTTTTAAGCATTGATACATGTCTACTAAGCATTGTATTAAGATCACCAATGCATTTCACATAGGCCTCCAAATAGCTGTCAGATAGTATTATTTTTAGTCATTACTAGCCTATGCTGTACTTGAACCAATGACCTACAGTGACCTAAAGGTGAAGTATCCAATTACCAATCCTTTAAGCCACTCTATCACCTTCTTTCTAAGCACTTGAGGGGACAGTATCAGCCTCCAAGGCTGCTAGAAAATGTCAGTCTCATGCATTTTGCTAGCATCTGACAAAGCAATATTTGGATACACTTGTTAACTGTTGTCCCAAATATTTTCCTCACAGTAAAGCACTTTAGATTTACATGACCACAATTATTGAAAGAAGATTTTAATGAAGTTTAATGACCATAAAAACAAAACCCCTAGTCTACTAATAAGAGGTAAACATAAGGTGCTATAAAAGCTTCCCTGTACGTAAAATTGCAAAGGTGCCTCACTGTGATCCTCTTCAGAGGAACTGATAGGTTTTTTTGTTTACAGCCTTTCATGCCTGACCAGTGCTTTTGGTTGTACCAGGACTTGTTTAAACTCCTGTTTTTATTTATTTAATATATATTAAATATGCCATTTTAATTCAGCACAGGTCAAAACCAAGTTTTTCCCCCCAATGAACTGCCACCACCTCACCTTCCCAAGAACTTCAAAACAGCAATGAATTGTAGGAATTCATCAGAATAATTTTATCTTAAGCACAACATTATACCTAAGAATTTTTGAAATTCAGCTGCCAGAATTTTCATTTACTCTCATTTCACTATGAGATACTGGGGCTTTAGTATATGTGCAACCTTGGAGTTGATGTCTTTTTAAAAAGAAAAGTTGGTAAGTGTCAACTAGTAGACACTGACTTATTTATTTAAATATCCTGTATACCGATTAATGTTTTTCATTATTTTATTATTGTTTCCTGAAATAAGATTTATAAACATTTTAGCCTTTAGTAAGTGAACTGAACGTTTATCTAGCTTCATTTTAACTCTGATTGATATCAATACTGCTATCTTTTGTTGAGATATTATAATTTACACTTCAATAGCACCTTCTACCTGAGGAGTTCAAAGTACTTTTAAAAGTACGAATTAAATCTCACATGTAGAAAGATAACGTGGTTATCCTCATTTTACAAATGGGGAAGGAGGGAAAAAGGTTGTGTCACACAAGGAGTATATGGAACAGAATACATATCTCCTGACTCCCAGTGGTATATTTCAATCATTTGGCTATGCCTTCCACTAATGCTGTTTTGAATCTTATTACAAATCAGCCATCACCCTTGAAAACACACACAAAAACAATCTGACTTTTTTTGGGCAGCATTGGTTCTCA
Source organism: Dermochelys coriacea (assembly GCF_009764565.3). Lineage (NCBI taxonomy): Eukaryota > Metazoa > Chordata > Testudines > Dermochelyidae > Dermochelys > Dermochelys coriacea. The sequence goes on along the minus strand of NC_050071.1, from coordinate 74,092,410 downwards.
GTGAGTCTTATTACATATTGGTATGAGTCTTCCATCGATTAGAGAGTGGGAATGAAGCTATTTGTGTGAAGAGAGCTATTTGCATTTTTAATTATTGTCTGTGAGCCAGGTCTACAAAGTTATTCATCTACTACACTCAATCCACAGCAAATCTCCCACTGAAAATAACAGATTTACCTGGCCAAGAGGAAATCCATATGTCAGTGCCACTAACACCAAGGAAGATTCCATAACCTTGACAGTATTGATGCAGAGTTGGAGGCAACCCTTGGTGAGTTTCTCAATTACACAAGGTTGTGAGGTTAGATACTAGAGGCAATAGATGGAAAAATTGTTGTATCAAGAGATGATTTCTTAAATACTGGCCAAATTGCGACTTGCTTTAGAGAGAGTGGTAAATTTCCCTAAAGTTTGATGATCTCAGTTATTAGGGTCCCAGTTGCTCTCAATTCACTTTAATTAGCGAAGAGGAGAATGGATTGGTCAAGGTTGGAGCTCAGTTTTTCTGCAGTGCTTCTCAGACTTCCTATTGTGTAAATGGGCTTGAGTTCAGAGAAGGGAAAGTATCATGTTATCAGGCCTAGGATCGTTGCATGATTTCTGCTGTGCAGAGAGGCCTTCTTATATGCAAGTGATTTTCTTTGAGAAAAATGCTGATAGTTCCTTGTAAGAGCAGACGCTGGGTTCTAGAGTTGTGTGAAGGTATTGCAGATTAATAAAGCAGTTCATGGTTTGGAATAATTCAGCAGGCTTCACGTTGGCACATGGAATGATGGAGGAGAGGTAGAATGTCTGTGTCCATAAAAAAATAATAAAAAAGTCTAACATTAACTGAGCTACAGGCTTTTAATTTCATATTACTTTGAATGGTAAATGGTTTTCTGTCTCATTCATACAGATAAAATTGACTGGAAGATACCTTGGTAATATCAGGAGCTCCAGGTCTTGACATTTTATCTAATTCACAAGCACTTCATCTTACCTACCCCGTCTTCCTGATTTAATAGTCTGTAGCAGACACTAACTTAATTCTCATTTACTAGTCTCTCATTCTAATCTATAGAATTTGCATTGCAACTCCTACCAAAATTATCCATTTGTATTTCACTGCTTATATGAATGTTCTTGACATATTCGTCTTGCTACCTTCCTGTCACTTCTATAATAATAACTTTCCGTGTTGACACTTGTCATGAAATTTAGCCCAACATACTCCTGTTGTGCCTAAATCATAATTTCCCTCCTGCAGCACCACCGCTAACATCTTATATTTCAATCCATCACAACAGAAAGTGAGCTGAATATATTGTGTAGAGCCTTGCTTTATACTACAGTACAGTCTTTAGGATGTACAGGAAAAAGACTTAAATTACTCCTAGGTATGATTTTGCTTGTATTGAAGTATCCTCATTATTGCTCATTAATTATCAAGTACTGATGGCTAATACATAGTTTGTAGCACCTATTACATTCCTTTCTGATAAGGAAAGTTTCTGATCCTCTCAACTTTATTTTGTTGGGCCCCCTCTTTGAAAATATTTCAGGCTGTGATGAACTCCCTCCCCCTCAGAAATGCCACCCTTAATATTGTGCTGATACTGGTGGCAGCGCTGCCTTCAGAGCAGGGCACCCAGCCAGCAGTCATTGCTACTCTCCAGCTGCCCAGCTTTGAAGGCAGTGCAGCCACCAGCAGCACAGAAGTAAAGGTAATACCACAAACCCCCTACCATAACCTTGTGACCCCCTTTTGGGTCTGGATCACCAGTTTGAGAAACACTGCTTAAAACACATTATGATGTTTATAGAATGCCAATCTATTTCTAGGTTCTGTTTCACCTATTAAGACTAGCCTGTGTACTTTGATAATTCATTATCCTGTTTTTCAGCCTAATGGCTGTTGGGATAATTGTTAGCCTTTTAATTTTTAAATTTAAAATTACATTAACAGAATACATTGCTGAAATATTATTTCCCTCTTATCATACTTACTGTTATTCAGTCTTAGAATAACATTTGCAACAAGTGATGCATAACTCCTTATTTTGTTGGCATAGTATTAACTTTTGAATACACTTTTAAAATCAGTCTGACTTCAATTTTTGAGCTTCCACCCCTAAACGTGCACTGCGTGTGTTCCAGGAGCAATGGTTTCACCATCTTCGTTTCATAGGACCTGTTCTTGGCAGCACTCTTGTAGGGTAGGGTTGTCCTATTTCAGGTTGCCAAAAAGGACACTGTGGGGGAAGGGAATAGAAGAGCTGGGGGGGAAAAATGGAGAGGGGGTACAGTTAGGGTGTTGGAGGAGGTAACTGCAGCGGGGGCACTCACTGGAGGTGCTGGGCAGTGTCACTCCCTGTCACAGTGGCAGGTGCAAGCCCAGAATGTGACAGTCAGCACCTTCATTCAGGACCCTCTCCCCAGGGCTAGGAGCTGTGGCCTGGGATCTGGTAGGTGTAACTGCAAATGAATGGGCCAATTAGCTGTAGATGCATGGGAGGGACCAATCATGAAGCAGACGAATCAGGGCTCTTTCTGAGCTATAGCATTTGGTCTTTAAAAAATCCATTTCCTGTTTAAGAAATCCGCCAGGACAGAGGATGTAGGTGCTGGTGCTGGCACTGGCACGCTCTCTCTCTCTCTCTCAAAAGGCGATGTCCTGGAAAACTAGGATGTAACCCTAATGTAGCGTCATTCATGAGTTTACACATACATCTAAGCTTTAATGGGACTGTCAAGGTTCCTTCCCCACTCTGAACTCTAGGATACAGATGTGGGGACCTGCATGAAAACCCCCTAAGCTTATTTTTACCAGCTTAGGTTAAAACTTCCCCAAGGTACAAGCTATTTTACCTTTTGTCCTTGGACTTTATTGCTGCATCTAATATATATAACAGGGAAAGAGCCTGCTTGGAAATGTCTTTCCCCCCAAAATCCTCCCCAAACCCTACACCCCCTTTCCTGGGGAAGGCTTGATAAAAATCCTCACCAATTTGCATAGGTGAACACAGACCCAAACCCTTGGATCTTAAGAACAATGAAAAAGCAATAAAAAAAGAATTTTAATTGAAGAAAAAAAGTAAAAGAATCACCTCTGTAAAATCAGGATGGTAAATACCTTACAGGATAATCAGATTCAAAACATAGAGAATCCCTCTAGGCAAAACCTTAAGTTACAAAAAGACGCAAACACAGGAATCTACATTCAATTCAGCACAGCTTATTTTCTCAGCCATTTAAACAAAACAGAATCTAATGCATATCTAGCTAGATTACTTACTAAGTTCTAAGGCTCCATTCCTGTTCTGTTCCCAGCAAAAGCATCACACAGACAGAGAGAGCCTTTGTTTCTCCCCCCCTCCAGCTTTGAAAGTATCTTTATTTATTTAATATATATTAAATATGCCATTTTAATTCAGCACAGGTCAAAACCAAGTTTTTCCCCCCCAATGAACTGCCACCACCCCACCTTCCCAAGAACTTCAAAACAGCAATGAATTGTAGGAATTCATCAGAATAATTTTATCTTAAGCACAACATTATACCTAAGAATTTTTGAAATTCAGCTGCCAGAATTTTCATTTACTCTCATATTTCACTATGTGAGATACTGGGGCTTGTCATTGTGGTCAGGTGCCAGCGAGGTTATCCTAGCTTCTTAACCCTTTACAGGTGAAAGGATTTTTCCTCTGGCCAGGAGGGATTTTAAAGGGATTTTCCCTTCCCTTTATTATTTGACAGGGACTGCTCACATAATTTGTTTTCACAATGGGGCCAAAACATTGTTTTTCCACAAATACCCAGGTACAGATTGGAGGACAGAAGCAAATCTTTATTTTGTACTAATATATACACTGCATAGTATAACTTAACTGTTTTACTTTGAGTTTATCAATCAACAGGGGAACCTTCCTTTAGAAAAAGAGGATTTACAGTGACTAGATATTAAGCTATAGCCTAACTAATTTTTCCCACTTTGTAAAATCCTTGCTCTTGAAACCAGTTTAATTTTTCATCTACTTGTAAGAGAAAAAGAACTGGGAAAGAAGTTACTTGTATTTGCATGACTTCAAATAACAGTAGCAATTAGATATTCATTCTCAAATCTATCCTAAATACTCGAGGGGCTACTCAATGGGAACTGCCCCAATATAACTGATCCCCTTACTGTTTTTAATTTCACTACATTCTTCAAACATAATGGAAAATATGCCTAATTGTTTGTAGAGCAAACCCAATATTGTTGAAATTGGTGAAAGAAGCATTTTTGTTTGAAAATTAGGCCCCTGATAACAAACAAGAGGGCTAAGGGCAAACTGGGGGTTACAGAAAACCATGCATAATGTTAAACAGCCTTCTTCCTCCTTGGGAGATGCATTCTGAACCACTGTTTGATTCACAGCCAGGCCAAGTAAAAAAATTGGTTGGCTCCATATCAGCTAACAAAATACACCAAGAGAAGGCTCAGGTTTTAAATTATTTTTTTGGGGGGGGGGTCTTTTATCTTCAGGCCATCAAACAAGCAGGTTTATCATATAAATAAAAAGGAAAGCAATAAGTTACCTTTCTCTCAGGCTTATATCCCAAAGCCCCTTCTCTTCTGACTCATAGGGCTCAGCTTTGGGTGTCAGAGTTGATTATTACAACAGAGAGCGCCTCCCTCTCTAATATTTAGGTCAGCTCTGACACTCTCCTTAAGTATATCTGGGCCACATCTTTAATTAATCCCAGAAGATTCCATCATTGCTGGGTTACCTCAGTCAGCCTCGCCTAGAGGAACACCTATCTTCATTCCTGGCAGAGATTTTATCTCAGGGAATAGACAACTTCTTTTCTTTACCCCAGGGAAGAATTTTAACTTCCTCACCACCATAAACAATGTATCCTTTATGCAACTCTTCATATAAGCCATACGCAATCCACCTAGCACCTCTGACTGAGAACAAACTCAGATGGTGGGGAGCATTGTGGGGGACACAATAACCCTTGGGGAGCCCCCTTCCATTTGGCCATGTCACTGGTATCCTTGGCTCCAGCACCTCTGGCTCCAGGTTGTCTGTAACTCAGCCCTCTGACCAAGTCAAAGTTCAAACCTCTTCCATGGTATTGCAAACATGTCCAAATTAATCTGAATAAATCTTCTGCTCCTTTGGCTGTTGAGGTCTTCTCCTTCTACTTGCAAAACTCTATCTCAGGGTTTCTCTTTCACTACACCTGTAGTATACTACATCGTTATATCTGGCTGTTACCCTAACCCTGGGTTTTCAGCCAGAGAAACCTGTTTCCTCTACAGTCTCTCTGTCAACTGAGCTCCTTCAATCTATTTATTATGGCTGAGCTCTGCCCCCTCTGGCTGGGAGCCAATTAGCCGCTCACCCCACTTGTGCAGAACATGACTAATTGGGTATGTTTGCTAGCCTAGTAGGTGATGAGGGTTAAGCCCCATTGCACACACACCCCTTCAAGGTAGTACCCATCAGGTTACTCTCTCCCCGTCACTCTACAGGGCCCTGCAGTTGCTCCAGCTCGTCCTCTAAGTCATATACTTGGGTGAACTAACATCTAGCACATCAACATAACATAACATTCCTTCCAGTATTCTCCATCTTGGGTGCGTATATGCAGGGCCTCCTCTACAGCAGTTAAAACTCCTTGATTCGTGTACTCTCTATAACTGGTCTGGCCTCCTGTGGTCACCCTTGGAGTGGCAGGTCAGGGTCTATGATCAAGGTATCTTCTCCTGTCTCCTCACTCAGGATATCCATTCCCTATGAATTCACTCAATTAGTTTCCTCTCCCACCGGGGCCTGTTCTTGGCTTCTAGAGGTCAGGGCCCCCTTGTCACATTTCCATGGTTTGCAGTGCAGTTTGCTCCCCTTCAAGTTGCTTCTGACAGTTCTTTTCATAGACCAGATCTAGTCTCGTCTGAATCAATTCTTGTTTTGTAGCCTTCTCTGTTGTTTTCTGTTGTGAGGTTTTTGCTTCCCCCAGCTATTGGTTTGCTTCTGTAACTGTCTCCCAGGTCTGTAGTTGACCTGGCATCTCTTGTTTGACTCTCGAGTAACTTCCCCCAGTCGACTGAGTTTGCGCACGTTGATCTCACCTCTGGGCTGCCTGGCTCAACAATGCGTGTCCAGGCGAGGGCCACCTTTCAGTCAGTTTGTCCACACAGTACCATTTCTTGAAATAGGGCTGGGAAATTAGGCCAGTCTGTGTCTATAATTATGGGCCAGGGGAAGTTTCTTACCATTTATTTCCACAGTTCCTAGACCACTGTCTCAAACTAGCATCTGCCCACATCAGGAGTCAATCAGTCCTCTCATTTCATCCAGCCATTTTAGCAGTTATCTGGCAGGCTGGAGTGTGACCTCTACTGAGAGAGCATCCCAAGCCCCAGACTAGGCTGTAGTAGCAGTCCAAATATTCTCACTCCATAAATGGGCAATCCTTTCTTATATGACCCAGTTGGCCACAATGGAAGCACACTACAGTATTCTTCCGATTGATTACCAGATTGCTTAAGAATATATCTCCCTGTATGTCCCTCTTCCTGTCCCAGGGTCAGGGCTTCTGTATCAGATTGCTTTCCTTGAAATAGTCCCCTTGAACTAAGCCCTCGTTTGGGTGATCAACATTATCAGCCTCCATATAGGCCTCCACTCTCGCCATGGCTGATCAATAGAAGCCAATTTTGGGCTCCAGCAAGCAAGACCCTTAGGAATTATTCTAAGACTACAAAATCCACCACCTTGTCTAAGGAATTTGTGTCAGGCTGCAACCATCATGTTGCCAGATCCTGTAAATGTGCTGCCTCTCTAGGGAGCACCCTCCCCACAACATAGGAAAGACTCTAATAAATTTGTTAGTCTCTAAGGTGCCACAAGTACTCCTTTTCTTTTTGCGAATACAGACTAACAGGGCTGCTACTCTGAAACCTATCCTAAACCAGTGATGGTATGCTTCAGAGGTCAGTCCCAAACTATCCAGAATGGCTCCTTTTCCAATTTTGTAAGGCTGTGCCTGCTCATCGGACAAAGCTCCATGGACCACTTGAGCTGCTCCTAAGAGGAATGGGGCCACTCAGGCTGCCCAAGAGGACTCGGCCCACCCTTCTGCTGTTGCTATCCTATTGAAAGTGCGCACAAACACCTCTGGCTTATCACCTGGACCCAAGTTTGCCAGGGTGGGTATTGGTCTGGCAGAATTTTCTTCTCCCAAAATTACCCAGGTCCTTAGGGTCCATTTTCTAGGCATTGCAGGAAATGTTCTTGATATCCTTGTAATAGATACAATAAAGAGCATGCAGCTGCTCCTGTTGGGCTGCCAGCATGTGGACTACATCCTCCATGTTCCCCAAAGGAAAAAAAAGTCTTAGTGTGTCCAACTGCTCCTGCCCCTAAAGTAGTTGGTATCTTCCCTTCTTCCTTGGGGTCCCCAGAATCCTACTTCTGGTACCAATATGAGGGGACACATTCACCCTTGAACTGCCACCTTGCATCCAGGTGCAATGTCAGTGGAATCCAGTTCTCTTGCTGGCCATCTGCTCTGGCTCCAGGTCTTCTGTGGCTCAGCACTCAGTCCAAGTCACAAAGTTCAAACTCCTTGCAGAGTATCACAAACAAATCCAAATGAATCTGGATAATTATTCTGCCCCCTTGTGCTATTGAAATCTCCTTCTACTGGCAAAACCCTATCTTGGGACTTCTCTTGCAGGAGCTATGCTGCCCCTATGTGTGCTACCCTTGTTATCTATTATCCTAATCCTGGACTTCTCTCAGCTGTAGAGACCTGTCTCTTCTGTTCCTTCAGTATACTAATTATGACTTAGCTCTGCCCCCTCTGGCTCAGAGCCAATTAGCTGTTCACCTCTCCACATGCAGAGGCTAGTTGGGTGCATTTGCTAGCCTTGACAGTGATGGGGATGGGGGCGAGGTTAAACCCCATCACAAGTCTGCTTTCCATCCTGAGGACCCGGGTCATTCTGCCAATGTGGGTCTCCCTGCTGAATTCATGACTCTCCCCACTGGAGATCTGCGGAAATCAAACTGCTACTCTAATGCTGGTGTCTCTTGGGGAAATAATGAGTAATCCACCCTAACAGTTGATACTGTACTCCCTTCATAAATAAGTACACAATTCTTAAATAACCAAACAATTCCAATAATATTTATTTAAACAATGGAAATTATAAACACAACAAATGCAAGAACTAGTTGTACTCTCTCTCTCCCCACCCTGGAGATGAGTCCTTCAAATGAATTTCTCCCATCAGTTGAGTTTGCAGCTCAGAGCAAAACGGGGATAGGGGAATTAAAATCTCTAATAAGAAGGAACAGGATCTTTATGCTGCTTGCACACTGAGGGGTTTTCTAGGCATAAGCAAGAGAACCAGAGTGCTTACCTGGATTTACCCTAAAGGACATATAGCATTTGCTTATTAAAGAAACTTCTATTACCTTTTGAAACTTAAGATTGTAACTCATTTGCATATGTATGTTTACCTGCTTTTACCTTGTAAATAACTCTTGTTTCCTTTTCCTAGTTAATAAATTCTTAGATAGTTTACTATAGGATTCACTATAAGTATTGTCTTTGGTATAGATTTAAAATGAAATTGACCTGGAGTATGTCACTGGCCCATTGGGACTGGGACTAACCTGAATATTGCTGTGATTTGTGCTGTAAGGGACCATTTATCACAAAGGTAGGCTTACCTGCGTGGCAAGACACATTGGAGTGTTAAAGCTGTTATATTTGCCTGGGGAGTTTACACTTAATAAATGGTTCATGAAATGTAGAACTCTCACAACCCATTTGGGGTTTATGCCCTGATTCTTAACATACTGTCATGAAGTTAATATTCATGCTCTGAAGTCATGGCAGACAGCTTGACAAATATATACAAATATGGCTAGATTTTTAAAATATATGTACATGCCATAACTCTTTGTTTTATTTTTCTGTTCTGATCACTTTACACAATCACCAAGTCCAGGTACTGGTTGGTGTTGCACTTGTAGACGTTGCAGGCACTGTGTGGTCCAGCGTCCATCTTGTCAGGGGGGTCCAGAGCAGTCTGGATTTCAAAATAGCTTCTTAGTTCCAAGGGGTAATCTGACCCCTGCTCATGCTGGGGTAACAAGCTTAGCTATAAGCTTTCTGCTTTCTTCCTGGCTGAGGTAGCTGTCAATGAATCGGCTGTAGAAGGTAGCTGGCTGAACTAGCCATTGGGCAGTCACTCCCTTCAAAAGGGTGTTTCCAAACTCAATGGATTAGAGTTCCAAACTCAATGGTTTCCCAGTTGAGAATTGGGAAAACTGAAAAAACTGTCAATCACTCTGTGAGAGGAACTGGATGTCCCCTGCCCCCCCTCCCTTTTCAACTGACACCCCAGAGGGAGGAACTAAATCCTCTCTCCCAGCCATATGGTCCATGGGGTAAAGAACCAATCAGAGCTCCTCTCTTTTGGGAAATCTGGGACTGCTGCTTTAGTTCCCTCCCTCCAGCCTCCTCTCCGCTTAAATGAGGGTCTCCTAGCAATGGAACAGCAATGCTTCTGGGATACAATCTTTGGCCCTGGCAGTGCCCCGGTAAATTTCACCCCCCCCCCTTAGGATAAGGGATGTGTATATGTTTATAATATATTGCAATTACAATTACATAGACAATCAAGTCAAATGTAATAGTCTAACTGTCTCGGTGACGGGGTTTGCTACTCACGGCTGGGGCCGCCTCCTAGTAATCATCTGGGGATTAGCTCTCAGCTAGTCTGACAGCCCTTCCTTCAGTTGCTTGCCCCATCTCTCTCCGTCTTTCTCTCTGGACGTGGTTGCTCCCTCTTTGTAACTCAGGATCCGTATAATGCAAAGTAGACACTGGAAACTTAGGTTGGGACCCAAGGTTCAGCAACCTGGGGTTGCAAATGAGCACCGACACTCAAGCCCTAAAATAATAAACCCAGCGTCTGCTAACTTGAGTTTTACTAATCCTGGCCTTATGTTGCAATGTAAACATATCCACAGTGTCTGTACATTGGCTTCCCAGATAGAATCAACTAATTTGCTGATCAGGTTGATTCTTGTCTTTATTTTCAGCAAGGTTTTGGTAAGATGTTCCATGAAAATCAAGGTGCACTCCAGTGTAACATCTAGATACACAGCATTGGGGTGTGATCCAGCCTGTGTCCATTCAAAAAGATGTTGAGCTGCTTATTGGCCTTCGTGTGATATAGATGGAGCAGCTGGAAACTGTCTTTTTGATACAAGGTTTTAGTATCCATCTTTTGTAGTAGGGGGACATCTCGTTCATGTCAGCATTCAGGACTTCTTCTAGGTGACTGAAATCCTGGTCCTGTACTGCCAGACAGATGTAATCTGCATAAATTAAACACCTGGCAGTGGTCTTGAGAAGGTCATTTTTGAAGAGGTTGAAAAGTGTTCGTGTTAGAAATGAGCCCTGAGATAGACCATTGTTTTGGGACCTCCAGGAGCTGTTTCTTTGTCCAAGTAAAACATGGAATCAGTGGCTGTAACAGATATGGCAATTTCCTGATTTATCCTTGGGAGCCCTTATTTAATTAAGTTTAAGTATCTTTGGGGTCCATTGTATTAAATGTAAAGTTTATGTATTATTGTAGGCTAGAATTGTATGTAACCTCTCCAGGTGAGGTGATGTGATTCAAAAGACAATACTGAAAATGTGCCAGGCAAGAATGGACTTTTGGGACAATAAGTGTGAAGTTGATTTTGATTTTCTGGGGCATACCTAGGGAGATGTAAATGCAAATTCCCCACCTCCAGTTATGCAAAAAACCTCACCTTTTCAAAGTATGTCCTGAGGAGTGAGTCATTGTCTGCTGATCACCTGTTCCTTGAGATTTGAGATTCAAGGCCTGAGCTGTATAAAGAAAGAGCTGATCTGTTGATCTGTTCAGCCACTGTTCTGGTTCTGAATCTGAGACAGTGATGAACTTGTAACCATGCGGAAAACCCAGTTGTGGGTTTTGAAGGACTGATACCCTACCAGAGCCCAAGGATGGAGTTGGGCTGATCTCACGTACGCACTGTAGCATATGTGTAGGTTCTTTTATTGTTTTTAATATGTTTTCCCTGTAATGCTTGTAGAATACAGGTACTTGTTTAGAAAGAGCTGTGGTAAATATACTGATCATAGCCCTTGGAGAGAAAGCAAAGCTGTCTCCCACTGCCAGAGCCCTCCTCACTGCCAGAGTCTTTCCCTATTTGGGGAAAGGCTCCAGCAATGGGGAGCTGCCAGAACCTTTGCCTGTTGCTGGAGCCTTTCACTTCAGCAGGGAATGGCTCGAATTGTGGGGAGCTGACAGAGCCTTTCCCCACAGCCAGAATCTTTACCTGTGGCTAGAAAAGGTTCTGGTGTGGGGAGGCAGCGTGAAAGGTGAGGCTTTCTCAGATGCCTCCTCCCTGCCAGATTCTTTCCCCGCTGAGGAAGTCTTTTTCAGCAGCAGCAAAAGTCTCCAGCAACAGGGAAGCAGTGGGACGCTACACTGCTAAAAATAGCAGTGTAAACAGGAAGACATAACTTGGGCAAGTAGAGAGCATGTGGGTATGTACTCACATACATACCCATGCCCTTCAAGCATGCCTTAACTTTACTTGCCTAAGCCCTGCCTCACCATTCACACTGCTATTTATACTAGTACTGGGGTTATGCAGGTATGTACTCTACATGCCGCCAAAAGAAACATGGAGTCCAGTGTGGCTTGCTGGAGCTATCACAGTGTAGACAGGGAACTGTGCAGCCTTAAAGAATCTTAAAGAACCCAGTCAGGAGCTAGTGAGACAAAGGTCTCTCCTCAATAGAAGTGATAGCTGGGAGCCAGAAAGCTTTAAGCATGTGTCCTCAAAGGACCACGTAAAAGAAAAACAGACACAGTTACCCTGAAACTGTGAGAGTGGTTTCTCAGTAACAGCTGCACAGCCAGGATATCCCACGTCGATAAGATCAATGATAGCTTGTATGTGGGTCTGTATGCCAGATTGTGTAATATGAAGCAGTAAGATCTAGAAACATTGCGCCTGTCTTCTGCCTGGGCATGGAAGCCATTCTTGATGTAGTTGCTGAGTGCCAGCATTTGGTGAGACTTACTGGGGTTTGGCTGAAATCTGCTTGATCCACACTCAGGACATCATCAGCGATGGGGCAATTCTTTGAAGGATAAGCCTTTCAAGTAACTTATACATTCAACTTAACAAAGAGATGAGGAGGTAAATTATTGCAAGCTGAGGTCTTTCTCAGGTTTTGGCAGGGCTATTACTTTGCTTCTGCACAAGATCTTAGGTATTAGATGATCTAGTGGCCCCTTCAGGCATCAGAGTCCTAGAGTTTATTTTATTCCCCTGGATGACTCTAGAAGAAAGATGGCTAGCATTTGCTAGTTATTCCAAGGTGCTTCAGGAATTTGGGACAGATGTTATCAAGTCCATAGGCTTTACCTATTTTCAGTGTTTAGAATGACCTTTCTATTTCATATGTGGTGAAAGGCTGGAAGTCTTCTGTTTCAGGTATGCACTCTTTATATTGCTGCCATTTCTTCTTCACTTATCCGTCAAACTTTTTGAACTTGTCTGTCTTTGCAACATTTATTAGGTGGGTAGCAATACTGTTTGGAGAAAATGGTGCTGTGCTGGAGGCTTCTGAGCAGCACAGAGTTTTCTGATTATGCCCAAGCTTTGCGGCTGGATCTTTACATGTTTATTTCCACTATGGCCTGCTCTCATCATGTTCTTCTAAAAGCATTCAAGCTGTCAAAAAGATATGTGGCGATGCCTGGATCACCACTCTCTTAATATTGCTTGAGCAGTTCTGCACACTCCTCAACTAGGCAAAGGAATATAGGTCTGATGATAACCTTCTGGAATTGACTTATTGGCAGCTTCATAAATGGCTATTGTGAATTGTATGTAAGCTTCTTCCACAGGGATGTGTGGGATACAGTGATGTAGTGGTCAGTGAATTGTGCAAAACTGGGCCAGTTTGCTTTCTGATAGTTCCAGTGAGTTTTATTACTGCTCGCAATAGGTATAGTTACTCCAACTTCAGTAAGGATTGGATGATGTTGACTATGCGGGAAGTTTTTCAGTACACTGTTTGTAGCTTGAAGTAGATGATTGCCTTTGCTGGTGATCCAGGTGAGGTCAGGGGAGCATCACAGAGGTCTGAGTTAGATGGGAATGGTTCTATGTCAGCAAGATGTACTCTAACATAAGTAGCACAGCCATATTTACTATGCAGAGAATAACTCACAACTCACCTTTGATGTTAAGGCAGTGGGCAGAAAAGGAGTTAATATGCATTTCCTGAAGGCAGATAATATCCATGTTACGTTTGGAGGCTATGAACTGAAGAATGGAGCATTTAGTAGCTGAGAAACCTTCAATGTTTAGCTGAAGTATTTTCAGGAATGGGCCAATGTCCAAAGTTTCTTGATCATGGTTAAGATCACTGAGATCACTTGAAAGTCCATGCTGACTAGGATCTGAAAGATTTGGCCTGCTTGTTGCAGCTTTGGCATATACGATAGGAATGCAGCTGCTTTATACCCCACACAACCCATAGGATATGAAGTATATATGAGGGGTGGAATCCTGACCCATTGAAGTCAATGGGAGTTTTTCCACTGACCATAATAGAGTCAGGATTTCATTTCAGCTTTTATTGGGATGTATTACATCAAAGATGATGCAAAACCGTTGATAGTGGGGTGGGGGGGGACAAGGTTCTGGTGGTCTGCAGAGGGGTTCAAGGCAGGGCATATCATCCCTGGCAGTAATCTGGGGGAGCACATGACTCTGTGTGCCTTCCTCCCCACGCATCACATCTGGATTCCATTAGGTATCCCCAAATCAAAGTTTTTTCTGTTCTTTTTATAAACAGACCTGGTATACAGGATAAAATGTTTAATCAAAATATAGGCCAGAAGATTTCCAAATATACAAGTCATCTAACTCCCATTGAAAGTCAATGGGCACTGGGGGCCTAAATCCCATCTGTGCTTTTTAAAATCTACCTCATAGTTTTCTCTGTTCACTTACTAGAATTATGTAAACATTCTGTTTTGGGGAATAAGTTGATCTGCTCTGTTCTGTGACGTGCCTGAATCAAGCGTGCAAGTTCCCACAGCTGCTATGAAACAGTGGATACACAAAAGGTTAGCGGAGATGCAAAAAATGAAGTCTTGTCTCCAGATCAAAAGTGACCAAGCATGTTTTGGAATGGGATTGAACTAGGAAAATAATATATCAATAATCAGTTACCCACAGTCCATACATGTACTTGAAATCATAACACTAAAAGCAGCTCTAGGAAATGCTCTGAGCGGTACCATGTCTCCACACAGCAACTCTCTCTAGATTGTGTCCAAAAACATAGCAATATGTTGCAACAAACTCTTTTTCAATCTTTGATTTATGAACTCAGTCCTGTAATGAACTGTACATACACATGACTATTTGACACAGAAGTATTCTGTTTAAAGATATGCCACATTTTATAACCTATGAGGAACAAGAAATACCTGTTTTTAATTCTTACTAATAATCTATTAAAATAACAAAAACAACAGTCTGGGCATTTTTCTAGCTAATGGGATTTTCATTTTTTTACCTCACCCTTAGTTTTGAAATTTAAGTCCTTGAAATCTCAAGTTCTCATACATCAAAGATCTTTGTTGTATTTTATACAACACAATTGTCAAGAAAACTTTTAAATAGCTTCAGCTAATAGCTTATTGAATTTCATATTATAAATGTAAATAGGATGCAAATTGTTTTACATAATACTTATATTTTCTCCACGTGACTACAGAGACAGGACATTCTATGAATAAATGCTCAACACCTGCATATTAAAAATATTCATTTTGAAAACATGCATTTTTAAAACTAGTACACTGTTAAAAGCCAGGAGGGATGAATAAAAGAAAGATTAATCATACTGTATATTCAGAAGAGTTTTGCCTGAGTAAGTGGAGAAGTATTTTTTGATCTGCAGGATCTTCCCTCACTGATTTTTTTCATTAGAAAATTACTCTATTATTCATATCATAGTCAGTTTCTTTGGAAACCTTCATTCAGTGACCATCATCCATATTTAAAGCGTTGCACAATTCTTGTGACAATTAATTTTTGCCTTTGATAAGCCAGGCTTCACAGCAAACTGTTTATAGCTCCCATTACTGTTAAATCACTTAGTTCTCCAAGAGCCCTAAGAATTGAATACATACAACTGCTCACTACTATTTATTTTCTATTATTATTTAGTTTCAAGTTCAAAAATGCAAGTATTTTTGGCACATGAAACATTGAACTGTACCTTTTTCTGTGTTTTTTTTTTTAAAATAAGCTTTCACCACTTTTTATTTGTATCCATTCAGACTTAAGCATCATGGGCTCAGCTGGTATAAATCGAGTCACTCCAGTAAAGCCAAAGGAGCTATATTGATTGATACCAGAATCTGGCGCTCTTACATTACTGTCAGTTTTACCAGATTTCACTCCAACTAATCTCCCAGCCGCCTTAACCACATCCACATCCTACTGTACCCCCCTGAATCACTTTCAATGACCTCCTCCTTAATACATAACTCTCAGTAATTCTTTCGTTCCAAAGCCTTCTAAATCCTTTTAGTATTTTTTTTAAACTTAACTGATTGTTAGAAGCATTTGTAGCTCTTTAAAATCATACTTCAGAATGTATTGTGATATGTTGACTCTGAGGGCTAGAGTTTCTAAGCAGCTTTCCAAATAATGAGATTTGTGTGCAAGGCTCCCATAGACTGCTTTGAAGATTTACTTTTTATAGTTAAAAACTTTTTAAAGAATCAGTTTCTTTGTGGTGATCTCTTGTAAACAATGTGCCAAAGCATGCAGTCTTTACAGTGAAGGTTTCCCCCAAGATATTCCACTTTTTTGTCATATATGCTGTACTGTTACAACAATTCTGCTTTTTAACATAAGGATGTAGTACCTTTTCATCTGATATACTGTGTAGTTTTGATGCCAGACTTGCCTGAAGCCTGTTTTCAGCCTTGTTGTATACACATTCCAAACAGAAGTCTGATTCTGCTTTCTCTGCACACCCAAAGTCCCCAATATCTTTGATAAGAATTTGGGCTATACAAGGAATATGTGAGATATACGATGTATTTCACATTGGCAAGCACTTGGATGGTGCAGGTTTTTATTGTTTTAACACTGGAAACAAATGTTGTGGTACTTGCACTATGATATTTTACATGTATAGTGTTTCTTTCATTTGCTGATCTTAAGATGTTTTACAAAGATTAAGTATCTCTCCCATTTTAAAGATGGGGGAAAACTGAAGCACAGAGGGGTTAAGTGATTTGCCCAAAGATAGAACAAGTCAGTGGAAGAGTTGGGAACAGAATCTATTTTCCAGACCCCCCGCTGAAGGTACTAGACTTGCTCACTCAGTTGAAAGTTGCATAGTAAAGTTGAATGTCATGCCTGTCATGAGTCACGTGATTTTCATGTTTGATTTATTTTATACAGTATTTCCATGACTTTTGACATTGTGGAATTTTCAGATGATGATGATGATGAGCAAGAACAAATTGTAATAGTACAAACTTTGGGCCACATTCTGCCAGTGTTACTCCAGTTCATAAATATCTTACTTTACAAAACAGTCCCACTGACTTCAATGAACTACTTATGAAATATGGTACTGCTCAGAGTAAGAGTAGCAGAATCTACCCTTTTCAGAGAACAGCCAATAAGACTAAATGGATGTCTAATAGGGCCAGATTATGTAAAGTGCTAAACATCTCATGAGATATGCTTAGCACTTCAGCTACCATTAAATGTCAATAGATATTGAAGAGACCAAGCATTTCATAGGGGCATTTGATGGGTTACAGGATCAGATCCTTGGAGAGCAAAAGATCAACAATAAAAGTGCAGTGACACAAGGTAAGACTGGTAGAATCTAGACACAAACGCTAGAGTAATAGAGCTTTACAGGACAAGGAGGTGGCAGAAAGACAGCTTTAATAAACACACACAGATGGAAAAGTGACCATCTACTTATATATCAACATACATCTACATATATGCTACACACACAGAGTTACAATATTGGTAAGAGACAGTAGCTAGGTACCCAAGAGCTAACAATGTGGAAACAAATAATTTAGGGGAAAAAATACATGTAGAGGCCTGATTCTGTGGTTTGGTACCCACAAGATGCATTTGTGATGTTTCAGAATTTCTGCCCTGACTTGAGGAGGGTTGTGAGGCCAACCATACGTGACACTGTGATGGGTTGGATCACAGAAACCCCCTTGGGGCTACCAACTGATGTGCCAAGACTACTTCTGTCCCTGCCTTCCCTGCCAGTTTGGGACTCCAGAGCCCTGCCTGGTTGTGCCAGACATGCTTGCTGGCTACAAACACAGACCCAGTCTGAACCACAAACTGTGGCTTAACTGAAAGCAGCGTAAGAAGTGTTCCTAACACTCAGATGCCTAACTCCCAATGGGGTCCAGACTCCAAATAAATCTGTTTTACCCTGTATAAAGCTTATACAGAGTAAACTCATAAATTGTTTGCCCTCTATAACACTGACAGAGAGCTATGCACAGCTGTTTGCCCCCCCCCCCAGGTATTAATACATACTCTGGGTTAATTAATAAGTAAAAAGTGATTTTATTTAATACAAAGAGTAGGATTTGAGTGGTTCCAAGTGATAACAGACAGAACAAAGTAAAATAAAACATGCAAGTCTAAGCATAATACAGTAATAAAACTGAATACAGATAAAATCTCACCCTCAGAGACGTTTCAATAAGTTTCTTTCACAGACTGGACGCCTACCTAGTCTGGGCACAATCCTTTCTCTGGTACAGCCCTTGTTCCAGCTCTGGTGATAGCTAGGGGATTTCTCATGTCTGCAGCCCCCTTTGTTCTGTTCCACCCTCTTATGTAGCTTTGGCACAAGGCAGGAATCTTTTGTCTCTCTGGTTCCCCACCCCCCCCATTCTAAATGGAAAAGCAACAGGTTTAAGATGGATTTCAGTACCAGGTGACATGGTCACATGTCCTGTGAGAGCCCAAGCCATCATTCCTCCCAGCCTGACTCATAAGAAGGCCTGTCTGCCAACAGAGCCATTCACAGTCAATTGTCCTGGTTGATGGGAGCCAACAAGATTCCAAACCACCACTAATGGCCCACACTTTGCATAATTACAATAGGCCCTCAGAGTTATATTTCATATTTCTAGTTTCAGATACAAGAATGATACATACATACAAATGACCACACTCAGTAGATTATAAGCCTTGTAATGATACCTTACAAAAGACCTTTTGCATGAAGCATATCCCAGTTACATTATATTCACACTCATTAGCATATTTTCATAAAATCATATAGAGTACAACGTCACACGCACTTCCAAATATTTGATATGACAGAACAATACCCATCACAATTAACTGTCTGCTAGATCTAGCAGTTTGCACTTGAGTTTTGGAGCTTTTGTGTTTGGCTAATATTGTTTTGCTTGCTTTATTAATTTTTCACCTTTTTATCCAGGCTTTAGCAAGGCTATTTGTTCAACCTTGAAGTCACACTGGCTTATTATGCCAAACAAGGTTTGTTATTGCTGTTGGTGGCTAGTTACTTGAATAGATTTAACTAACAAATGATGACTCCGCCATCCCATGGCTGCTGCTGTGTGTGCACCAGCAAATTACTGCAGGCAAGACTTGAAACTTAAATCCCCGAGGCAAATCAGAAAGGCACCTCTTTATTTGTTTCATGACTTTGGCTCTTGTTCTTTTTTGAAAGTGCTTGTGGTTGTAACAGGACCACGTGCCCCTTTAAGAGGCAGGAGGCCTTGGGCCAGCCAGCCCTGTTTTGAGGAAGAGCCCCTTAAAGAACAGATGTCTTGAGCCAGACCCAGTGAGGAAGGGATAAGGTGATTACAAGTGAGAAGCACCTGATTTCTATAAAGGCTAGAAGAGTTCACTCAAAGTGGAGAGTTACAGGAAGAAGGTTGGAGCCTATGGAAGAGTGACTGCCAGAAAGGCATGCATGAGCTGCAGAGAGCAGAAGAGCCAGGCTGGGCCAGTTCTAAGGGCAGGGGTTTGCCTTTGGTCACTGTGCTGTGCTGCCTTTTTTTCCCTGTCCTCCTCAAGTAGCATTGTCCACCCTAGATGGCAAAACTGGCTAGTGCTGCTCAAGCAGGCTGTGGGGAAAGAAGGGAAGTAACGGACGAGTGATGTGCTGAGTTTGTGTTATTTGGAAGAAATAAAGTTGAAGAGCTGCAACAGAAGGCCTGAACCAGACTCCGGGTGGGGTGTCAGTCCTTGAGCTGTGGGGACAGGTCTACGGTACTCTGACCTCTTATAGCTTTGGGGGAAAATAATCAGAAAAAGAGCTAATCAAGGTGTATGTCAAAGCAATTTGCATGCAGACTATTACTTTCCTTTGCAATTTCACACCTAAAACTGTACACTCCTGTCTACTTAGCAGTTCTAATGTGAAATTATCAATCCTCTTACAGCTAGATTTCTGAAGGGGACGTAGGTGCCACTGGCATTCATAAAACCACAACTCTGCTGCTAGCTATCCCTTTAGGTGTCAAAAGTCCTCATGACACCTGAATTTGTGCTGGTGAGTACATGCACAGCCACATAAGTCCTGACCCCATTGAACAGCTTAGCACCTAACTTAACTTAAACCTGAGTCCTGGTGGAATTCATAAACGAGTCATTCCCCCAGCTATCTCACCAGTGGAACCTGATGCAGTAGATGTGCTCAGAGGCTGCCTAAAAGCCCACCTACCAGATAGGGTCCTGTGTGAAACAAAGCTGGGGAGGTGGTGAACTCCTTGTACATTATAGCCCAGTGATAGTCACCCAGGTTCAAATCCTGACTCCGTCTGACTGAGAGCAGAGACTTGAACTGGGGGTCTCCCAGGTGAGTATGCTAAGCACTGTGTTATTGGGTATTCTAGGGTACGTCACACTCAGTCTCTCCTGTTGAATCTGTTCCACTCTGTATGAAATACGTAAATATTTATTGGAGCATGGACTGGAACCTGTGCACTAGCCACTAGACTACAGAGTCAGTCTCTGGCTCAATGAATATTTAAGTATTCTTACAAAGTGGAACAGCTTCAACAGGACTGATTGAGAGCCCCACCTACAATAACCTCTAGCCCAGTGTTTGGGGGACTCTTTTTCAAAGTGGGAGACTGATTCAAGTTCCTGCTCTGAATCAGGTAGAACAAGGATTTAAATCCAGGTCTTCCACATCCTGGGTGAGTGCTCTAACCATTGGGCTATTGCAGGGGAGGCACCTCTTCTTTGACTGAAACTGTTCTTGAGAAAGGACTGATCTGCTTTAGGCGCCTGTTTCCAGGTGAGGGTTCACAGTTGTGAATCCTGAGCAGAGACAGGTCCAGGATTAGGCATCTAACTCCCTTTGAGGGGCAGGGTTTAGGCTACACCCCTCTCTTAGGCACTGTTTATTGGCTCTCTTAGGCAGCTCCCTGCTCAGCACGATTGCTTCTGTGAATTTTTTTAGGTGCCTAACTCTCACCAGGCATTTTATAGAGAGCTTGGGAGCCTAATTTGGGGTTATGATTTCCACGACTGCAGGATGACTAAAAGTCAGACATTGCCTGCTTAATTCCCCCTTGTGAATGTAGCCATTTTTTTCACTCGGTTTGATTACTGACTTTAAAGGGGTAACTTTGAATTTCCCTTCTCCCCTATTTGATATGAATATAAATCCAGGAGCTTGGAGGAAAGTAGAAAGAGGGTATGAAATTTACGGGAAAAGAGGTTGTCTACAGGAGATATCTTCTTATAGCTCTTCCTCCAGGGCCTGAATAAAAAACAAACAAACAATGAGACAACTTTATCTCACCCTCAGCAAAGAAGTGAATCCCATCAGTGACCACGCAAACTAGAATGACTTACTTTTAATTGTACATTGTTTGCATTGACTCCAGCCTCCTTTAGAACTATATACTATATGAAGAAAAATCCTTTAAAAAAATTCCTTGTTGGATAACTAGATTACTGAAGGCAAGTATTCTCTACTCTCCATTAAGACTCCAGGGGCCACCAATTATACAAAGAATATTAAGGATAATGCTAGTGTAACTATATATACATACTTCCTAGATCCTGAAATTATAGCGCTTACATGTAAAGGGTATTGGAGTGACTAAGTATTACACTTAATAATGGAGACATATATGTCTGGAACCAGTTATAAAAATCAGTGCACTGTGGGGCACATTTTCAATACCACCCCCTACAAGCAGTTCCAGTACATTGTCTCCTCCACATTTAAAATGTCTGTAACCATTTCTTTCAACCTTAATGATCTTCTCATGGGAGGGAGAGACAGTGAAGGAAAATGGGAGGATAGCAGTGGTACAATCACTCTGCTAGTACAATTGCTTCTGTAAACACTTTTTAAATTTTTTGTAAGATGTATTATTTTTGGATCAAGAGCATTTTCCAAAGTAGATATTACAGGAACAAAGGAAAGATGGGAAACTGGAGTTTCTGAGGGCAGATTTAAGATTGTTTGGGTGACCTTAACTGTGCATTTTCATGCTTTAAAATGTTTAGGGTTTTTTAAAGTTTAATCATTAGTCAGAATTGCAGGGTTCTAATGCTTGGGTTTTGGTTTTTTTTAATCGTGACAATATTCTCGTAAGGTTTGTTTTGTTTTTTATCCTTAAATTACTGTAATGTAACTTCTTAAAGATTTTGGCTTGGAATTTAATAATCTTAGTCTTCTTTGATTTCATTTAAAAGACCTGCCGTACTCAGATATATCTGCTTCCTTATATTCACAAGGAGTAGAGGATTCTGCAACATTGCATTGTTATATTCTCACAATCCAAATCCCCATCAGGTTTCTGTCATTTAATTCTCTTCAAATGCTGAGAAGCAGTCTTTGTTGCAACATCTGAGAGCTCGGTAAATAGTTAAGTTAATTGGCACATCCCTTTAACAGAGATGAGCCAGCAGGGACCTAGAAACAGGCTTTTGTTCTTGTGAATAGTTCCATGGTATAGTTCAGTAAGCAAGGGTGTGTCTATTTGATGTATGCCTAGAGCCTCTTGTATATGTATTAACCTCAGCAATCTTAACACACGTCTCAAAAAAAAATAGCATTCTCCCTAGAAAATGGAACTTAAGTTAGCATACATTCAAAGGTAATTTCTACACTCTTAAAGAAATATACCGTACGTAGATGCTTTACATTATTATGGCTGTCCAGAACACCAACCCCCTCAGGTGTCAGCAGCAATGTCAGGTGTACTGCAACTTGGAGACAAGCACAGCAGGTGCTTTACCAGGGTGGCCTTGTAGACACTAGCCTTGGTGCTTCCCCATAACTACTGAGACAGATGGCTAAGGGAAAGGGTGTTTTCCTAGGGCTGGCAGGAAAAGGAAAATTTGTAGATACTCTAGGTACAGAGGTTAATGGTATGTCTTCACTAGCAACATTAAAGTGCTGTTGTGGCAGCGCTTTTACATGGCTGTCTAGTCATGGCACTGGCGCTGGGAGAGAGCTCTCCCAGTGCTGTAAAAAACCCACCCCTCCATGAGGGGAGTAGATGGGAGCGTGTGTTTTTTCACATCCCTGAGCGAGAAATTTTCAGGGCTGTAAAGTGGCAGTGTAGACGAGGCCTAAGACAGTTACAGTTCAAAATGAAAAGAACGAGGAGTATTTGTGGCAACTTAGAGACTAAAAAATTTAATTGAGCATAAGCTGCCGTGGGCTGAAACCCACTTCATCGGATGCATAGTGGAAAATACAGTAGGAAGATAGATATATACACAGAGAATATGAAAAAATGGGTGTTGCCCTACCCACTATAACGAGAGTGATCAGTTGAGGTGAGCTATTATCAGCAGGAAAAGAAAAACCCTTTTGTAGTGATAATCAGGATGGCCAATTTCCAACAGTTGACAAGAAGGTGTGAGTAACAGTAGGGGGAAAAATAAGCATGGGGAAATAGTTTTACTTTGTGTAATGACCCATCCACTCCCAGTTTTTATTCAAGCCTAATTTAATGGTGTCCAGTTTGCAAATTAATTCCAATTCAGCAGTCTCTCGTTGGAGTCTGTTTTTGAAGTTTTTTTGTTGAAGAATTGCAACTTTTAGGTTTGTAATTGAGTGTCCAGGGAGGTTAAAGTATTCTCCGACTGATTTTTGAATGTTATAATTCTTGACGTCTGATTTGTGTCCATTTATTCTTTTACATAGAGACTGTCCAGTTTGGCAATAACAGTTATTGTTTGAGCTCCTGGCACTGTCCAAAGCAAGAGTCAGGGCTCTTCAGGCCTAGTGCCTGGGGTGCCCTCTGCAGTCCAGGCTCTATTTCAGCAAGTCAGTACTTGCAGTGTTCCAGGCCAGGTTCTGTTAGTGTCTCTCATTGGACTCCCTATCCAGCTGCTGCTGCTTCCCAGTAAGTCCCATAAAGACCTGCATCCAGCTATATCATCTGACAGCCACAGCCTGCTCCAGATGTGGCTCTGTCCTCTTCCTCGGGCTTCTCTCCAGCTTCTTGCTGCCACGAGTCTCCCACTCAGAGGTGAAGGTAAGCCAGTACACCCCGGTACGGCATACCGTCAAGAGCCGGTGCGCTGTCCCGGACCAGCTTTCCTAGACGGCAATTTAAAGCCCTGGGATAGTGGCCAAAGCACTGGGGTAGCAGTGGCGGGGCTCCGGAGGGGATTTAAAGGGCCAGGGCGGTAGCTGCGACTGGAGCCTCAGGGCCCTTTAAATTCCCAACGGAGCCCGGCCACTGATACTCCAGGGCTTGGGCAGCAGGGTTCAGGTGGGGATTTAAAGGGATCAGGGCTCCAGCAGATGCTACCACAGCGGAGCCCCAGGCCCTTTAAAGCTCTGCCAGAGCCCAGAGCCCCGTGGTAGCCGTGGCAGCCAGGAGCCCCCAGGGCTCTGGCAGTGAGTTAAAGGGCCCGGGGCTCCACTGCGGTAGCGGCAGCTGGAGCCCTGGGCCCTTTAAATCGCCCCAGAGCCCCGGGGCTCCCAGCTGCCTCTGCAGCTGGTAGCTCGGGGGTGATTTAAAGGGCCCGGGGCTCCCAGCTGCCACTACCGCAGCTGGAGCCCCGGGCCCTTTAAGATTTAAAGGGCCCGGGGATTTAAGGCCCTGCCTCTTCCGGTTCAGGCCACGCCTCTTTTAGTTGAGGCCACGTCCCCTCCTCAGGACTCCAGCGTACCAGTAAGTCCTTTAAATTACTTTCACCCCTGCTCCCACTCCACTCCCATCCCAAATGCAGCCAGCCATGTCCTGTTTCAGAACCTTTCTCCTTACTCGGCCAAGGGAAGTGCAGTTGGGATGGGGCTGATGGGAACTGTAGTTCTCTGCTTTATTTATCATCACAATTCACAAAAGTGCCCAAGAATTTAACTTTTGTAATCATACACAACTCTCACCATTACAAGGGTTGTCATCAGCATTCACATATTTAAAGGCTTTATAACTAAGCAGGGGTTCCTTCTTTGACCTGGGAGGCTGTCAGGGTACCTTCGCCACTCTGAACTCTAGGGTACAGATGTGGGCCCGCATGAAAGACCCCCTAAATTTCTTCTTACCAGCTTAGGTTGAAAACTTCCTCAAGGTACAAACTTTGCCTTGACCTTGAACAGTATGCTGCCACCACCAAGCATTTTTTAAACAAAAAACAGGGAAAGAGCCCACTTGGAGACGTCTTCCC
The DNA here is from genome assembly GCF_009764565.3 of Dermochelys coriacea. Lineage (NCBI taxonomy): Eukaryota > Metazoa > Chordata > Testudines > Dermochelyidae > Dermochelys > Dermochelys coriacea. The sequence continues at coordinate 74,067,637 of NC_050071.1, read as the reverse complement.
CCCAAATATCACCCCAAGCCCTACACCCCCTTTCCTGGGGAAGGCTTGATAATAATCCTCACCAATTTGTTACAAAATCATCAAAGACCCAAACCCCTGGATCTTGGAACAATGGAAAAATCAGTCAGGTTCTTAAAAGAAGGATTTTATTTTTTTTAAAAAAAAAAAGAAAGGTAAAAATCACCTCTGTAAAATCAGGATGGAAAATACTTTACAGGGTATTCAGATTCAAAACACAGAGGATCCCCCTCTGGGCAAAACCTTAAAGTTACAGAAAACAGGAATAAACCTCTCTCTTAACACAGGGGAAATTCACATAAAACAAAAGATAAACTAATCCACCTTGCCTGGCTTACCTATAGTGGTTGCAATATAGGAGACTTGGATTAGGATGGGTTGGAGAAGATGGATTTCTGTCTGGCCTCTTTCAGTCCCAAGAGAAAATTAACACGTAAACAAAGAGCACAAACCAAAGCCTTTCCCCCCCAAGATTTGAAAGTATCTTGTTCTCTTATTGGTCCTTTGGGTGAGATGCCAGCCAGGTTAGCTGAGCTTCTTAACCCTTTACAGGTAACAGGATGTTGCCTCTGGCCAGGAAGGATTTTATAGCACTGTATACAGAAAGGTGGTTACCCTTCCCTTTATATTTATAAATCACAGATAGGATGAAACACTGGCTGTGATATCTTCTAGGAGTTCTAGGATAAAACAGAGTTAATAAGACACATGCATCTCTAAATATACTACTAACTGTATAAAGAGTAACAATATTTCCCACATTTTAAGGACCATTTGAACCAGTTGATTCTGGGAAACTTTCACGGGAGAGTGCATCAGCCACTTTGTTCAAAGCTCCTGAAATAGTGTTGTATGTCGAAATCAAAATCTTGGAGAGCTAAACTCCATCGAATAAGTTTTTTGTTATTTATTTTTTATATTGACAGTATGAAGCTACTCTAGCGCAACATGGTAGTTTGCAGGTGGAAACACCGTCCCCAAACGTATGGGTGTAGCTTTTCCAGAGCATAGACAATAGCATAACATTCCTTTGCACTGATTGACCAGTGGCTTTCCCTCTCAGACCGCTTCTTGCTGAGAAACACTACAGGATGGAACTCTTGATTCGGTCCTTCCTGCATTAAGACTGCTCCCACACCACACTTGGACGCATCTGTGGTTACTAGGAACGGTTTGTCAAAATCTGGGGCCCTTAGCACAGGGTCAGACATGAGTGTCACTTTAAGTTGGTTAAAGGCCTTCTGACACACTTCGGTCCACTGAACGGCATTTGGCTGTTTCTTTTTGGTTAGGTCTGTCAGTGGGCGGTGATTTGGCTGTATTGCAGTACAAATAGCCTGTAATATCCGGCCAAGGCTAAGAAATATTGGACCTGTTTCTTTGACTTTGGGACAGGCCACTTTTGGATAGCATCCACTTTGGCCTGTAGGGGGTTGATCATTTCTTGACCCACCTGGTGTCCAAGGTAAGTCACTCTGTTGAGGCCTATTTGACACTTCTTAGCCTTAACAGTTAGTCCTGCCTCCCTTATGCACTCCAAGACTTTTTGTAGATGTTCCAGGTATTCTGTCTAGGAATCTGAAAATATGGCCACACCTGTCAAGGTAGGTAACTGCATATTCTCCCAATCCTGCAAGGAGACTATCTACAAGTTTTTGGAAGGTGGCGGATGCATTCCGCAGCCTGAAAGGGAGCACATTAAATTTATACAGCCTACATGTGTGATGAAGGCTGACCTTTCCTTGGCAGATTCACCTGCCAGTACCCCTTGGTTAAGTCCAAGGTAGAGATGAACTGGGCCCGTCTCAGTTTCTCCACTAGTTCATTTGTGCGTGGCATTGGATAGTTGTCTGGGTGAGTTACAGCATTTAGCTTACAGTTGTCCACGCAAAAACATATCCCACGCACTACGGGAGGGGTGGATTACACCCATCTGTAGCATATTCTGGATCTTCCTTTCTATAGCAGTTTTATCTTGAGGAGACACCTGGTAAGGTTGGGCTCTAATTGGATGAGCATTAGCTGTGTCAATGGTGTGGTATGCCCGTTCAGTCAGTCCTGGGGTGGCTGAGAACGCTGGTGCGTAGCTCCTTGATCTGCTGTCGCTGCATATACCTAACGGTCATGGAGAGGTTCACTTCTTCCTTGCCACCATCACTTTTCCCTTCATAGTAGACACCTTCAGGCCACTCAGCGTCATCTCCTCCCTGGGCTGTAAACTGACAAACCTTTAATTCTCTGGAACAAAAGGGCTTTAGAGAATTAATATGGTACACCTTAGGCTTTTGGTTGGAGGTGGAGAATGCTATCAGATAATTAACAGCTCCCAGGCGCTCTTGGACTGTGGAATGGCCCTTTCCAGGACACTTCAATTTTATGGGCCTGGAGCGCCTTTAAGACCATGACCTGGTCCCCTACTTTGAAGGACCGCTCTCTGGCATGTTTATCATACCAGGCTTTTTGCTCTCTTTGAGCATCCTGTAGGTTTTCTTTAGCAAGGGCTAAAGAGGTTTGGAGGGTGTTTTGTAGGTTGGTTACAAAGTCCAGAATGTTAGTTCCTGGAGAAGGTGTAAACCCCTCCCATTGCTGCTTCACCAACTGTAATGGCCCCTTAACCTCGCGGCCATATACAAGTTCAAATGGTGAAAACCCTAAACTGGGATGTGGTACAGCTCTGTAGGCAAAGAGCAATTGCTGCAACACTAGGTCCCAATCAGTGGAGTGCTCATTTACGAATTTACCAAACATGACCCCCAAAGTTCCATTAAACTTCTCCACCAGGCCATTTGTTTGATGGTGGTAAGGGGTGGCAACCAAGTGATTTACCCCATGAGCTTCCCAAAGGCTTTCCATAGTTCCTGCCAGGAAATTAGTTCCTGCATCTGTAAGGATGTCGGAGGGCAACCTACCCTGTCAAAAATGTCTGTTAGTGCCTGGTACACACTTTTAGCCCTGGTGTTGCTTACAGCTACTGCTTCTGGCCATCGGGTGGCAAAATCCATGAAAGTCAGTATGTCCTGTTTTCCTCTGGGTGTCTCTTTTGGAAAAGGACTCAGAATATCCACAGCTACTAGTGGAAATGGAACCTCAGTAATGGGGGGTGGCTGGAGAGGGGCTTTGACCTGGTCTTGGGGTTTTCCCACTCTTTGGTATACCTCACAAGATCGGACATAGGTAGAAACATCCTTGCCCATTCCCTCCCAGTGGAATGACCTCCCCAAATGGTCTTTGGTCCTGTTCACCCCAGCATGGCCACTAGGATGATCGTGGGCTAAGCTCAAGAGCTTTTCCCAGTACTTAGTTGGAACTACCAACTGTCTCTGAGGATGCCAGTTTTCCTGCCCACCAGAAAGAGTTTCCTTGTATAAAAGTCCTCTTTCTACAACAAACCTGGATCTATTAGAAGAGTTGAGAGGCGGTGGGTTGCTCCATGCCTCTGTCCAAGCTCTCTGGAGGTTTTCATCTGCTTCCTGTTTGGCCTGGAACTGTTCCCTTGATGCTGGAGACATCAGTTCCTCACTGGATTGTGGACGTGGGCTTCCATCCTCTGGAAGCGATGCAGGTGATGGGGCTGTTTCCTGATAGTGAACCGCTCTCCACTGGTGCACTATGGGGTATTTCAGGCTCTGGCTGAGCCTCTTGTGTAGGGTCATCTACGGCTGCTGCAAGTGCAGGCTCGGTGGTGCCCTCTGGTGCTGGAGCTGTAGACGGGGTTGCAAGAGCTGGACTCAGTCTGGCAATGGTTCTGGTGCTGGTTGTTTCGCCAGTTTCGGTTCGGGCACTGGCTTTGGCTGGGTCTCTGGGACTGGATCCACTGCGGCCGTTGCAGTCGTTGGCAGGGGATCCGGTTCCACCACCTCCATCTGGGTCTCTGGTAGCACAGACGGGGCCCTGGTGGAAGGCTCAGGAACAGGGATAGGTGTGGAAGCTTGCTTAGTCTGGCTGCAGGTGATCATTCCTACCCTCTTGGCCAGCTTTACCTGGTTGGCCAAGTCTTCCCCCAGCAGCATGGGAATGGGATAATCATCATAGACTGCAAAAGTCCACATTACTGACCAGCCTTTGTACTGGACAGGCAACTTGGCAGTAGGCAAATTGAAAGAGTTGGACTTGAAGGGTTGAATTGTCACTTGGTCCTCTGGGTTGATTAAGTTGGGGTCCACTAAGGATTGATGAATAGCTGACACCTGCACTTCATTCTCCGTCCATGCTGTAACCTTCCTTCCTACCTACACTCACAGTTTCCCTTCGCTCTAAGGGTATTTGGGAGGCATCTGGGCCTGAGGACCTTTGGTGTGACCCCAGGGCAATGAACTGTAATCTGTTGGGATTCTTGGGGCAGTTGGCCTTCACATGCCTCAGCTCATTACATTTAAAACACTGCCCAGTTGACTGGTCACTGGGGCGAGGTGGGTTGCTGGAGAAGGGTGTGGTGGAACGATAAGGTGTCTAGGGTTTTCCTTGGGATGTAGGTGGAGCCTTGGGTTGCCCCAGGTGATAGGGTTTTGTTTCGGGTTGTCCCTTCTGATATTCGCCCCAACTGCTACTAGGTTTTTTCTTTTCTGCCACTTCCACGCATTTGGCTCCAATCTCCCCTGCCTCGATTACAGTTTTGGGCTTCCCATCTAGGATGTACCTTTCTATTTCCTCAGGAACATCCTCTAAGAACTGCGCCATTTGCATTAGGAAGGGCAACTCTTCCAGAGATTTAACACTTGCTCCTGATATCCAAGCATCCCAACTTTTCACAATGTGGTAGGCATGTCGAGTAAATGACACGTCTGGTTTCTACCTTAGGGCTCTGAACCACCGATGGGAATGCTCGGGTGTTAGCCCCATTCTGACTCTCGCCTGGGTTTTAAAAAGTTCATAACTGTTCATGTGTTCCTTAGAAGAGGTGGCAGCTGAAATGCTAAGGGTCCACTGAGCTGTGGCCTCAGCTCTACCATGTATTGGTCTGTAGAGATGCTGTACCCAAGGCAGGCCCTTTCGAAGTTTTCTAAGAAGGCTTCGGTATTATTGCCTGCCTTGTAGGAGGGGAACTTTCTGGGATGGGAAGTGGTACCTGGAAAAGGATTGCTAGGGTTGGTTGGTACATTCTGCTGACCCCCTGCCTTCTCCATCTCCAGTGCATGCTTCCTCCCTTTTTCTTTCTCCTCCATAGCTCTCTTGTGGGCAGCTTCCTCTGCCTCCACCTGGCTTTTTCGGCCTCCATCTCCAAGCGCTTTAAGGCCATCTGTGTATCATGCCCTTTTTGTTTCTCTTCAGCTTTGAATCTGGCTAGCTCTAGTTTATTAGTTGCTTCACTGGTAGTCATTTTCCTGCTTTCTTGTGCTTAACTCTAGCTATACCCGAGAGTTTTGGGGGTGGGGGAACTTGTGAATTTCCCTGCAGGAGGTTAACTACACTGCCTTTAGGTAGAAAAAACTCTAGCTCAAAAAAGAAAAATCCCTTTGTAAAAAAATTAACACCTCTGTCTCCAGGTAAATAGACAGAAAACACTCTAGCTGCTCTCAGCTTTAAAAAAAAAAACTTTTCAGGTCTGTGCTTTTGGTTCAAAATGATCTCTGGTTCAAAATGATCCAACCATGCTACCACCATGTCAGGGTTCCTTCGCCACTCTGAACTCTAGGGTACAGATGTGGGGACCCGCATGAAAGACTCCCTAAGCTTATTCTTACCAGCTTAGGTTAAAAACTTCCCGAAGGTACAAACTTTGCCTTGTTCTTGAACAGTATACTGCCACCACCAAGCGTTTTAAACAAAGAACAGGGAAAGAGCCCACTTGGAGACGTCTTCCCCCCAAATATCCCCCCAAGCCCTACACCCCCTTTCCTGGGGAAGGCTTGATAATAATCCTCATCAATTTGTTACAAAATCATCAAAGACCCAAACCCCTGGATCTTGGAACAATGGAAAAATCAGTCAGGTTCTTAAAAGAAGGATTTTATTAAAAAAAAAAAAAAGAAAGGTAAAAATCACCTCTGTAAAATCAGGATGGAAAATACTTTACAGGGTATTCAGATTCAAAACACAGAGGATCCCCCTCTGGGCAAAACCTTAAAGTTACAGAAAACAGGAATAAACCTCTCTCTTAACACAGGGAAAATTCACATAAAATTTACATATTGGAGACTTGGATTAGGATGGGTTGGAGAAAATGGATTTTTGTCTGGCCTCTCTCAGTCCCAAGAGAAAACTAATACATAAACAAAGAGCACAAACCAAAGCCTTTCCCCCACCCCCAAGATTTGAAAGTATCTTGTTCCCTTATGGGTCCTTTGGGTCAGATGCCAGCCAGGTTAGCTGAGCTTCTTAATCCTTTACAGGTAACAGGATATTGCCTCTGGCCAGGAGGGGTTTTATAGCACTGTATAAAGAAAGGTGGTTACCCTTCCCTTTATATTTATGACAGAGGCAGACTCAATTTGGAAAAAAAAATCTCTTTAAAACAGAGTGTAACACTAGCTTGGTCTCATTCTTTCCCTATACAATACACAACCCCAACTTTTGTCTCTCTCTGCCATTCTATAAGTCACTGCCGTGGGATGCCATGTCACCTCTTTGCCAGTGCAGGTGTGCCATTTTATGGGCAACAGTACAAGGACGTTAAGCAGGAGACGTGGTTCTACTAGCCAGGAGGATAAGTATGGCACAAGAATAAAAAAGGGATTCCTCCAACTCGGGAAACAACCTTCACCCCATGAGCACAGCCTTTAGTCCTTACTAGGAAACTTAGCAGGCAAACCCAGCGTAACTCACTTAACTAATGGGAGCAATGCTTACAATCCAAGGGGGTCCATGAAGCACAGAATAGTAAAATCACAGACTGGGGGCAGTCCACCCTAAATGGCTTCATTTAAACTAACAAAGGAGTAGAAAAGCTGAAGAAAAAGTCTGATTAAATAACTCTATTGGAAATAGTCTAATACTATAAAATCCCACCATCAGACCTTTCCCACAGAGACCTCCCAACACTTCATTCAAGGACTAATTTCGAACACACACGAGGTGGTGGGCTCATTGCAACAGGCAATGGACTCCAGCGATAGGATGGAAGGGAGAGAGACAGAGCAGTGATAGGGAGCAGATACCTCTGCAATCATTAAGGCTGAGTGTGAGGCTGAGGCTGTAGCACCTACTCTAACCCTGGCAGGCTACTTTCAAAAAGGTGAGCTCTTGTTGCTATGGCAATTGGAGCTAAAGCCTGTACTCCAATCAGAAGGCCTGGGGCTGGGGTAGTGGTCCAGGAGTCACTGTTGCAAGTTGGACTGCAATTATATGAACCCCTGAACTCTACAGAACTCACAGAAATATGAAATAAATTCCACCCTGGTTACATGACATAGTGCTTCCGCTATGAGTTTTGCTTATTTAGGTCATATAGAAATGTTACATATAGCACTTTCTGTCATCTTTAATTTCCAGGTTCAGAAACTCAAGTAGTAATTTTTTCCATGCTTGTAATAGTATCCATGGCTTCCTTGTGAGACCTAATTCCTAGTGCTCCCCTATGCCTCATCCATTCACGGTTCTCTAGAATCCCATGCTTCTACTCCACAAAGCTGCTATTTATTTACAGCTATTTTAGAATAAAGTTTCTGATCCTAAATAGATGGTGCTTTTCTGCACTACAGTATGCCCACTCAGCATCCCCACCCTTTCATATTGCTTACATTTGATGCTAGACTATGAAATCTCTCTCTCTTGCTCTTACTTTAGCTGATGCTAAAATTGTCAGTAATTGATCTCTCTTTGTGTTTATGGTTTTCACAAACTCACATTGATCCTTGGTGCTCGAATCTTCAAAGAAGTGAACTGTCAGCAGTAGAGCAGATGTCTCCATCTGTCAAGCTTAAGTATTTTGTTTTTACTCTTTGGCACCTTGGGAACCTCCTCTGCATGCCTTTTTTTATGCAACCAGAGGAACTGAAGGCCCCTCCCAATTTGCCTGTAAAGTTACAAAAGTTTTAAATAAAAATCAATGCACCCTGTTATGTTGTTTACCTGTACTTGTATTTCCCTTGATACAGGAGCTCAACCAAAATTTTTCTATTCATGAAGAATAAAATCATATACTGTAGTTGATTAGTTTTGCCTTCTCCTTACAGTAACCGTATGTGGTAGAGAGAGAGCCTCCATTGTTCAGTTTCTGTTTCATGATCCTGCACTCTACATGTGGCCTTTTTGTCACACTTTGCGCAGCGCTCCCCCTTGTCCATATCTATGTTCTTCACTAGCAATTATTGCTGATAAGCTGCTGCATAAAGGTGGATTTTGTATCAGACTTTGTGAATATTCAGGCTAGGGTTCTTTCTGATCTCCTCTAGGTTGTGTTCAATAATAAAAACCGATCTGCAAGAATGTTGCATTCTGGTTCCTGAAAGTTTCACACTTAACAATGAAGGTTTCTAATGTATCTTCCAAAGGACCTAACTCTGTCTCTGTCCCCAACTATTCAAATTTGGGGAGACTTATACTTATCTATACATGTGTTGGGTGGCCCCATCTAGGTAGTAGCAAAAAACAAAAACAAAAAATCAACCTGTTAGTTTCACAAGATTTTGCATTCAAAGTATTTAGTTGTTAACCTTAGCTTCATTTAATTGCATCTTGACTAGTTGGGCTAATGTTTTATTGCTTAAAAACCTCTTCTTGAGGTATTTATATATGTCATGCATATAACATGTTTCTGTGGATTTTTACAGTAACAATAAATGGAAAACAGGCATAGAAAGGAATCTAAAGAAATTAAAACAACATGTTAACAGTTGTAATGACTGTGCAATTAGGCTCTAAATTCCTGGCCCAGATATGTTGTTATTCAAAGGCCCCTGGAGTAAGGTAACTTTATTATTCAGCTGCCAACCTGAATCCCTGATTACACTGCTATGTAACTGGAAATGTTCAGTTGTCTTCTGTTAGGGTATTTCTAGGGATTTTGCTAGTGTAAGGTTTAACTTCTGTAGAAAGCTTAGGAAGGTTATTATTATTTTTAATGAATGTGTGGCTTACCTACCTATTTTTGTACAGCGACTCAAAGGGTTAACTCCTGCTCAGAGTTCTCCACCCAGGAGACCAGAAAGAGAGGCAATGATCTAAAGTAGGGCCTGCTTAACTAAGCATGGAGAAGCTAAAAGGTAAGGTAAGATTCATGTGTACAGCCTTATGTACAACCCATATCTGACTTCTGTATTCCTGTTGACACATCCTACATTGTTTTTGAAAAGCCTGAAGTGTGTCACTGCATACATTTTCTGGTTACTAAGATCCCAAATACTTAGTCCTGCCATGAGTGCAGGGGACTGGACTAGATGACCTCTTGAGGTCCCCTCTAGTCCTACAATTCTATGATTCTAAAGAAAGAAGACTCTTTCAGGGAACCAAACCTGGCCCTGCTGCAGGAGCCGCAGTGTGAAACAGGGATGCTAAAGCCTAGGGACCCAGTCTGAAAATGGCAGAGTCACAGGACTCCCCCTTTAATGAAGCAGAGGCCCAGGACTTATCACCAGGAAGGGTGCACTCATGAGAGATTGCAGAAGAGTACAAAGAGTATTGTGTTCTGTGATCTGTGACCATTTTTGATTGGTTTCAGAGTAGCAGCCGTGTTAGTCTGTATTCACAAAAAGAAAAGGAGGACTTGTGGCACCTTAGAGACTAACAAATTTATTTGAGCATAAGCTTTCGTGAGCTACAGTTCACTTCATCGGATGCCACAACTACTCCTTTCCTTTTTGATTGGAATTTCTCAAACTGGATTTGTTTTAACTCATGATACCATATACTACTTGCATAATCTTTCTAATCCCTTTTCTTAGCTCTCCTGCAAGAATTAGCCATGTTGATGGTATGAAAAATACTTCTTAATACTCTCAGAAGAGATAAAATGTAACTCCTTTTAAAAAATTGTTAGACTGTTCTATTTTACACATCATGCCAAAATCACTGATGACAGAAGTTAAGTGCCAATAAGATTTTACTTGCATCTTTCTTTTATTTTGTTTTTAAAATCCCCAACAAATTGGAGAAAATTTCTGTCCCACAGACTCTGGTCTTGATTTCATTAAAGCCTGTGTTTAAGCCTTTGTTTTCACTGTTTAAAAATTATGTTCTGGCATTAACTAATAGCCAAGATGTTATCACTGGTTCTGGATGTAATAAAAACAGTGACAAGATAAAAGACTCTTGACTTTAGTAAAATAAACTGTAAAATGTTACAAAACAAATTCAGTTGAAAAGTGGGTAAGGCTTGAAATATAGATCACTTCCCCAACACTCAGCGCAGTGTGTCAAGTTCAGAGAGAGACAAGGTGTGTGAGATAATATCTTTTATTGGACCAACTTCTTTTGGTGAGACAGACCAGCTTTCAAGCTTACACAGAGCTCTTCCTCAGGTCAGGGAAATGTACTCAGAGTGTCACAGCTAAATATAATATGGAACAGACTGTTTAGCATAAATAGTTAACACAGACAGGCCCCCAACCTGAAGCAAATACTCACCAGCAACCACACACCACACAACAGAACCACTAACCCAGGAACCTATCCTTGCAACAAAGCCCCTTGCCAACTGTGTCCACATATCTATTCAGGGGACACCATCATAGGGCCTAATCACATCAGCCACACTATCAGAGGCTCATTCACCTGCGCATTGACCAATGTGATATATGCCATCATGTGCCAGCAATGGCTCTCTGCCATGTACATTGGTCAAACTGGACAGTCTCTACATAAAAGAATGAATGGACACAAATCAGACGTCAAGAATTATAACATTCAAAAACCAGTTGGAGAACACTTCAATCTCTCTGGTCACTCGATTACAGACCTAAAAGTGGCAATTCTTCAACAAAAAAACTTCAAAAACAGACTCCCGTGAGAGACTGCTGAATTGGAATTATTTGCAAACTGGATACAATTAATTTAGGCTTGAATAAAGACTAGGAGTTGATGTGTCATTACACAAAGTAAAACTATTTCCCCTTGTTTATTTCCCCTCCTACTGTTCTTGTAAAGTGCTGGAAATAGCCCACCTTGATTATCACTATAAAAGGTTCCCCCCACCACCACCCCCGCTTTCCTTCTGGTATGTCTGTATGGTAACACCCATTGTTTCATGTTCTCTGTGTATATAAAATTTCCCCACTCTATTTTCCACTGTACGCATCCGATAAAGTGAGCTGTAGCTCACGAAAGCTTATGCTCTAATAAATTTGTTAGTCTCTAAGGTGCCACAAGTACTCCTTTTCTTTTCACATATTTCAAGGGACCATTGAAGTGGAAGTGGCCTGTTAACACCCCTCCAGCCATGGGGGTTGGGAGGGGATGGTGGGGAGGAAAGGAAGGGTAAAAAAGGTTCAGAAAGTAATACTTTTCAGCTCCCAAGCAATTTTTAATCTCTTTAAACTAGTCATGCTCTACCTCTCCCACTTAAGCCATAGCTACGCTCGAGATTCCTTACAGTGGCACAGCTGTACTGATGCAGCTGCACCACTTTAAGATGTCCCATTTAGCTGTTCTGGGCCAACAGGAGAGAGCTCTCCCATCAACATAATTAAACCACACCAACATAGCGCTTCCACAGTGGTGCTTCTGTTGGTGTAAATTATGTCTCTCGGGGTTGTTTTTTTCACACTCCTGAGTGACATAATTTATTCTGACAAAAGTGCTTGTTGTAGATATAGCCTTAGATTTGAGAAACAAATACTGCCTTTATACTTTAAAGCCTACCTGATAACAAGGTCCCGTTATTGAGTCTCTCTATATTAAACATGGAACATATTGCAGCTAATGTGTGTTCTGGAGACATTTTTAAAAAACATCGATCTCCTTGAAGAATTTAAACACAGATAAGTTTGTTACAATAGAATTTCCACTTAGCTTTTTTAGCTGCTCTAATTGCAGGAAGATGGAGAACGTCGCTTACTCAGATATGGCTAGCATCTTCAGACCAGACCATGTTACTGTAAAGGATCACCAAGCTCTGTTTTTCAGTTTTCCCAATTTCTTCCTTATCAATTGAATCTAATGTCAAGTTGACCCGTCCAAGAGCAGCAACTATCTGGATTTCCTCCTGTAAGTGAAATACACCACTCATTGGCCCCTCTGTGGCCCTTTCACAGAATGAAATGTAATGTTTCTTGACCTGCCAAACAGAGAAAGAAGAACGCAAATCAGCCTGCCTGTTGAATTGTGGACCCTGTTGTCTCATGACAGGCTGCTTTGCCTTACCGTATAAGGGGCAAATAGTATGCACTAAGACAATTCTTTCAAATAACCTAAAACAGCCTCTGACAAGTCCAAACCAATATTAGGCATGAGATACCTGTTGCTGTCCATAAAAAATCTTAGTTAATTCAGTAAACATATTGTTTCATTTCACACCAGAAGGGAAATCCAACTGTTTAACAATTCTTTACTACTTTCTCTGATGAAAACAGCAGGCAAATCTACACTACGGTGCTACATTGGTGCAGCTGCACTGATGCAACTGCGCTGCTGTAGGGTGTCTGGTGAAAACCTGCTATGCTGACGGGAGAGCACTCTCTGGTTGGCATAATTACGCCATCTCAGTGAAAAAGAAAAGGAGTACTTGTGGCACCTTAGAGACTAACAAATTTATTTGAGCATAAGCTTTCGTGAGCTACAGCTCACTTCATCGGATGCATTCAGTGGAAAATACAGTGGGGAGATTTATATACACACACAGAGAACATGAAACAATGGGTTTTCTCATACACACTGTAAGGAGAGTGATCACTTAAGATAAGCTATTACCAGCAGGAAGGAGTGAGGGAAGGAGGAAAACCCCTTGTAGTGATAATCAAGGTGGGCCATTTCCAGCAGTTAACAAGAACGTCTGAGGAACAGTGGAGGGTGGGGTGGGGGGAAAAATAACATGGGGAAATAGTTTTACTTTATGTAAAGACTCATCCACTCCCAGTCTCTATTCAAGCCTAAGTTAATTGTATCCAGTTTGCAAATTAATTCCAATTCCGCAGTCTCTCGTTGGAGTCTGGTTTTGAAGTTTTTTTGTTGAAGGATAGCCACTCTCAGGTCTGTAATCGTGTGACTGAAGAGATTGAAGTGTTCTCCAACTGGTTTTGGAATGTTATAATTCTTGAGGTCTGATTTGTGTCCATTTGTTCTTTTATGTAGAGATTGTCCAGTTTGACCAATGTACATGGCAGAGGGGCATTGCTGGCACATGATGGCATATATCACATTGGTAGATGCGCAGGTGAATGAGCCTCTGATAGTGTGGCTGATGTGATTAGGCCATCTCAGTGAGAAGCAGAAGCTATGCTGGCCGGAGAGCATCTCCAGTTGACACCGTGCTGGTGTGGACAGCACAAAACTTGCATCGCTTGCAGGGGAGGGGGGACTTTTTCACACCTCTGAGTGACGTAAGTTAGAATGACTTAAGCAATAGTATAGACCTACTCTAAGTAACACATACCTACATACCTCAGCTGTTTGTTTTGTCCAACCAGCTTTACTTACTGACACATTCTTTTGTGTAATGTGTTATAACTTCCTATTTCCCTTCCTCAATAGGTCCCACCTTTATTGAATGGAGGCCTTCTGTTAGTGAGTGTTGTCCTGTAACTGATATGTTTTTTTAAAAAAAAAAACAAAAAACGTTTCAGTTGTGTGAGCAGCTGCTGTTCTCAACCAGTTCTACAAACATAGTGCGTACACTTCAAAGTTCAAGTTCCCTTAGTAGGTTTAGTGACCCCCACCCCACTCTGCCCTGCCCATAAAAGTTACTCTTAGGAGTCATAAATCTTTGAGACAGCAATCTTTGCTGTCAGACTTTGCCCAATTGCTGCCTCTTAACCTGAATCTTCCCATTCTCGCATCCAGCTTTCCAGACACCTTTTCTCCTCTCAATCTCTGCTTGGTGTCCCCTTCAGGTTCCCTACTTTTGACCCTTTGACCTTCACACTTGTCCTTGCTTTCTCTTTTGTTGTCTCCCGTACTTATTTGAGTCCTGGGCTCAATCGCCCCTCCCCTTAGGCTGGGGGAGGAGCCTTTAGCTGTGGGCAGGCTTGTGGCTGTCCATTTCCTGGAACCCAACAGGACCTTTTCGCTCCTCAAACTGTGTTGATCAAATCATCATCCGTTCATTCTATTCAATTTTCATAAACTTTCAGGTTTTGAACCTCAGATTCTTTGAAAAATTTGAGCTAGATGCCTGGGGCATGGGCCTCCTGCTACGTTTAAGTATAGTTCCTACTCTGTAGGCATCTTTATAACCTTTTCCTGCCCATATAATTCATAGCTTCAGTTTTGGTTTCATTCATTGTATGATTTCAGATAATCCCTTTTGGGACCAAGTAAACTTGGTATAGAGACAGTTGTTTGTAAAATAGGATAAAATATAACCTGTAGAGAGGGATTTTTTGTGTGTCATCAGTGATCCCATGGATGTCTTATTCTTTGTGGATTTTGTTAGCCAATAGTTATAAGGCCATGCAAATAACAAAGGTGAGAGACATTAGCCTACGCTTGTAACATGCTGTAAACTGAAAACATGTGAGCTTGAGTTATTAACCCAACTTAACAAAATGGAAGATAACAAAGAATCTGTTTATTGCAAACCCTTATAGTCTATGGTCTGTAAAAGACCATGCACATTTACAGAATGGTATGCTTCAACTGCTCAATAATAGTGAGATATTTCACATATTTTGTATACATCTAGTCTCATCCATCAACAGATATTATGAAATCTAATCACAGCTACACATTTGAAACTGCTCAAATGGTCAAAACCTAATCTGTGTACTAAAAATGTTGTTTGGTGAGCATATTAATAAAAAGCTACACTAAAAATTTAGCTGAAAACTTTCAGTATATGTATACAGCATAAGCAAGGATCTCAAACTGCTGGAACACTGTTCATATTAATTGCTACTCTTTTGGTACCAGTAATGATTGTTTGTGATTACTTGTAGTGGCTTGTTGCTTCACCATTTGAAATGCAAACCCTGTTTCCATATTAATAATGTTGTTTAACCTCGGTCTATTGCTTTTCTTTATCATTTAATTAGATAGTTTTCTAAGACCTGAAAAATACTACTGTGCCATCAGCTTATGCATTTTTTCATTGGTTGTATGGTAGTCTCATTTCCATATGCATAAGTATGCAATTAAATATTACACTGATGAGTGCCATACAAGAACCCTATGTAGTTCACCTTGTTCTGGATCTGTGATAGAAAATCAAATATTTGACTCTGTATCTCCACCTTGATGGTGTCTCTCAGGGTAACAAAGTGGATATTCTTAATTTTAGCCAAGCCTGGACTTTCTTTTTTTGTTTCACTTCATCCTCCATCCATTTTTGACAATCCAGTATTTCCCATGAGGGAATTGTTACATCTTCAATCCTTTGAAAAAGATCTCGGGGAGGAAAATCTTGATAAATGGTTCAATGAATCACCAGTTCAGAAAGGAGAGGGGTTCTTGAAGGGAGCAGAGACTCAGCAGCAGCATGAGGGAAGAAGATAATTGGACCCTATCTGTTCCCCAACCACATGTAGCATGTACTTTAGGGACACATGGCCCCAGGAGCATCCCTGTCCCTTCCCTGAGCACTATATTGTTGACTGGTTTCAGAGTAGCAGCCGTGTTAGTCTGTATTCACAAAAAGAAAAGGAGTACTTGTAGCACCTTAGAGACTAACAAATTTATTTGAGCATAAGCTTTCGTGAGCTACAGCTCACTTCATCGGATGCATCCGATGAAGTGAGCTGTAGCTCACGAAAGCTTATGCTCAAATAAATTTGTTAATCTCTAAGGTGCCACAAGTACTCCTTTTCTTATATTGTTGACTGGAGCCCTTTGTGGAACTCATGGGAGGGTGACTATTTAAGGATAAACTCATTTGTAGTAACAGCACAGGGAGGGAGCTAGCTGAACACCTTCTTTCCACTATCCCACCTGCAGAGACAGGAATTTGGAGGCACATGGAGTTGGCATCTTTACAGTATAGGAGTCCTGATGATGTCAGCAGTTCTGTGTGCTCTCTCTCAGTGTTGGGAGACAGACTTTGGTGTGATAAGGGATATAATTGAGAGGGGTTAGGTTATGGGCTGACCAGGGTGACACCTCCAACAGCCTTGCAGTGACATTAGATATATGTTTCAGGATCAATGTGCCCTCTTATACCTGACACCTGCAAGGATCTACCCTTGCCCCCTGGGTGCTGGAAGTGGCCTGGGAGAAACCTGAGGACAAGGTGGCTTTCCAGCCTCCCTGTGGAAGCAGAATCTTAAGGGAGGGAGCATAAGGCAGAGTGGGTGGGTGGGGTGGGTGGTACGATCACCTCAGAGTGTTATTGATATAGTTGTTTCTTTGGTAAAGCAATCTAGACTATAAACTCTTCAGGATAGAGGCTGCCTCATAGTGTGTTTTTGTGAAGTGCCCAACACCATAGGGACCTGATTTGACTGGGGTTTCTAGCTTGCACTGTGATATGACTAGTAATCACTACTTGCTAGGTAAAGAAGTGATTGGGGATAGTCTACATGGAAAGGAGAGAGCAATCAAATGCAACATTGTAATTGAGCCTACCTGGTGGGGATGCTGTGAGTATCATGGTGCACCAAACTCTTTCAGGTATGTGGTAGTATGCCAGGTGTACAAGGAGCTCAGATGTAAACATGGAGGCACTTCAGATGCTAGACACTTGGAGGCCCTACAACTTGGTGGGTCCCCTCCCCACTACGCACTCACCTGCATTGCTAGAAGGAAACAGTAGATCAGTTCCTGAAGGGCACAAAAGGAGAAAAGGATAACTCTGCCCCATGGTAGCTCCTCAGACCTAGTTCCTATAGTGCACTCCCTAGCTTAGTCCTTCCCTTCATTGAGGACAACTTACTAGTGGGGTAGATTCCAGTACCAGGGTTCAGTTCCATTAGCTGTGCTTTCTTTGTGAGTTCCTCTGCATTGTCCTTCAGTTATCTCTTTATAAACTCATTCCTGCACGCTTGCAGGTGGCTTCCCTGTATCCTTCTTCAGCTCCTGCTGGCCCTCTGCCAGAATGAATGCAAACCTCATCTCTTTGTCTTGGTGTTCTCTCAATCTACACATACTTACAAACAAACTAATTTCTGCAGGTTGTGAAGGAAGAAAGAGAGAGATTGTGATTTCTGTTTTTAATGCAGGAAAGGTGCTCAGAGATACTGCAGCGATGGGAGCTATATAAGGATTGAGTTAGGCAGCTACAAAACTAAAACCAGCAGTTTCACCCCGTCTCCAAACGAGAAAATAACTAATCAAAGATAAACCAAAGACAAATAAACCCTGCTTCCCCCATGGACACCATCACTATTGTATCCCTCACTCCCTAAGAGGGTAGGCATGCAGTCTGCCTTGAAGGGTCATGGTATTTCAGACCAAGGGGAGGAGTCCCTCTGTGAGAATACCCTGGTGGCAGCATCCTCCCTTTTATATGAAGGGGATTCCATTGTGAATACCTCTGTTGACTAAAGCTGTGGTATTAGCAAATGGGACAGAGAGGGTGATCCCTCAAGAGAGATGACGTTTCAGGTGTGGGGGGGGTCCAACAGATTTAGGTTGATTTTTGAGCTATAATTCCCTATCAGCCAATGCGGAGCATGGAGCAGTGGTTCCCTATGTACCTAGCGCCATATACTGTCTACCATGTGTACTGTTGCCTTCTTGACCAGCTCAGTTTCTAGATTTGTTTAATGCACACACATTGAGCATGTAGACTCATAGACTTTAAGGTCCATCATGATCATCACATTGCAGGTTATCTAGATGGGAGGTGCTAAAGAGAGCTGATTGGAATTTTTTGGTCAAAACTGAGGTTTTCCACTAAATCAAAATATTTTGAAAAACGTGTCTAATTTTGATTAATATTCAGGAAAAAATATTTTTAAATGAACAAATTTATTTTGGAAAATTTTTGTTTCAGAATTCCAAAGTTGCCTTTTAACTTTTTCTTCATTTTTATATTATTTTTACATCATTTCATCATATACACTACTACTGACAAGTCATTATAGGACAGAATAATGATTTAAAAAATAATAGAGTATTTCAACTGAAGAGCAGCTGCTGCTTAGTAATGATTTAAACATTTTGTCTTATTTTCTAGATCAAAGTGTCTTCAGTTCATGTTGCAATGGAACCATTTAATACATTGACACAAAAGTTTCGGAATTCTGAAATGAAATTTTTCTGGAACTGGAATTTTTTCAGAAATTCTATTTTTGCAGGAAAATTTGAAAAGATTTGGCTTTGGGCTACACAGTGTGGGATAAAAAGAAAAGCTGAAATTCCAAGGTTCAATCAGCTGCATTGCCAACATAATGGATTATAGTAATAAGGTCCTCATTATAAAGAAATGCTTGCAAACTCAGGAAACACAAATGCTCTCTGGCATATCATTTCTTGGTATGCTGCAGTTTGCTCCTATCACCTCCCATGGCCTGTCTCCCCACCACCCCTTTGAAGTGGATTCCACAACTGAGATACCAGAAGGAGCACAGAGACTGTCCTGAGTGCAGAGACTATAGCTGTCCTTAATACTTGTATGGGAAGCCCGGTGATGGTAGTGGTAGTGCTCCTTGAAACTCCCCACCATTAATCTCTAGCATCTCTGAAAGGGCTAGGAATATTCTGGACCACTGCGTTTAATATTGTTGCTCCTTTGAACCTGAGTGGCTAGTCAATTTTCAGAATCCTGGGGATGTTCCAGCTGGAAGTAGAAATTGATGGAGTCAGTTATTTTTCTTTAATGCAGTTTTGTTTATTTACAAAGAATGTACAAAGTCCCATGTCTTCAAATGCAGAAGGAACCAAGAACAAAAGGAGGAGTTTCTTAGCTGACAGCCCCAAGCTTCTTTTGACAACAGACCAAAAGCTCTCTGCCTCTCTAGCTTTTTCCAGGGTCAAACTGTACCCAGAGACTACTCCTAAGCTTTCTTGGTTTTTTTCCTCTGCCTCTTCTCTGTGCTGTCTGTGTCCTCAGTTTTTGTATGTTCTTTCACATACCCCTACCCAAAACAATACCCAGTCCAAAAGCTCCTGGGCGGCTTCGCTCATACCTTTTGTCTTAGGTGGGGTTGTGACCAAAAGCACCCCTGTATTCACACCCTACACGCCATTCTAATAATCTTTGTACAAAGCATGCCTTGTGAGGTATCATTTGAAAACTAGTCACTCTCTGGTCAATAATACTATGGTGAAATGTATGTAGCAATACTATATATAAAGTTATGAATTCCCCCTCTGTGATGTTATTAGCACATGTTCAGCAACTTTTGCCTAGGCAGGACTATCTGGTTTTGAAAGGTCCATACTAAACACAGGAAAGTGTGTTTACTTCAGTTTTCATATATGTAGTAAACAGGTGTGATGTTCCCCTGGTGTTATCTGGACTGGTGATCTAGTAGGTCACTCCAATCCTCAACTCTGGGAGCCAGCCTTACCCTGCTCTTCTGTGAGAACCCCCACTCCCGGGCTGTTCACACACAGCCTCTAGCATGTAAGCTGCTCCCAGCTACGTGAGTGAGCATTTTTGGACAGCTGCAGCTTGGATTGTGCAACCGGATGACACTAACCAATATCTCCAGTCCCAGACACAACCCTAGGAACCTCTTCTTGCAGTGTCCAGTTATGCCCACTGGACACTGTAAGCTTATATGAGTTTGTCAATTTAACAAAGAAATTGATAAGTACCAGGCTTGTTATCGCAAGGGGAGTCTCTGACATGCTTCAAACCAAATGCACTGCTTCAGGTAGAACAAACAAACAAATTTATTAACTACAAAAGATAGATTTTAAGTGATTATATGTCAAAGCACAAGAAGTCAGATTTGGTCAAATAAAATCAAAGCAAAACCCATTCTAAGCTGATTTAACACTTTTAGTGCTCTTACAAACTTATATGCTTCTCACCACAGGCTGGCTGGTTGCTCTTCAGCCAGGCTTTCCCCCTTGATCACTGCTTCAGCCACTTGGTGGTGATGTCTATAGATGGAAGAGAGAGAGCATGGCAAAGTCTCTCCCTTTTATCATGTTCTTTCTTCCCCCTTGGCTTTGCCCCCCGCTTCAGAGTCAGGTGAGCATTACCTCACCATCACCGTAGTCCCAAACTGACCAGGGGAAGGGGGGTGACTCGCTCGAGAGTCCAACAGATCCTTTGTCACTGCCTAGGCCAGTGTCCTTTGTTCCTGTGAGGTTGGGCTGGGTTTGTCCCATACATGCCCTGATGCAGTGTGAACTGCCCCTCTGCTCCTAGACAGTTTTGCCTCAGCTTGTTTTAAGCCATGAGGACACATTTGAACTATATACATGAAATTACAACCTAAAACATTACTATAACAACAATGCTCAGTGCATCATGAGCCTTCTGAAGACACCCAACATGATAAACTTTGTATTGTGTACCTCACAATCATATTATAAGGATGAACATGGGGCTGCAGGGTATTCCCCCGAGGTGCAGAGTGTCACAACAGGGTCCTCAAGACTGCAAGGGGAGGAGATGGCAGGAAAGAGAACAATTTGCATTTTAGCAAATACAAGTGGAGGAAGAAAGTACATGGATCTTCCTTTATCACTAGATGCCATATTGCCTTCCTCACTGTTTGGATAAACTTTATTTGGAGGGGCAATCTTCAGAAGAATCCACTTCACAGGGTCACCGGACTATTAAAAAAAGGGGCAGAAAAAAACGGTTATTCACCTCTCGTAACTGTTGTTCTTCGAGGTGTGTTGCTCATGTCCATTCCAATAGGTGTGTGTACGCGCCACATGCACGATCACCGGAAGCTTTTCCCAGTGGTACCTGTCGGGTCAGCAGTGGAGACCTCATGGCGACGTATATATGACCCTGCTGACCCATTGCCCGTTCAGTTCCTTCTTGCTGGAAGACTCCAACAGTGTGGAGGCAGGCGGGATTTGGAATGGACACGAGCAACATATCTCAAAGAACAACAGTTACGAGAGATAAGTAACCATTTTTTCTTCTTTGAGTGACTGCTCATGTGCATTCCAACAGGTGACTTCCAAGTGGTTACCCCGGAGGAGGGGTCGGAGTTCACCTGACTGTCGATTGGAGGACTGCCAAACCAAAAGCAGCAGCATACCTCGCCTGCTGGGTAATGGCGTAATGGGAAGTGAAGGTGTGGACTGAAGACCATGTTGCTGCCTTGCAGATGTCCAGGATAGGGACTAGTGCCAGGAAAACTGCAAACATCACTTGTGCTCTGGTGGAATGTGCTGTAATAGGTGGAGCTGGAATTTTAGCCACATCATAGCATGTCCTGATGCAGGACGTGATCCATGATGAGATTCTCTGTGATGAAATAGGAAACCCCTCATCCTTTCTGCAATTGCAATAAAAAGCTGTGGTGATTTACAGAACGGTTTTGTGCGTTCAATGTAAAAGGCGAAGGCCCATCTGACATCTAAGGTGTGAAACATATGCTCCCTGCTGGTGGCATGGGGTTTAGGGAAGAATACAGGCAAGAATATGTCCTGGTTCACATGAAACTGGGAGGCCACTTTGGGCAAAGATGCAGGGTGGGGGCGTAGCTGCACCTTGTTTTTATAAAATACTGTGTATGGGGGTTCGGAAGTCAGGGCTTTGAGCTTGGACACCCTCCTCACAGAGGTTATAGCTACTAGGAAGGCCATCTTCCAGGACAGATAGGAAAGAGGGCAGGTAGCCATAGGCTCAAAGAGGGTCCACATGAGAGAGGATAGGACCAGGTTTAGGTCCCAGGGAGGGAACGGGCTGACGTACATGTAAGTAAAGTCTGTCAAGGCCCTTAAGGAACCTGCCCACCATAGGGTTACTGAATACTGATCCCCCGCAGCATTCCCAGGTGGAAGGCTGAAATGGCCACCAGGTGTACCTTTAGGGATGATATCGCCAACCCTTGGCTCCTGAGGTCCAAGAGGTAGCCTAGGACAAGGGGAACAGGGGCTGATCGTGGTTCAGATCCTCTTTGTTGGGACCAAATGGAGAAACGCTTCCACTTGGCCAGGTACGTGGCTCAAGTGGAGGGTTTTCTGCTTCCCAACAGGACTTCCCTGACTGAGTTCGAGCACTGAAGTTCCAAAGGGTTCAATTGTGGAGTTTCCACACTGTGAGGTGGAGACACTCCAGGTTGGGGTGCTGCGGCCAGCAGTGATCCTGCAAAATTAGGGATGGGAAGATGGGGAGCACTATTGGTGTGACCACTGAAAGGTTCAGCAATACGGTGAACCAGTGCTGACGGGGCCACACTGGTGCTATCAGGATCAATGAGGCCCTGTCCTGGCGAACCTTGAGGAGCACTCTGTGTATGAGGGGGAACGATGGGAATGCATAAACCAGGTGTCCTGCCCAAGATAGGTGAAAGGCGTCTGCAATGGAGTCCGGGCTGTGGTTCAGGAAGCAGCAGAACTTCTGGCACTTCCTGTTGCCCCGCATGGCGAACAGGTCTTTATGGGATAAGCCCCACTTCTGGAAAATTGAGTGGGTCATATCCGATCTGAGGGACCACTCGTGTCCCTGGAACGAGTGGCTGAGGCAATCTGCCAGCTTGTTCTGCACCCCAGGAAGGTATGATGCCGGCAGGTGTACGGTGTGTGTGATGTAAAAATCCCACAGGGCAAGGGCTTCCCAACAGAGGGGAGAGGAGCGAGCACCACCCTGTTTATATAAAACATCGCTGCAGTTTTGTCTGTGAGTACTGATATGTACCTGTCCCAAAGACAGCTCTGGAATGTCTGGAATGCAGGCGAACTGCTCTCAACTCTCGGACATTGATGTGCAGCTTTGATTGATGGGCATTGATGTGATGTGATGTCTGGGACCAGAGGCTTGGGTTCTGACATTGCCCAGATGAGCTCCCCAACTGAGTGCCGAAGTGTCCGTAACCAGGACCATCGTCGGTTGGGGCTTTGCAAAAGGTACTCCCGCACAGACCATCTAAGGTTGGAGCCAACAGTGGAGGGAGCTGGAGTATTCGTGGGGGGAGAGTCACTATTGAGTCCAATGGATCCCTGCCCTGCCTGTGCACCTGTGCTAGCCACGCTTGTAGAGGTCAAAGGTAGAGTCTGGCGTGTTGCACCACAAATGTGCAGGCAACCATATATCCCAGAAGCCCCACACAGTTTCTGGCTGTGGTGGTTGGAAAACGAAGGAGGGTATGAATAATGTCCATGATTCCTTTGAAGCGTAGCTCTGGGAGAAACGCCCTCACGACCGTAGAGTCCAGGAGGACTACAATGAACTCTATCCTTTGAGTGGGGGGTCAGGATAGACTTGGGTTCATTCAGTATAAGGCCCAGCCTGAGGAATGTGTCTCTGACCAGGGATATGTGCTGCGCTACCCTTGTTTGGGATTCTGCCTTGAGAAGCCAGTCATCCAGGTATGGGAAAACCTGGACCTGGCGCCTGCAGAGCAACACTGCCACTACCGCCAGACACTTGGTGAATACCCGAGGAGCAGTGGAAAGGCCGAATGGAAGCACCCTGAACTGGTAGTTCTGGCCACTTACTACAAACCTGAGAAAACGCCTGTGGGAAGGGATAATTGAAATATGGATTTCAGAGTAGCAGCCGTGTTAGTCTGTATTCGCAAAAAGAAAAGGAGTACTTGTGGCACCTTAGAGACTAACAAATTTATTAGAGCATAAGCTTTCGTGAGCTACAGCTCACTTCATCGGATGCATTTGGTGGAAAAAAACAGAGGAGAGATTTATATACACACACACAGAGAACATGAAACAATGGGTTTATCATACACACTGTAAGGAGAGTGATCACTTAAGATAAGCCATCACCAACAGCAGGGGGGGGAGGGAGGAAAACCTTTCATGGTGACAAGCAGGTAGGCTAATTCCAGCAGTTAACAAGAATATCAGAGGAACAGTGGGGGGTGGGGTGGGAGGGAGAAATACCATGGGGAAATAGTTTTACTTTGTGTAATGACTCATCCATTCCCAGTCTCTATTCAAGCCTAAGTTAATTGTATCCAGTTTGCAAATTAATTCCAATTCAGCAGTCTCTCGTTGGAGTCTGTTTTTGAAGCTTTTTTGTTGAAGTATAGCCACTCTTAGGTCTGTGATCGAGTGACCAGAGAGATTGAAGTGTTCTCCAACTGGTTTTTGGATGTTATAATTCTTGACGTCTGATTTGTGTCCATTCATTCTTTTACGTAGAGACTGTCCAGTTTGGCCAATGTACATGGCAGAGGGGCATTGCTGGCACATGATGGCATATATCACATTGGTAGATGCGCAGGTGAACGAGCCTCTGATAGTGTGGCTGATGTGATTAGGTCCTATGATGGTATCCCCTGAATAGATATGTGGACAGAGTTGGCAACGGGCTTTGTTGCAAGGATAGGTTCCTGGGTTAGTGGTTCTGTTTTGTGGTGTGTGGTTGCTGGTGAGTATTTGCTTCAGATTGGGGGGCTGTCTGTAAGCAAGGACTGGTCTGTCTCCCAAGATCTGAGAGAGCGATGGCTCGTCCTTCAGGATAGGTTGTAGATCCTTGATGATGCGTTGGAGAGGTTTTAGTTGGGGGCTGAAGGTGATGGCTAGTGGCGTTCTGTTGTTTTCTTTGTTGGGCCTGTCCTGTAGTAGGTGACTTCTGGGTACTCTTCTGGCTCTGTCAATCTATTTCTTCACTTCAGCAGGTGGGTATTGTAGTTGTAGGAATGCATGATAGAGATCTTGTAGGTGTTTGTCTCTGTCTAAGGGGTTGGAGCAAATGCGGTTATATCGTAGCGCTTGGCTGTAGACAATGGATCGAGTGGTATGATCTGGATGAAAGCTAGAGGCATGTAGGTAGGAATAGCGGTCAGTAGGTTTCCGATATAGGGTGGTGTTTATGTGACCATCGCTTATTAGCACCGTAGTGTCCAGGAAGTGGATCTCTTGTGTGGACTGGTCCAGGCTGAGGTTGATGGTGGGATGGAAATTGTTGAAATCATGGTGGAATTCCTCAAGAGCTTCTTTTCCATGGGTCCAGATGATGAAGATGTCATCAATGTAACGCAAGTAGAGTAGGGGCATTAGGGGACGAGAGCTGAGGAAGCGTTGTTCTAAGTCAGCCATAAAAATGTTGGCATACTG
This sequence comes from Dermochelys coriacea, assembly GCF_009764565.3. Lineage (NCBI taxonomy): Eukaryota > Metazoa > Chordata > Testudines > Dermochelyidae > Dermochelys > Dermochelys coriacea. The sequence continues at coordinate 74,042,500 of NC_050071.1, read as the reverse complement.
TGGGGCCATGCGGGTACCCATCGCAGTGCCGCTGATTTGAAGGTATACATTGTCACCAAATGTGCAATAGTTATGGGTCAGGACAAAGTCACAAAGTTCTGCCACCAGGTTAGCCGTGACAGTATCGGGGATACTGTTCCTGATGGCTTGTAGTCCATCTTTGTGTGGAATGTTGGTGTAGAGGGCTTCTACATCCATAGTGGCTAGGATGGTGTTTTTAGGAAGATCACCAATGGACTGTAGTTTCCTCAGGAAATCGGTGGTGTCTCGAAGATAGCTGGGAGTGCTGGTAACGAAGGGCCTGAGGAGGGAGTCTACATAGCCAGACAATCCTGCTGTCAGGGTGCCAATGCCTGAGATGATGGGGCGTCCAGGATTTCCAGGTTTATGGATCTTGGGTAGCAGATAGAATACCCCAGGTCGGGGCTCCAGGGGTGTGTCTGTGCGGATTTGTTCTTGTGCTTTTTCAGGGAGTTTCTTGAGCAAATGCTGTAGTTTCTTTTGGTAACTCTCAGTGGGATCAGAGGGTAATGGCTTGTAGAAAGTGGTGTTGGAGAGCTGCCTAGTAGCCTCTTGTTCATACTCCGACCTGTTCATGATGACGACAGCACCTCCTTTGTCAGCCTTTTTGATTATGATGTCAGAGTTGTTTCTGAGGCTGTGGATGGCACTGTGTTCTGCATGGCTGAGGTTATGGGGTAAGCGATGCTGCTTTTCCACAATTTCAGCTCGTGCACGTCGGCGGAAGCAGTCTATGTAGAAATCCAGGCTGCTGTTTCGACCTTCAGGAGGAGTCCACCCAGAATCCTTCTTTTTGTAGTGTTGGCAGGAAGGTCTCTGTGGGTTAATATGTTGGTCAGAGGTGTGTTGGAAATATTCCTTGAGTCTGAGACGTCGAAAATAGGATTCTAGGTCACCACAGAACTGTATCATGTTCGTGGGGGTGGAGGGGCAAAAGGAGAGGCCCCGAGATAGGACATATTCTTCCGCTGGGCTAAGAGTATAGTTGGATAGATTAACAATATTGCTGGGTGGGTTACGGGAACCATTGTTGTGGCCCCTTGTGGCATCAAAAAGGCTGACAAAGGAGGTGCTGTCGTCATCATGAACAGGTCGGAGTATGAACAAGAGGCTACTAGGCAGCTCTCCAACACCACTTTCTACAAGCCATTACCCTCTGATCCCACTGAGAGTTACCAAAAGAAACTACAGCATTTGCTCAAGAAACTCCCTGAAAAAGCACAAGAACAAATCCGCACAGACACACCCCTGGAGCCCCGACCTGGGGTATTCTATCTGCTACCCAAGATCCATAAACCTGGAAATCCTGGACGCCCCATCATCTCAGGCATTGGCACCCTGACAGCAGGATTGTCTGGCTATGTAGACTCCCTCCTCAGGCCCTTCGTTACCAGCACTCCCAGCTATCTTCGAGACACCACCGATTTCCTGAGGAAACTACAGTCCATTGGTGATCTTCCTAAAAACACCATCCTAGCCACTATGGATGTAGAAGCCCTCTACACCAACATTCCACACAAAGATGGACTACAAGCCGTCAGGAACAGTATCCCCGATACTGTCACGGCTAACCTGGTGGCAGAACTTTGTGACTTTGTCCTGACCCATAACTATTTCACATTGGTGACAATGTATACCTTCAAATCAGCGGCACTGCGATGGGTACCCGCATGGCCCCACAGTATGCCAACATTTTTATGGCTGACTTAGAACAACGCTTCCTCAGCTCTCGTCCCCTAATGCCCCTACTCTACTTGCGCTACATTGATGACATCTTCATCATCTGGACCCATGGAAAAGAAGCTCTTGAGGAATTCCACCATGATTTCAACAATTTCCATCCCACCATCAACCTCAGCCTGGACCAGTCCACACAAGAGATCCACTTCCTGGACACTACGGTGCTAATAAGCGATGGTCACATAAACACCACCCTATATCGGAAACCTACTGACCGCTATTCCTACCTACATGCCTCTAGCTTTCATCCAGATCATACCACTCGATCCATTGTCTACAGCCAAGCGCTACGATATAACCGCATTTGCTCCAACCCCTCAGACAGAGACAAACACCTACAAGATCTCTATCATGCATTCCTACAACTACAATACCCACCTGCTGAAGTGAAGAAACAGATTGACAGAGCCAGAAGAGTACCCAGAAGTCACCTACTACAGGACAGGCCCAACAAAGAAAACAACAGAACGCCACTAGCCATCACCTTCAGCCCCCAACTAAAACCTCTCCAACGCATCATCAAGGATCTACAACCTATCCTGAAGGACGAGCCATCGCTCTCTCAGATCTTGGGAGACAGACCAGTCCTTGCTTACAGACAGCCCCCCAATCTGAAGCAAATACTCACCAGCAACCACACACCACAAAACAGAACCACTAACCCAGGAACCTATCCTTGCAACAAAGCCCGTTGCCAACTCTGTCCACATATCTATTCAGGGGATACCATCATAGGACCTAATCACATCAGCCACACTATCAGAGGCTCGTTCACCTGCGCATCTACCAATGTGATATATGCCATCATGTGCCAGCAATGCCCCTCTGCCATGTACATTGGCCAAACTGGACAGTCTCTACGTAAAAGAATGAATGGACACAAATCAGACGTCAAGAATTATAACATTCAAAAACCAGTTGGAGAACACTTCAATCTCTCTGGTCACTCGATCACAGACCTAAGAGTGGCTATACTTCAACAAAAAAGCTTCAAAAACAGACTCCAACGAGAGACTGCTGAATTGGAATTAATTTGCAAACTGCATACAATTAACTTAGGCTTGAATAGAGACTGGGAATGGATGAGTCATTACACAAAGTAAAACTATTTCCCCATGGTATTTCTCCCTCCCACCCCACCCCCCACTGTTCCTCTGATATTCTTGTTAACTGCTGGAATTAGCCTACCTGCTTGTCACCATGAAAGGTTTTCCTCCCTCCCCCCCCTGCTGTTGGTGATGGCTTATCTTAAGTGATCACTCTCCTTACAGTGTGTATGATAAACCCATTGTTTCATGTTCTCTGTGTGTGTGTATATAAATCTCTCTTCTGTTTTTTCCACCAAATGCATCCGATGAAGTGAGCTGTAGCTCACGAAAGCTTATGCTCTAATAAATTTGTTAGTCTCTAAGGTGCCACAAGTACTCCTTTTCTTTTTGAAATATGGAAATACTCGTTCTTCAAGTCGAGGATGGCATACCAGTCTCCCAGCTCCATTGAGGGAATGATGGTGGCCAGAGAGACCATGTGAAACTTCACCATTTTTTATGTACGAGTTGAGGTCTCACTGGTCCAGGATAGGCCGAAGCCCCCCTTTGGCCTTGAGGATAAGGAAATAACGGGAGTAGAACTCCTTGCCCCTGAATTCCTGAGGGACCTTCTCTATCACCCCTAGTGCTAGGAGTGACTGAACCTCCTGTAAAAGAAGTTGCTTGTGAGAAGGGTCCTGAAGAGGGGTGGGAGAGCGGTAGGGAGCAGAATTGGATAGAATATCCTGCCCCTACTCTGCTGAGGACCCAGCGATCTGACCTGATTTGAGCCCAAGCCCGGTAGAAGCGGGAGAGTCGGTTCACAAAGGGACAGGAAGGATCCGGTAAGGCGGCTGGTGCGCCATCCCCATGTGTAACTTCAAAAGTTAGGCTAGGGCCAGGGGGCTGTTTAGTCGAACCCTGGCCTTGGCCCGCAGAAGACTGTGGGCACCTCCTTCAAGATGGATTCCATCTAGGGAGTCCTTGGTAGAAGTGAGATGGGGGCTGAGGCCTAAAAGGTCTTCTCTGAGGTGCAGGGGTATGCCGCCTCAAGGACTCACAGGCCACGCTGAGTAAACGTTAGTCCATATTTTGGGCAAACAGGCCCTTACGATCAAAGGGAAGGCCCTGTATGGTATTTTAGACCTCGGGAGGGATACCCGAGATCTGGAGCCATGCATTACGTCTCATAGTGATGGCGGTGGCCATAGTTCTAGCTGCCGAATCCGCTGCATTGAGGGCTATTTGAAGAGGAGTTCTAGAGACCACCCTGCCTTCCTCCAGGAGGGCTCCAAACTCCCTATTGAATCAGTCGGGATAAACTCCTGGAACTTGGCCAACACTGACCAGGAATTAAAGGCCTAGCGCTGCCTGTTGGTTAGCTATTGGAAGCTGAAGACCCACAGTTGAATAGACTTTATGGCCGAAGAGGTCCAGCTTCTTTGCATCACATGACTTAGGAGTGGGACCCGGTTGACCCTTCCGCTCCTTATGATTTACTGCGTCTACGACCAATGTACCCGGTTGGGGGTGTGTAAAAAGGTGCTCACAGCCCTTTTGTGGCAGAAAGTAGTGTCTCTCCAAACCCTTGGCCATCGGTGATATAGAGGCTGGAGTCTACCAAAGCACGTTGGTGGTGGTCTGGATAGAGACTTTATGAGGGGCAATGCAACCCTGGAGGGACCCTCCAGGGCGAGGATATCTACTGTGGGGTCTAAATCCTTGGCAACTTCCTCCGCCTCCTAAGTAGGTCCTGGTGGCCCTTGACATCCATTGGTGGTAAAGCGGTGGATGTGCCTGCCACAGCCTCATCAGGCGAAGAGGAGGAAGATGTTCCCGGAACCAGGTCCTCCTGCCCTTCCGGTTTTCTAGAGGCTGGACATGTTAACTCAGGAGACCTAACAATGATCGGCTGAGTGGCCTCTACCATCGGTGGAGTGGGAGCTGTGGCCGACTGCAGCTGATCAATAGTCACATCCCGTGTCGGGTCCTCCGGTGCCCTAGAGCGGCATGCCATCGATGATGCTGATGGAGGGGCACAGGGCCCCAGTACCACTGACACAGGTCTAGAACCTTGGCCTTGCACCTGATGATAGGCTCAGGGGATCCAAAAGAGACATTGTACTGGGCCCTGCCACTGGGGTGGCCAAGTGGCTACCGGCGCCGCTTGCTCCCCTGGCCGATGGTACCAGAAACGATGTTGGGACCGAGATCAGTAATGACTGCATCGGGACTGTGAAGATTTGGCCTCTGACTCTGACGAGTACTCTGACGCTGACCACGGTGAAGCGGAGCCCAACGGTGCTGGAAAACAGTAGCGAGGGGATGGAGACTGGCACCATCGCATCATGGCTTTATAACAGTGCTGGATTAATGGCGTGCCGGCATCAGTGCTGGCATCGCTGTCCCTGACGGTGGCGTAGCCATCATCATCGCTGCCGCTGTTATTGGTGCTGCCGCCATCATCGGTGCTGCTGCCATCATCGGTACCAACATCATGCTGAAGTCATTGGTGGTATAGTGGCGCCCCTCGGTGCTGGGCATGCTACTACAGTTGGTACCAATGCTAGTAGCTGAATTTGCAGGTCCAGGTCTCGCACATGCGGGGCTGGGTACTGCGACGTTATATCAATGAGGTCGCGGGCCGCCTCATAGATGTCCAGAGTGGAGGGGAGGTCGAGCTCTTCTTCCAATTCCCCACGGGTAGGAGACTCCATTCCCGCCGGACTCAAGGTCTCTGCAGCCGGGGCTGAGGCTGATGGCATTGGCTCTTGAGGGCCTTGACAGGAGTGTCTAACCAGAGGACTCACCCCACTGTGATCGCCCTTCGGCTTCCTGACAGGGGAACAACCTCTGTCCGGCTTCCTTTTGCTATGTGGCACCGGAGACTGGGGTCGGTGCTGATGCGAGGCACTGGCCTTGCCTGCCAGGAAACAGTGCCGGTGGCTCCCTGCTGGGTCCTTCCTTGGTGCTGGGACATCCCGCATTGAGGTCAGCACACTTCGTACCAAGGAGACCGGCGCCGGTTCCATCTGTGGCTGAAGGGCCGACTCCCTCAAAAGGAATTTCAGGCGGTAGTCCCGCTCTTTCTTTGCTCTGGGTTTAAAGCCCCATGCAAATAGGGCACTTATCTGTTTGATGATCCTCGCCGAGACACTCGAGACAATCGGCGCACGGATCACTTGTGGGCATAGGCTTCCCACACCTCTCGCACGGTTTAAACCCCTGTGGCCAAGGCATGCCCCAGTAGAGCAAAGGCGGGGAACACCCTGGGAGAATAATAACTACAACTATTAACTTGAATAACTATCTACACTGAAGACAAACGTAATCATTAGGCTAAGTAACTTGCCTAGAGCAAACACTAAACTGTTCCAATGACCATCATGGGCGGTAAGAAGGACCTGAACGGGTGGCAGGTCGGCAGGGTCATATATATGTTGCCATGATGGCACCACTCTAGGGGTCTCCACTGCCAACCCAACGGGTACCACAAGGGAAAAGCTTCCAGTGATCGTGCATGTGGTGTGCGCACACACCTATTGGAATGCACATGAGCAATCACTCGAAGAAGAACCCCAAGATTCATACGTGCTGGTACTAGGGGTGCTGGGGATGCGGTAGTATCCCTCTGGCTTGAAGTGGTTTCCATCATATACACAGTTTACAGTTTGGTTCAATGGTTCTTAGCACCCTCACTATACAAGCTGTTCCAGCACCCCGGCAAAGATCTCTGTCCTTCACCTAAGAAGACAAAGGCACCAGCATCTTTAGGCCTCTAGGAGTGACCCTGAACATGGAAAGGGTCAGTCACCATCTTGCTGGAAGACTGGATGAGAAAAGCCATATTAGACAAAGACTTGAATGAAAGCTTTGCCAGAAGCTGGGAATGGGCAACAGGGGATGGATCTCTTGATGATTACCTTTTCTGTTCATTCCCTCTGGGGTACCTGGAAGAAGACAGGATACTAGGCTAGATGGACCTTTGGTCTGACTCAGTATGGCCATTCTTATGTTCTTATTAACTTTTAGACTTTGACAAGTGTTTTCACTTTTATTGTCTTATAACCATTTCTAACTTTTGTCTCTTATACTTGAAGTCACTTAAAATCCTGTCTTCTTTTGTGAATAATCTCATTTTATTTTTAATCTAAACCAATCCAGAGCTGTATTTAAACTGAACTGTTTAGTAACTACAGTTAAAATAACAAACAAACAGTTGAATATTGACTCCATATTGGGGAAATTAACCTTAATATATGAACTGACTGGGCGAGGGCTGGACAGTGCAGAACACACATTTTTGGGAAAACCGGGGTTTGGGAGGGTGTTGGAGTCACCCTGCAAGTAGTAACCATGTCTGGTGGAAGCCTGTGTGTGACTAGTGTATTGTTGGCAAGCTGCTGGACAAGGACTGCAGCTATACACACTCAAGATGTGATCTTCGTGCTGTAGGCTGTTTGTGAGTGGCCTAGGCTGGGAGCTTCAGCAGCAAAGCATTACGAGGCACCCACGGTTACTCACCACGGCTTGATGTTTAGTGTTATGTTAATTGAACAGTAAGGTCACACCTACCAACCTCAAAACCCATGAAAATGTTTCACCCAGCTAATAACAATATATAATATTGCTTTCAACATAGCTTATCTTAAAGACACCAAGCAAGGCTAAAAAAAATGAAATTGGAAACCTTTTTAATGTTCTTGTCCTACTGCCTATATTTGCATTCTGCATCCTGACCTGATAACGACATATAAGGTAACAAATAGAAAACCAAGAACTTTTGAATTATGTCAGTCAACGTACACTTTAGTCTTACTGAAAATGACACTCTGGCTTCCAAAATGACAGCTGTTTGAATTTTGGGCTGTACCTGCACTTGAAGCTAGTAGTGTGATTCCTAACTCACATAGACATATCTGTTCTAACTCTTATCAAGCTAGTGCACTAAAAGTAGTAGTGTAGCTGTGGTAGCCTAGGCAGAGGTTAGCTGCCCCAAATACAAGCCTATCTGGACTCTGTGGCTAGGCTATTTATTTTAGCATGCTAGCTTGATGAGAACTAGCAAGTATGTCTACACAAGCTGGGAATTATACCTCTAGCTTCAAGTGTAGACATAGTCATATTGCTAATAATGTTATAATGGAAAGTTTACAGTATAGCAATTTCTAGCCCCGTATCTAATAAGATTCTAGTTGACTTCAGTGGGTTTTGGACCAGGCCCCATGCTACCTATATTTTCAGTGACCACACACTCACTTTGTGTCTTACTGCACAGTGGTTTTTAGCCTACGAAGTTGTGCAAAGAGGGACTGACCAACTTCATTTCTCATGTGGTCCAGAAGTTTGGTGACAAGCGGGGCATGTGTTCCTCTTCCCTCCATCTTCAGACAGCCATATGTTCCTCTTCCCACTCCAACTCTCATCACATTCCCCACATATGCCCTGGCCTGCAAAATGCTTTCAAAAGCCTTTTTCGTAGAGTGTCTGCATCTGATACAATGTTCAGATAAGCCTGTCTTGTTTTTTTATACAAGTCCTTTCCTCAGGCTGGGAGTTCCTGACAATACTGAGGATAGAAACTTTAGCTATTCTATGTTCTACTTCAGGCTATGTTGTTTATCTTAAAACTGATGTCTAATTGTTTGGTGGTGGTTGGGTTTTTTTGAGGTGTCTAAAATGGCTTCATGTTCTTTTAATAACTGTCCTTTGTTGCCAGTTGTTCTCTCTGATCTTAACAACTCCCGCCTCCTTTGGGATTCAGAGCTAATTTTTGCAGCTGTCTTGCTATTCAGGAATTCTCTTCATTTAAAGCAGTGATTCAGGGATATTTGTTAAGTATTACACAATTGAACTCCCTATAAAGGCTTAGGCCCAGATAACTTAGTTATTGGATTGGCTAAAATGACAGTTAAGATAATCAATTTTTTCCTCCTCAGCTGGCTGCTAATATTTTTAGTTGGGTTTTGATTACAGGCACCTTTTGTGCCTGTTAGAGAAGCAGCAATCAGTTATTTTAATGGGCACTTGTAGTCTTTCTTGTCACCTATTATTTTTAAAGGGCTTGAAAACCAAAGCTTGCTTAATTGAAGCTTCAGAAGAGTGCTACAATAAACAAATGCTACCCAAAACAAATGGTGCCAAATTAATCCCTGGTGAAACTCCACTGACTTCAGTGGAATGTCAAGTATTAATTCATTGAGAATAATTTTTTAACCACAGCCTATGCAAGTGAAATGTGTGTGAGGATATACATATAAAAGAATAAAAAATGGTAAAGAAACAAAAAATATCATTCCGTGCCTGCCTGAAAGAAAATGAACATACATTAGCAAAAAATACCTTGAAAAGATGATTGACTATTGTCATCTACACAGCACGAGCAATCAATTGCTGCATTGCATGTTCAGATTCGTTCAGTAGGCAAAAAATTCTATTACCAACAAAATGGATACAGTTTCTATTTCATAGATAGAAGTTGGAACTATTTACTGTCTGTTGAGGTGATTTCTGTTGTTATTCATCTTCAGTTGCAAGGGAGTTGAATAAGCATGTTTCAACCAATCTAATGAAGTAATGACATTACAAGAAGAATCATCTCTGATGTACTTAAATAGACAAGTCAAGCAAAAATAATAAAAACACTGGGTAAAATCTCAGCTCTGTTGAAATCAATGGGAGCTTTGCCATTGACTTCAGAAGGGCCAGGAATTCACCTACAGAGCCAGTCTCAGCTTTCACATAGGTGCGACACCATTACTTCAGTGAAGATACTCCCAATTTACACCATTGTTAGATCAGAATCAGACCTCTACTTTCTTTTTCAGCTCCTTTGTTTCTACTTTATAATGTGTTGGCTAGTGTGTATGTATACAACTGCCCTCTATAAAATGTCAGATATATTGAAATGTGTATGTCCATATCTCCTTCTAGTGGGTGAGCCACTGTGGATATCAGCCCTAACATTGCCATTGCTAACAGATTCTCTTTCCGTGATAGAGGCTTGTGTTTTTTGGAGAAGAAGATTCTGAGTTTTGTCCCTGCTGATGATCACAAAGTCCATGGGTTCATGGTGTGTGGAACTGCAAACAGTTATGAATTCCTATGAAGCCACATAATTGTTATACCTGTTATACCTCATGAAAAAAAACTTTTCACATTCTCCATCCACTTGACAGAGCAGGTCATTCTAGTACAGTTTCTTACCATCTTGCAAGTCTTAGGGCAGGGAAAAAAGCACAGCCAAAAAAGCAAAAGAAACAACAACAAAAAGACAGGAACATGCAAAGCACCTTATTTGTGTTTCTGTTCTGTTTAGGTCCAGTAAAGAATAGAGACAACTGTAAATTATTTTTATTACTAAATCTGAAAACCCCCCTATATAAATAAATTACAATGATTTGGATGTGTATATGTGAATATTTATTTGTTTTTCCTAAAGTTAATTAAGTATTTTAGGAAAAATTGTCAGTGTGGCCACCAGCAATAGTTGGTGGCCACACTCCGAGGCTACCAAAAAATTTGTTGTTAGAACCCCTGTAGCAATGTATACAAGGCAAATTGAAAAAAATAAATACTGTGATTTCTGAGAGGTATTTATTCATTCAAATCAAGGTAATTTTTTGGAGACAGTACTTTAACAATCTTTTCCTTTTGTGTCCCATAACTTAATACAATTGAATATAAAACAGGACAGGTGAACAATTTTTATTCCGTATTTCAAGATCTGCATTACAGTCTAGTAATTTACAGGCATGTGCTCTCTGTAAATCCTTTAGGATTGTCACTGAAATGTTATTTTAATGCATTAAGTTTATCAAAGCTTCTACAGCCATGATTAATTAAGATCTAAGCCAACTATTTTAGTTTAGTCAGCACAGAATGTATGCTTACATTTTATTCATTATAAAGTATATATTATTGATCATAGTCCAGTATATAATACCTTAAATGCACACATCTGAAAAATAACATTTTCCCACAATTTCAGGAAGATTTAACAAATTACAGTAATCATTTATTGTACTGTGAACTCCCATGGAATTAGACAACTTTGTCTTACCTGTTAATTAGTCATAATCGATGTAGATTGCCAGTGGCTGGCATTGCCTATTTGCTGACTGGAGTAGGAATATGCAAATTTCTCTCACTGAGCACAAGTGGCTCCTTGTGAATGTCTTGGCACCTTTCAAATTTTCCCCTGTGGAGGGAACAGGGGGAGCGATCCAAAAAAAAAAAAAGGCACCACATGCTGCAGCGCTTTTACTCACCTGGTGGCTCTCCAGGTCTACGGCAGGACCTACACTCACTCACTCGCTCTGGGTCTTCGGCAGCACCTTCACTCACTCGCTCTGGGTCTTCAGCAGCACGTCGGTGGCGGGAACTTCAGTGCCAAAGACACCCGGAGCAGGTGGTGCCTTTTTTTTTTTGAATTGCTCCCCCGTTCCCTCCACCTGGCTACGCGGCTGCAGAGAATATCTGTTTTGGGTAATGTGAAATAGTAAACCTTGTGGGTACACTCAGGAGCAGAGTGGTGGACAGTCCTAGAAGAATGGAAGAAAAGGATCCTTGCAGGAAAGGGTGTCTAACTCACTGATATGTCTGGAAGAGGAGATGGCTGTTACGTAGGTCACTTTGATTGTAAGAAAGTAAATGAAGCTTTTGAGAGGTTCAAAGAGGGCTTTAAACCCGACACTGAGGCTCCATTTTGTCACTAGATACCTGGTAAATTCAGTGTAGGTGTGTCATAAATATAAAGGGAAGGGTAACCACCTTTCTGTATACAGAACTATAAAATCCCTCCTGGCCAGAGGCAAAACCCTTTCACCTGTAAAGGGCTAAGAAGCTAGGATAACCTCACTGGCACTTGACCAAAATGACCAATGAGGAGACAAGTTACTTTCAAAGCTGGAGCGGGGGCAGGGGGGAACAAAGGGTATGTCTGTCTGTGTGATGCTTTTGCCGGGAAAAGATCAGGAATGCTCTTCAGAACTCCTGTAAAAAGTTAGTAAGCAATCTAGCTAAAAATGTGTTCGATTTTCTTTTGTTTAATGGCTGGTAAAATAGCTGTGCTGAATCGAATGTATATTCCTGTTTTTGTGTCTTTTTGTAACTTAAGGTTTTGCCTAGAGGAATGCTCTATGTTTTGAATCTGATTACCCTGTAAGGTATTTACCATCCTGATTTTAGAGAGGTGATTCTTTTACTTTTTCTTTAATTACAATTCTTCTTTTAAGAACCTGATTGTTTTTTCATTGTTCTTAAGATCCAAAGGTTTGGGTCTGTATTCACCTATGCAAATTGGTGAGGATTTTTATCAAGCCTTCCCCAGGAAAGGTGGTGTAGGGCTTGGGGGATATTTTGCGGGGGAAGACGTCTCCAAGTGTGTTCTTTCCCTGCTTTTTGTTTAACACGCTTGGTGGTGGCAGCATAGGGTTCAAGGACAAGGCAAAGTTTGTACCTTGAGGAAGTTTTTAACCTAGAGTTCAGAGTGGGGAAGGAACCTTGACAAGGTGCTAGACTATTTTAAGTAATTAAGGAATGGGATTGCCAAATCATCCAGATATCTGGTTAAGAGATAGATAGAGCTTTGAGGGCTGATGTTTGTATCCAAAGATGAACCCATCCTAAAGGAAATAATGAAAGGAATTTGTAGAAGTTTTAAGAGGATAGAGACCCATGGACTCGAACCACTGGAAAACAACTCCCCACACTGATCAATAGGTTCATATGGTCAAACCTGTATTGGATGTGAAGATAATCTCTATAATAATGGGGGAGTAGCCAAAAGAATCCCAATTAAACTCTGCCAACCTCTTAGTTATAAAGACTACATTGGCAGGAGATAGATAGAGAACGGGACCCTTGTGGAGATACATGATTATAACTTGGAGGGTTACTTGGTAAGAAGGCAAGAAACTAAGATCTTGGAGGCCAGCCCTTGAAGTTAGTCTGTGAGATCTGTTAACCTCCTGTGGGGAATCTTTCTTTCTTGGCCATCCTATGAGATTTTTTAGTGGACAATGTTCATGTATGGCAGTTAGACATAACAGACTTTGTAGAAATGGCATTGTGAAGTTCCATGTTGGCTGTATTTCAGTGATTTAGCTGCCAGCTCTGCAAATTCAGCTTGAGTTCTGGGAGTCTAGCTGAGTTCTTTCTTTTCTGTCATCTGTGACAGCCACCATCTTGGCAGACAACTTGGGACATCCAGAGCTAAAATCATAAGCAGCTACATCTTGAGCTAAGGACCTGTAAGTGGCGTTGTGACAGATTCCTATCCTCTGAAGATCAGCACACAGCGGTACTTATAACACACTCTTTAGTGCATTATACATAGTCATTTCCATTACACTTATATAGCACTTCAATATATTTTCACAGGTGTGTCTTACTGGAATTTAGTACAATTCTGTTTAGAATACACAAGATGGAAAAGCATTCAACTCAGTCTCGCATAACTCAGACTCTGCAGGGTTAATTTTGTCACCAAATTAAGCAAATTCATATTACTCTGAATACACATAAGAAGCAGACCTGTTATGATGCTTTTTTTTTTTAAACACACAGTCCCTTTTCAGAGTAGAACTGTATTTTATAGAGGCAAGAGCAGATACTTGCTTCTAGATGGTGCTGGGCCTATGGAATCTTCCCCCTCCCTCAGTGAAGATATAATGCCACCTGTCCTGCTAGGCTGGGAACTTTTACTTTGTCAGAGACAGACTCTGCAGAAAGATTGAGTTGGAAGGATGGGAGCCCTGAGCTCAACCGCTGTGGTGGGTCACTGGCTAGTGTAGCAAGTGCGTGAAGACTGGGAGACAAAGAAGGCAAAGGCAAAGCAGGGAAGAGGGAAAAAAAGAAAATAGTTGGCGGGGGGAAATATCTACAGTGCAAATGCTGGAAGTTTTGATGCTGGAGAAGGAAGACTGGGGATGAAGGCATCAGCTGACTTTTAAAGGGCTAAAGAGAATGCCTAGAGAGAAACTTGCATAATCTTGCCTCTGGACAGCAAATGGCAGAGCTACTTGGTAGTGATCTGGATTGGCGGCTCCTGGAACACCTGGGTACCGTTTTTTCTCCATTTAGAAAAGCCTGCGATGCAAACTGCTTTCAGAGATAAACCTTTTTATTTTAAGTTGAGATAAGAGCATTGATCCCAGTGTTCTGCTTCAGCCTATTTGATTTGCAACACATATCCACAAAGTTAAAACTCAGTGCTGACTTGGTCACCCAACAAATCACTACTTTAGTTTTACATTTTGTCATTAGTGGATTTTGGACTCTGCAGTTGTTCTCGTCATTCTAAAAATGAACCTGTTGGAAAATATTGGTTACTCATCTGTTCCTGCAGATTAGTGATGGACTAGTTATTAAAAGGTTTGACATGAATAAGCACCCAAAGTTTCCAGTGGTTGACCTTTGAAATAAAGGGAGGTCCTTCTCCCTATATTTCAAAGGTTAGCCTATCTATAATGTGAAGGGGAGAAAAGCTGTGAGATCATGGTGGACTTCAATTTGAATGTCATATGCTGGAGGTCTCATGCTCCCAGTAGTAAAATATCCTTGGAATTTCTAAATATTATAGATGACAATCTTCAAGTTCAAAAGAGTGTTTCACCCAACACAGGGAAATTCTATACAAGACTTCATTTTGACAGATAAAGAGGAACTGATCACAGAACTAAAAATGAATGGTAACTTAGGTACAAGTGATCATGACTTGATCACATTTATAACGAATAAATTCTAGGCCAGTGAGAAAGAGAGATACTTGGTGCTTTAAAAGGAACAATTTCACAAAGTTGAAAATAATTATGAGCCACATCAGCTGGGAAGAATTTAATCAGAAAAATATGAGTGATAATTGGGAATTGTCTAAGAACTCATTACTTGATACTTAATGGAAGAAAGAGGAAGTTGATATTATTGAATATAAATCAGAAGCTAGGAATTGTAGAAAATTGATAAGGGAAACAAAGGGACACAAGGAGAGATTAATGACCAGAAGTGTTAAGGACAATAAGGAGGAGATTTTTCAGGATATTTGGTATTGGTCCATTACAAGATGGAAATAGTAGAATTATCAATAATGCAGAGAAGGCATTATTGTGTGTAATGAATATTTCTGTTCTGTGTTTGAGAAAAAACAGATGATGTAGTCATATTTTATGATAAAACTCTTTCATTTCTACTAGTATCTCAGGAAGATGTTAAATAGCAGCTATTAAAAGTTAGACATTTTAAAATCAGCCACTCTAGATAACTTGCTTCCAAGAGTTTTAAAAGACCTTGCTAAGGAGCTTGCTGGACCATTAATGTTGATTTTCAATAAGTCTTGGAAAATTGGGGATGTTCTAGAAGACAAGAAGTAAGCTAATGTTATGTCAATATTTTTAAGAAGGGTGAACAGGATGACCCGGGAAATTATAGGCCTGAGCAAACTAATAATAGATGCTGAGCAAGATAATGGAGTAGCAGATACATAACTTGATTGATAAATATAATTAATGCCAATTAACATGGGTTTATGGAAAAATAGATCCTGTCAAACTAACTTGTTTTTTTTCTTCATGATATTACAAGTTTGGTTGATAAAGGTAATAGAGTTGATATAATAGGCTTCTCTAAGACATTTGACTTGGTATTGTGTGATATTTTTATTAAAAACCTAGATGGTTATAAAATTAACATGTCACACTTTAAATGGCTAACTGACATTGTCAACATATGTAACTGTAAACATGGAATCATCATCAAATGGGGGTGTTTATAGTGGTGTCCAACAGAGACTGGTTCTTGGCCATACACTTGTGAACATTTTTATTCTAGAGCTGGAAGAAAACATAAAATCATCATTGATCAAATTTGCAGATGACAAAAAAAAATGGGGGAGTGGTAGATAATGAAGAGGACAGGTCACTGATATAGAGTGATCTGGATCACTTGGTAAACTGGATGCAAGGAAACTAGATCTTTTAATAGGGCTAAATGTAAATCTATACATCTAGGAACAAAGATATAGACCATACTTACATGATGGGGGACTCTATCCTGGGAAGCAGTGACTCTGAAAAGATATGGAGATTGTGGTGAACATGAGCTCCCAGTGCAACGCTGTGGCCAAAATGGTGCAATCCTGGGATGCATAAATGGGGAATCTCAAGTAGGAGTAGAGAGGGTATTTAACCTCTGTATTTGGCACTGATGCAACTGCTTCTGGAATACTCTGTCCATTTCTGGTGCCCACAATTCAAGAAGGATGTTGATAAATTGGAGAGGGTTCAGAGAAGAGCCACAAGAATGATTAAAGGATTAAAAAACATGCCTCACTTTAATAGGCTCAAAGAGCTCAATCTATTTAGTTTAACAAAGACAAGGTTATGGGTTGACTTGATTACAGTCCATAAGTGCCCAGATGAGGAACAATTATTTAATAATGGACTCTTCAATCTAGCAGAAAAAAGATACAACATGATCCAGTGGCTGGAAGTTGAAGTTAGTCAAATTCAGACTGGAAATAAGCTATACATTTTTAACAGTGAGAATAATTTAGCACTGGAACAGTTTACCAAGGGCCTTGGTGGATTCTCCATCACTGACAATTTTTAAATTTTTTGGATGTTTTTCTAAAAAAACCATGCTCTAGGAATTTTTTTTGGGGGGTGGAGTGGGGGGGAGAGTTCTATAATCAGTGTTATACAGGATGTCAAACTAGATGATCACAATGGTCCTTTCTGGCCTCGTAATCCATTAATTTACTCCCTTCACATCCAGGGAGTATACAAAGCTTATGTGATCCATGGTCCTTACCTGTTCCAAGCTATCTGCTTCCTCCCTCCTTTTCCAACAAATTGGCAAGACATAACCTCCTCACCATCCAGCTTCTGTATGTAGGCTTGCGACTCATGATCTTCCTAATTTAGGTTTATTCCTGTAAATCACTTCCCTAGGCTAGCAACCTCAGTTTTACTGAATGAATCATGGGCCTAGCAGATCTCTACTCTCTCTTGTAGCCCAGACCATTGTTTTATTTTAGTTTTAGTTTCATTTGGGATTTCTAAGCAAATTGTATCCAATATCATATTGCGCAAATCAGATGGGGATGCCCAGGGCTCAGAAGCAGACAGAATGGACATTTGTCTGTCTGTGATTCTTTCAAGCCAGGGAGTTATGGGCTCAAATTTTTTAAAAAAAGGTTCAGGGATAGGACTGAAGTTACTGAGAACCAAGTTTTGCCTCCAATTGCAAATGTCTCTTAGATACTGGCATCACTTATCTAACATTGACTCATCACATCTCACTTTACATCTCCTCCATTCTACCTATAATGCCAGCCTCAATATCCAGTCTTGTCTCTGCTTCTCTGACAACCATCACTGTGCCCTTTTCCCATGTCACTTGCAACACATGGAACATCCTTGGCTCAGTCCACAAGACCATTTACCTCTCCTCATTCATATCCCCCCAAAGATCCACTTCTACCAGGATGTCTACAAGTAGTAAATCATTAAACACATTTATTTATGTACATAATTGAAAAAATAACCTGTTTCACTGTGTTCTGCACATACCATTACTAATCACCCCACAGTCCTAGTGCTTAGCTCGTGCTTTCTTCACTATCCCCATCCTATTGTCTTCATTCCATCACTGTTTGAAATTAGATTGTAAGCTCTTTGGGGCAAGAACTGTTTTCTTATCTGCACAGGGAGATGCCAAGTACACTATTGGGCAGTGTAAAATAATACATATATATATATATATATATATCTAAGATAGCTAGACAGATGTCACTAAAGGTCTCTGGCATACCTAACCATCATGGCAGAAAGCTCTTCCTTAAAGTACCATCCATGGAAGGAGATACTTTCTCTATGAAAATCACACTGTCAGCCAATCAGTATGCAGAGCGCTGCCACATAATATTTGAAAGTTCCACTTTACTGGGTGATAGTACTGGTATTATTGATGCCTGGTAAGCTTACTATATGAAAGTAGTGCCAAAATATACACCTTCAACAGTTTCCTCTGAACAACACTGAACTTTGGGAAGCACCTGAAATGTTTTCAATTTATCTCTAGCTAAAAGTTAGTTAGTATTCAGTTTAACATTTTGAATGATAAAGTTGCTTTTTCCTGCTTAATTCATTTTCTTGGGTATTGTGCAGACAGAACACTCACAGAGGTAATACGATAAGGTTACAAATACTCCTCTATGACAGTTAAAAGGAGGACAGAGTTGGTTAAAAATAATGCCATCAACTACAGAGGTACCAAACTCTGATTCAGATCCAGAGTACAACTTGTAATTAGAAAATACTGCATAGGGTAGAACCACTAAAGTAGCCATATTACTTACTCATTCAAAGTTTTTCCAGGTGAGGACTTTTGTTTGGGAACAAGAAATCTGATGAACCTTTGACTGCTGTGTGCAGAGGTGCCAGGTATTTTTCCTGTTAAACTTGTATCTCCACCCAGCAGCCACTACTGTCACTACCTTGAATATTATTGTAACTCCATATTGCAACTCCTCATTGGCCTATACCGTGAGATCATTTATGGAAGCTCATTCTTTGTTTCAGAGAAGATGAGCTCTCAAAAATGATGTACAAAAACAATTCTGGGGTTCTTGTGCTCTTTGAACCAACAGATACAGCACAGATTTGTGGACCAGCTAGGCAAGTCAGGTTTCCTAGTCCAGTCCTAGCCAGCCTCTACTTTGTAAGCAGTACATGAGCTGTATTGTCTAGTATCCATCACAAAATTGCCTCAGTTTCAGTTTGAAGGCTTTGAAGTGGTTTTATAGCCACCTTGACTGATTATTAAAATATATTTTTTCTTTTTAATTTTCTAATTTAATGCAGATTTTGTATGTTCATATAAAATGCTGGATGACAGAGGTATAGCATGGGTGGTAGCAGCTGTGCAAACCTCCTAATACTGCCCTGATCTGACTGGATAAGATGAAAGGGGAATGAAGTCTCCATCTTATTCAGTCTTCAGCTTCTGCTGAGACTGCCAACAAGAATGCAAACTGGCATCAATTGTGATGGGAACACCTATCCTTTGTGAAAAGACTGAGACCACTAAATTCATTTCACTGAGTTAATTTGAACCTTTTGCTACTGGTTTTCCATGGCCCTAGAATTTCACTTAGGTTAATGGAATGTAAGCACATACTGGGTTAAGAAATGCATGCCCATTTTCTTTTAAACTGAGATATCTTTATCATGATGAACAGTTCTGAACACTAAACATTTATTTCAATATTTAAGGAGCATTTTGTCTATAAACTGACCTTATTCAGATACAGAAATATGCATTACATTATGCTATTAAACACCCTTACTCATTGTATCAGAATGGGATTGCTGAAAGTATTGTCTCAAAACAACCTGGCCTTTCTGAAATCAGATCAAGACTAATAAGAAGTGAAATCTTGTCACAATGTCAGGACTTTTTCAGCAAGATTACTTCTCTGACATGTCAATCACTCTGACAGATTAAAGAGCTGCTGATGCTCCTGGAAACATTTGAAAATAATTCTGTTTAGAAATAGCTGTGCTGACATGACTTTATTTTGCCTCCCACCCCACTTTTGCTATTTTATGACTTATTTGCATGAAAACAAGACCTTGCTTTCTTAAGAGTTTTAGATGGACCTGTTGCTTATTTCTCTTTCTCTAGTTAAGGTCCTATCCTTTGTTACATTATAATTTTTGCAACAATTACATTTGATGTCACAAATAGATCTAATAACCTTAAAGTGAAGAATGAATAGCAGGAGCTGACGAACTCTTATAAAATAAAGATTTTATTTTCATGACCATGTAAATAGAATCTCTCCTCCCAAAAAGCCTATGTTTTTAGGAACAGAAAATATAGGGACAGTTCATCAGTTGGTGTAAACTGGCATAGCTCCATTGAAATTCATTATATGTAGAACTAACTCTAAATGGTGCTTTTAAAGAGTTGTTTTATAAGATATGGAGAAATACAACATTTGATGTGATTTTTTAGAAAAAAATTAATTACATGTTTAGTGGGAGTTCTCAAAGGACCCAAGTCAGCCATTTTGGAGAGATGCATGCTGACACTGAACAATTCAGTAGGTTCTCTTGCATGCAATAAAGGAGGCAGAATTTATTTTTCATTCTGCCCTTTGAGCTGTGCAGATTTTGGGGGGGGTGGTGGTGAAGGGGATATGGCTGTGAGAAGACTTGTAGAATTTCTATACATAAAATCACTATGGAACTCTATTGTGATCCATGGGAGGCTTTTCTAAGTATTCAAGGCAGGATTTGACTCTCAGTTTAACTTCATGCCTCAAAATCTCTCAGCTGCAGATGACAATTTATGACTAACTTAAGCTTTTTGGTGAAGGAGCCATTGTTTTGGCAGCCATGACCCATTCTGAAGACCTGTTATCACAAATGAGATTGTCTGAAGTATATCTGAGCTACACTTTTTGAATGAATCTTAACTTAACTGTGGAACTAGCTGTAAGTCTCCTACACTCTTAGACCCTTTTTTCCCTGCTGCACCAGAGTTTTGCTCAGCATAGCAGTAGCCAGTAATGGTGTTGGGGAGCTGGGTATGGTTGCCTGATTCTGTGCTATGACCAGCTGGTGGAAAGCATGCTCCAGCCATTCCTCCTTCCCAGTCCTTCCTGGCTTCAACATGTTCCTCCCTCTTCCACCACAGAGGGTGTGGGGGTGAGAGAGGAGCCAGCTATGTTAACTCTAGATCTTTTAGAATTCCCCAGTACCAAAGGAATCTTCAGTGGGGAGGATGGAGCCAGTTTCTGGCCCCTTTGCGCTGGTTCTGGTTATGCAAAGGGAATAGAAAGAGGAAACAAATCTGGCTTTCAACTTTCACTTGTATGTGGTGGGGAAATGTGGTAGAAGTTTTGTCCCTTAGGACCATGTGCCTGAAATCTGGTCATTGATTTAAGCACTTTTTTTTCCTTTCCCATTTAGGGTGTCTTGTTCAAGTCACACCATATACCATGGGCTCCCTGATAATTTCTCTATGTGAAATTGCACTGACCCTCTTATAGAAACTGAAAACATTGTCTGGAGCACCATTATGTTTTGTTAAAAGATCTTAATTTCAATTATGTGGAAGTTTGTTCATGTCAGCACAGCTATTTCTAAACAGAATTATTTTCAAATGTTTCCAGGGGGAATCAGCAGCTCTTTAATCTGTCAGAGTGATTGACATGACGTTATGTTTTGATAAAAGATCTTAATTTCAATTATGTGGAAGTTTGTTCATTGATAAGATGGATTTTAGAAAAACTGTCAGATTTCCCAAATATTGTCTAATTGAAAATAATGGGAAGTTTTCCTGTGGCAGAGGTTAGTTTAGAGCCAGAACAATATTGAGCATCTGGAAGAGGCATAGAATATCTTTGCCAAAACATCAGTCTAGTGCCCTTTAAATATTTTAAACATCAGATGATTAGGATACATTCATACACTAAATGCTATAAGCCGTGCAATGCATTGTTTAGCCAGGTATGCTGGAGCATTTAGAGCAGTTCTCCTTTGCCCCTTCCACCTCAGACATACACTATTGATACCATGGCTTTGAGGGTTTTGGGAAAGTCCAAATAGATATCCTGGGAATTTCATTTTCACCTTCACACTCCAGACATAATTTTTTCTTCTATTTTCAAATCCCGTTTCCTCACGCTCAAGATGCAAATGAATTGTGCTATGAGTCCTGCAGCTGAGAGGGCTGACAGTCTGTAATGACTCGGTGGGGTCTAACTACTGGTAGCTATATTTAAAAAAAAAAGTCAAACCCTTTCCGATGAAAACTCAGATCATCATCAACCTCTCCTGGGCTCAAGTGTAAGAGACCCTAAGGTTAAAATCTGGGGTTTTGTCTTCCATGCTGCAGTGTGGTGAGTCTTCAAATTAAGTCTGAACAGTAACATATTTAAAGACTTAATGGGAATATGTAACTATACAGACAGATTGCTCCTTCAACATTTGCAATAGATCTTTACTCACTTGCTGCAATTCTCCAACATACTGTTGTATTTCATACAATTTTCAGGATATGCATCCTGAAGACTCTAGATCTGACATGCTCCTCCTAAAATGTCCCTGTGACCTAAGGTTTGGAACCCGTAGCCACAAACAGCGCACAAGTGTGGATAACAGTCATCATCCAGGTACAACCATTGCTCTTCACAGATACAGCTGAAAGAGCAATAAACAAAACAAAATCACCTTCTACTGTCAGGCTGGACAGTTTAAATACAAATATTTTGGTTAGCTGGCCACATTTCTAGCAACATAAGAAAAAGTTTTCAGATTAATTACATACATCTTTTTGAAAGTGACAAGTGCTATTACAGCCATCTCTTGTAAGCTTTAATGTCTGCATTCACGGTGCTTTCATCTGTTGGTTCAGGTTTCAAGTAAACCTGGTTTCAGGCCATTTAAATGTGCTCTTAATTTTAGAAATTCCAGAAACTCTCTACTATGGCCCACATTGGTACTCATTGATTTCCACTGAGGAAGAAGAACAGGCCTCTCTAAACACATTTTTAACCCACTAACTCTCCCCTGACCATGCCAAAAATATGTAAGAGCTGATGGGCACTATATGCCAAAACGATAATCAGTGAAAGAAAATTCTGTGGTGGGTTGAATAGTTTTGTTTATGCTACTAAAAGGTGAAAATATTGAACTTTTTTTGATTTTTATACTTGTTTTCATTTCCTAACTCTCCCATCCAGAAATTTACAATGCCTTAGCTGAAAACTGTGGCTCAGTCATGGTTTTTAAAATGATTTCATTACGTTCTTGCAAAAGAGTTAACTAGTTTTACAGGACTCCCCACCTCCTTGCAAAAAACAAAAACACCCCCTCTCCCTAAAACTCCTATAATTCCTGCAGGATCCTGTAAGCTGCAGTGTAGGGAGCCAACACTTGTTAACTGATGCCAGTGTACCAATGCTTATTTGGCTATAAGTTTCTGTGACTTACAATAAACAATTAGCCTGTCACTCCTGATGCCTCTTATGTCTCTGAATATTTTTCTTTGATTTAAAGCAATTTTAGTTTTAATAAAAATACTGGAAAAGTAAATATAGATTTCCAGGGGAAATCCTTTCTGCAAACCTTGCATTGTGCTGCGATTATTGGTGCATATACCTGCTATTGAATGACTTAAAGATTTGGTAGCCTTGTTAATCTTTTGGCCTTTAATTTAGATGAAGGCTAGATTTGAATCACAGTTGATGAGTGTTAGGTAGGTTATATCATATATGGAAATCTGATTTAATTACTTGGATGGACTTATTTTTTTTCAAATGCTGAGGAGAAATGGGACTTTTGAAACCTTAGAAGTCTATTTCATGCTTCATTACAACACAATTCTAAACCCTTATATTTCCTACCATTCCTATTTTGGTAATGAAAGGAATGTAATGGGGAAGTGTTTAAAATCATCATCTGAGGGTTAATCCCGCTTAACCTAACCTTTATTAAGAGAATGGCACCAGATCATATAGTTTGTCTGGAGTGCTGGGAAACTGTTAACATTCCACCAGTGTAGGTTAGTTCTTAACCTGTGATTTCTGCAGGTTCCCAAAGCAGTCATGCACACCATATACCCACCCCAACTAATAGCGTCCATTCATAACTACTCACTACAGCAGGATTTGACCTGAGAAACTCTAGAATTTTGTTTCAATTTATTAACTCAGAATGTTTTGAAAAGTTTTTTTAAATAATGTTTTCCCTTGGCCAGCAAGGGAATTGTCAGCCTGAAGTTCTCAGCAGCATCTGGTGAGGCTCTCAGCCAAGTTCTTCAGATACTGTACATCCACAATGACAGCCCATTGGCCTTTGCCGTGGCATTTGCTTAATCCTCAGAAAAGACTTCCTGGATCTAGGAAATTTAGATTCCTGACTCCTTCGACCCAGATGCTGGCCAAAATGTAGTTTGCAATCTGTATGTAATCTGTATTTTTCCCTAGGAACTGGCCTTGCTGTTAAATTTTTTCTAAAACAGTCATATTAATATGTTCAAAAATCCACTGCTGAGTTTCAGATAAAGGATCACATCTGTTCATGAAAATCTTCTTCTCAGCTGGGTTGCAATCTATGCAGCTGTTGCTTACTGGATGGAACAAAGTTTTGTCCTATGGGAATGAGAAAAAATAGAATTAAGTAATAAATACCAAGTGATTAAAAGTGTTCTCATTTTCTAGAACTTGGATTAACAAAACCCTAGCTCAGATTAGTTAGTTTTCTGTAGATATTCTTTGAGCAATAATCTGGAGTGAAAAACAAAGCTATTATTGGGGAGATATAGATAGCTGAGTGATTTCTTAGGACAAAAAGTGTTTGTCTTTTACCTCAGAGAATAAAAGCACAGAGACAAATAGCAACAACCAATGATCTAGTTTCCTATCTTCCTATCTTCATGAGACTCTAAGAAAAGTCTGATGTGCTTTCTGTATACATCTGACACAGATTCCATGTGGCATTGGCTGGACAAGTCACTTAAATGTTCTACCTCATTGTCCCCACCTGTAAAAAGGAGATGATAATATTTGTTTCCCTGCCTTATGGAAGTTTTGAGAGTATTAATATTTGTTAAGTTGCTTAGAAAACAAAAATGGATATTTATTATTAACTGGGAGTTTTGGTTAGCTGGAGTTTGGTAAAATCAGGACCGCAAGTTCCGTCTCTTATGATTTGGTTTACATCAGTGTAAATTTCAGTTGCACTGCTTGTTAGAGAACACTGAAGACTAACACATTGAATTTGAATCTTAGGTAAGGAAGAAAATATCCACTGGGTGCTAATATTAGATTGCAAAGCTCTAATGTATTTGGATTTTGTGTGGTGTGGGGCTGATTAGATAGCTGGAAAGTTTCTGATGGCTGTACAATACACTTACTCTAGCTGTTGAAATAACATTTCAGATAATCCCTGGTAAACATATCCAGGTTTCTCCCTCTGTGCCAGGCATGACCCTGCCAACATTTAATATTAATCCAGGATGTGAGCACTTGCAGAGCCACAGAGTAGAAGGCAAGAAAGAGAATAAGAGACCAACAAGAAAAGGTTCCTGTAATTTGGTCTGACCTATTTCTGTTTTCAGCACCTGCAACAGACAGACCAAATTCAAAAGTGCAAGACTCAGTTCTGTCCTTCTGACCTTCTTGAGACGTCTCACCTCACATATCACTCCCCAAAGCTGGCAGCTGAATACAATATACTTTTTCAATATATTTAAAGTAAAAATAATTTACAGAGACTCTGTCAGTGCTGACAGGGCTAAACTGGACCTATAAGCTTTATTTGGATCACTTGTATGCAGGCTCCCACCTCGCTTTCCTTATCTCTGCCTGTCCATTCCATTTGTGTGAGCTGGCAAAATATTTCAATTCGCAAGAATCCTGTTCTTTCAGGGCTAGGCTGTGCTATTAAAGCAATGCCCTAAGGAAGAAAGGATGCAGAGCCATGCTGCCCAATGAGAACATGAGACACCCTTGTGCAGGTGTGCCCTTCTCTTTGTGGCTGACCAGCTCTAGCGGTCAGGGCTAAACGGGTGTGGAGATTGACCCTCCTTGCTCCCTCTGTGGCAGCTAGTGCTAGCGCCAAGCAGTCCCTGCAATTAGGAGAGAGCTGTGACTGTAACTGGCCCCTGCTCTGGGGTCTAGGGAGAGGAAGACTCCTTCCTTCCTTCCTAACCTTTTGCACAAGAGCCAACCACAGTCTGGTCCTCTGAGCTTTGAGATATCAGGATCCCTGGAAACTGAAATACCCATGTTGTGCACAAGCAGAAAGCAACCTGTTCCAGCAGGAGAAATGTGCTATTCAAGAGCACTGCTGCTTTCCCAAAGAAAGCAAGTGCACTTCTGGGTTAGTACCTGCAGTGCAAATTTTTGGATTCATTATGGTTGCTGCTTTCCTTTTACAAGTTTTCGTAATTAGGAAGCAGACAGTGTCCCTTTAAGAACAATTTTTTATTACTCTGAAAAACTTCTTGGTTTCTTAAACAAATGTTTATCCATTGTCATCTCTAGTTTTCTCTGGCCTAAGGTTTAATTATTACTGGGTCATGGATTTCAATGGACATGGAATCAGGACCATAAGGGGTAGCAGTAGTTTGTGCTGTAAAGCATAATTTTCCACTTGCAGCCAGAGGGGCATAGGCATAAATCCTCCTTCACAGCTAGCATAAAAAGCCACAAGAAATCCTCCTGTAGATTTCAGTCCTGTTGGGGAAGAGTAATGAGATTTTTTTTCTCTGCATGTGGGCAAGTCTGAATATTATTTTAGAAAGAAAACCTTTTCCATAAGATAATGGACTTACTAGCAGCCCTGGACTGCTCAAGTAGTTGGTTCGATGACTCATTACCTTTCACTTCTTCTTTAACTACAGCCAAGGTCAGTAGTGACTGAAAGTCATTATCCTTGGATGTCTGCAGTAGTTTATTTAACAGGAGGCGGTAGTCTCAGCACAGTTTCTCCCAGACAGGTGTCCACATGATAAAAACCACCATAAGAATGATACACCCATTAACAGACTCAGAGAAGAAGCTAAGGGCCTAATGTACATGATGAGAAAATTCCTCTGACAGTTTGTCCCTGCATCTCTATCGGGCAGTTGGAGCAAAATTCTCTTTGTACTTGCTTTCTGGATAGAAAACTTTAGTTTCTGATGTTGTAAATCTAGCACCTTTCCTAATGTGTAGCATCTTTCCTAATGTGTAGCACCTCTACACTTAAAGTAAAATTATAGTATCATTAAATTGTTTTTTCACAGCTGGCTTTGTTTTTTAAAATCTACTAAATCTATCCCTACTTTGATACTCATAGAAGCTCTACAAATAAAGGTGTCAGAGTGCATAAATTTAATCATGCTGTATCAGACTCAAACCATCTGGAGTAATGCTAAAATAAAAATTGAGGGCAGGTCCCTTTACTGGGAGAAATGGAAAATGACAGGGATTGGCTAATATGGCAAACATGGCAAAATTTGCTTTATCTGAGCATTTTATAAGATTAATGACAAAAACTAAAGTACTTCACGTGACATGAGAAGAATTAAAAAAGAGAATTCTATGTGATCACTAAGAAGGTGTGGGGGAGGGTTGGGGTGGAGTAGAGCAGAGTAACACATGTGGTCTTTGTTTATGAAAATGGGCTGTTTGTTGCCTCCCTATAGGGTATTATTCTTATGGATACTTTTGCACGATTAGTTTAAAATGAATAGATACTTGTAAAAAAAAAAAAAAAAAAAAGTACAGCCAGATCTATGTTAGGAACATTTGCCAGCATAGTAATGTTGGTTAGAGGTGTGCTTTTTTGAGACATTTACATGCCAGCAAAAACCCTAGTACAGATACAGATATACCAGCATAGAAGTGCTTTTGCTGGTATAACTTATTCCTTCAGGGAACTAGTATAAGCACTTTTTGCTGGTATAACTTGCATCTACATTAGGAGGGGTTTTGCTGGTATACTTACATTGGCAAAAGTGTCTAGTGTATACCTGGCCTATATCTGATGTGAGGCAATCAAAAACTATTTAATATACAGTCAAGCTCAGCTGAGAAATCAGCTTAGACCTGAACAAGGGGAATATATTTAACCATTAATTTTGCAATGTCAGCAGATCCTTGTTTTGAAGTTATGTAGCCAAACCAGAGGCACTTGTGTAGCTATGGCAATTAAAAAGGTAGACTGCTACCAGGTTTGTATTATGGTTAAAATTGTGCCAGCACTTTCATTATAAAAAACATTTTCAAGGAATTTCTAATTCAGATGTAAACATTTGACTTGTCCCGAGAATTTTTATGAGATCTCATCCCTCTAGATAACAAAAACAAAACAGGTTTCATAGTAGCAGCTATGTTAGTCTGTATTCGCAAAAAGAAAAGGAGTACTTGTGGCACCTTAGAGACTAACCAATTTATTAGAGCATAAGCTTTACAACAAAACAGTACAGGGGACTTAAAGGGACACACGCTGCAGTGTTTTTGAAAGTGATATTATTTCATTGGCTGTCTACTGGATTCTGTCCACATCAAAAGTGATGAACCAGGTACAGAAGACAGCTCAGGAGCTGCATTTTGTCACATGTAACTGGTACACTAAGCACTAATGAAGTGTTAAAGTTGTTAAAGCTTCTTGCTAGCAGCTTGGATAGGCACAAAGATAAACTGGAAGTGGATCTGAAGCAGGAAAGAACTATCATAGGGTACAAAGTGAGATATTCAGCTGGTATACTTTGGCATAGCTCCACTGACTTTAATGTGCTCTGCTGATTTACACCAGCTGAGGAGCTATCATAGCTGGTGTAGCTGGATTACAGATGCTACCTCAGTTTCAAAGATATCACATTTCTGGAAAACCCTTTGGCACGTCTCTGCTTGCAATGTAAATACTGGATTAAATGGCGAAGGTCAATAACTAGACACCTGAGAAAAATGTCAGTAGCGCAACTATTTCTAATGGTTATAGTTCAGTTTACTAGAATACATCATCTCAAACTAGAAAGTGCTACTGAGATATGTGCAGTAAAATCCAAATCCTTGCCATTACGCTCAGCTCGAGTAAATGTGGGCACACGGGGGATGGTGATTATGTGGAGGTGATCGATGGGTGGGAAGTGATCCCTCAGTATTTCAAAGAAAACTGCACAGATTGCAACAATGAAAGGGTTAATCAAAGTCAGTAACGTGTTAGGTTTCAGAGTAGCAGCCGTGTTAGTCTGTATTCGCAAAAATAAAAGGAGTACTTGTGGCACCTTAGAGACTAACATATTTATTTGAGCATAAGCAGTTGCATCTGATGAAGTGAGCTGTAGCTCACAAAAGCTTATGCTCAAATAAATTTGTTAGTCTCTAAGGTGCCACAAGTACTCCTTTTCTTTTTTAGTAATGTGTTAATAATATTATTTGAAATCCTGTTAGTATTACTGTGGCACTTTTTGTCCTGAACACAGTTTCCAGCATGACCACATATTTTTAGTGATTTATAAAAATGGGTTGAAACAGCAGATCAAAGGGACACCTAAACTGCTTACCCTTGATTTGTAAACTCCCTCTTTTTTGTGGGCTTACAACAATGCTTTTAATGTTCATTTTTTTTGTGATTTATCTGCCAAATATACTCTTTAAAAGTAAAATATTTTAAAATATTTAATAGTAAAATATTAATATTTAACTCATGAGCAGCATTTCTTGCTGCTGTCACATAGAATAAAAATATTCCCTGTGATGCCTTTGTTAAAATGACACACGTCTTAAAGTGTCAAAATGATAAAGCATCTTTCAAGGATTAAGGGCTCACTCTATGTTGGATCAAATCCGTATTAATTTAACTTTGACCTAACTACCTGCAAATGCACACAATGTGCATAAATGCCCTCTACATATTAAAAGAAACATGCTCTACAGAGATTTTCATTTAAGCTAAATTGGAATAAACCATAATGGTTTTTAAAACCAATGTCTTTTAACTGGACAAACACATTGTTCTCCAAATTCCATACAGACTCAAGATAGTATGAACATCTGAAAATGACCCAAGGTGACTCCAACCTTTCTATAGCTCCAGTGCTGGTTACCCTTCATGCCATGACAGTCATACAGTGTGACAGGGCTACTGTGCGAAACGGAATCGAAGCAGAATTTCCTGGTGTGAAGAGGTTCCCCGGGGCGGATGTCTTCTCTCCAACCAAAGGTAAAGAGCTACAAAAACAACCAAGCAAAATAATAATATATGGCTGCTGAAAGACATTTAAAAACAAAAACCAAACCAGTGTATATGCCCTTTCTTTGCATGTCATGGAAAAGGATTAATTAGATACCAGTTGATGATATAGCATTTTCCTTGTTTGGCCCTCTGCTGTACTTATTTCCTCTTTCCCCCAGAGTATTGTTTTACATTTATCTACAGCGAAGGATAGTGGACAGCTTTAACATGGTTTTAAAACCAATCCTTGCTTTGTAAAAGGTTAAGTCATTTTCTGCTTTTCGTTGTGCTTCTTGAACAAAGACTCCCACACCCCCTGCTGAGGTACCTTTTTATGTCATCAGCAGTGGGAGAAGCAGGAAGCACGTGGCACTGCAGAAGCAAGGCTGCTGCTTCAAAAACGTATAAGTCTTAAAAAAAAAAAATTATCACTGTTAGTCTGCAAGCCAAGTTATAGGCCTGTGGCTCAAAATAACCAACGATAGACAGGAATGCTGAGAATCCCAGCTTTCCAATGGTGTGGAACAGAGGTTCTGAAACTCTCTCACTCTATTGACTACTTTGTAAGAGATGGAGCCTCTCATGGGCCATTTTCTAATCTCTCCCTGCTTAATTCTCAAAATATTTCATTCTGCATATCAGCAGGAAGGGCATCACAGACACTGGTGATCTATGGACCTTGAGAATGCATTGATACTCAAATTACCATACAGACTGCATTGATACTCAAATTACCTGCTTGTGTCCCTCATCTCCCACCATTTCAATTATTGCATGATTTCTCTAGATGATTGCTTGGGGACTGCTAGAGATAAATTTTGTGCACCATGTCTTGTCTGAAACCTGAGAATTCTGATTTTCCAACATACAGCTTTCATTTCCAGCCCTAGTGGTCTGAGCAATATTGGACCTTAAACATCCGGGCTTTTTTATTTTCTTTGTCTTCTCAAATTGTTGCCTTTGAAACAATATCTGCTCTTCTTTTTGCAAGTGCTGCCTCTCCCTGGTGTTGCCATAATAAAAGCAATCTCAGTAGAGACTGTAACTCCCTCTTAGAACTTTTCAGGAAAGGAGAAAATTAGATTGGAGGGAGGAGCAACCGCCCCAAAACAACTATTAAAATCCCGTATTCACAGAGACATTTTAGTGGCATCCATTACTCTTTCAATCTCATCACTTTACACTGGTTCATCGTTTTGTGATTTCAGTCTATCTTCCACTGTCCTGGAAATTCTGCTTAGCTTGATATCAAATCTGGTATTTTATCCCCCAGATAATGTGTGAAGATATTACATGGTAATAGTCCAAGTGATGAGCTCCATGACACTCCACTTGTTATTTTCCTCGTAATCTGATGCTGTTGCCCGTTTGTCTCACACCATTAGCCAATTTTGGGGGATTGCAGGATTGTTTTCATGAGGAGGAGAAATGGCTGATAGAAATCAGTCTTGTTTATTTACAAAGAACAAACACTATTTCCATGAACACAACAGGAACAAACAGGCAGTTTCTTTGTTCACAATTTCCAAGTATGCCCCTCCTGTCAATTCTATGCCACAGGGAGCTCTCTCTCTGTGCTCCTTCTCAGGACCACACTCAACTCAACACACACATACCACACCCTGCCAAACAATCCCTTAACCCATTGTTTAGCTTCCCATCAGGAGTTGTGCCAAGTGCCATGCTTCCAAAATTGCCTCAGGCAGAAGCTTCTATTGTTTCCAGCTGTTCCTTCCATTTAACCTGAAAGAAGGATGCTTCGCACACCCATTGGCTTTAACCAGGTCTATGATCTACTTTAGATCAAAGGCCTGCTCATGGTAGTCATTAACAATTTCCAGCATAACAACATTGTTCTGTTAGTAATTACAGTAATTACACTTGTTTATGGTCTGTCAGTCAGTATTGTGTCCACTCTACAGTATTAGCTTTAGCCAGACAGCACATTTCCAATTTTCTACTAGTTTGTGATATGTGACTGTGTTAAAGTCTAGACAGTTATATCCACTGAATTCTCTGCATTCACTAAAGCTGTAATAGTGTCAAGACAGCTAGAGTTTGTTTGGCACAAATATCCTTTATGAACTCATGTTGCTCATCATTCATTGCCTTTTTCTTAGGCCTTGATCTGGTGTGGTATAGGAAACCTTTGTTGAACGCTTTCAACTCTCACTGAAGTTGGTGAAAACATAGCAAATAACATCGAGGGTCTAGACTGTGACTTGGATTACATGCCTATGTAAGGGATTAAGAGCTCCCCCATCCCAGTTTAAGCTGCTTGGTTGTTTGTTCTGGGTGTTTAGGAGGAAGCAGGTGTAAAGTGCCCACTTTCTGCCTGTCCCTTCTTCCCCAGAGCATATGACCAGGGAGGGCACAGAGCCATGACTTTACTCTACTATTTGCTAACCAGCACAGCTGAGCCTGGACAGGCAGGCTGCTGGCACATCCCAGTTTACTTATGTCTGATCCCTTGCCCAGGGCTCTGCCTGAAGTCAGAATCTAGCCTTTAGAAGTAAGAGATGGAAAAGAGCTATTAACTCATCCAGACTGGCTCACTGCCAGTACAACATACAACATATTCTTTTTATTCCTTTTGTTTTCCTTTCCGTTGAGGTTTCCTGGATCTTCATTTTAAAACTCAAACTACAGAGTTGCACATCTCCATCCCTCTGATCTCTCACTCCTCACCAGGAATTTTAAAAAAAATCACAAGCCTTTTTGTCTTCAGTTTTGCCTTTGGAATCTTGCAATGGAAGGTCATTTTTCAGGCTACTGCAGGCTCCATAAAGCTAGGAGTGCTGCCAAGAGATTCATCTTTATTTCCTGCCCCCAGTTACATGATGTGAGTGAAGTCGTACAAAATGTTATATCACTGTCTCACAGCAGGGTCAGCATACATTAACTCCAGGTTATATAGGTCATAGAATCATAGAATATCAGGGTTGGAAGGGTCCTCAGGAGGTCATCTAGTTCAACCCCCTGCTCAAAGCAGGACCAATCCCCAACTAAGTCATCCCAGCCAGGGCTTTGTCAAGCCTGACCTTAAAAACTTTAAAGGAAGGAGATTCCACCACATCCTTAGGTAACACATTCCAGTGCTTCACCACCCTCCTAGTATCCAACCTAAACCGCCCCCACTGCAACTTAGGACCATTACTCCTTGTTCTATCATCTGCTACCACTGAAAACAGTCTAGATCCATCCTCTTTGAAACCCCCTTTCAGGTAGTTGAAAGCAGCTATCAAATCCCCCTTCATTCGTCTCTTCCACAGACTAAACAATCCCAGTTCCCTTAGCCTCTCCTCATAAGTCATGTGTTCCAGCCCCCTAATCATTTTTGTTGCCCTCCGCTGGACTCTTTCCAATTTTTCCACATCCTTCTTGTAGTGTGGGGCCCAAAACTGGACACAGTATTCCAGATGAGGCCTCACCAATGTCAAATAGAGAGGAACGATAATGTCCCTCAATCTGCTGGCAATGCCCCTACTTATACAGCCTAAAATGCTATTGGCCTTCTTGGCAACAAGGGCACACTGTTGACTCGTATCCAGCTTCTTGTCCACTGTAACCCCTAGATCCTTTTCTGCAGGACTGCTGCCTAGCCATTCGGTCCCTAGTCTGTAGCGGTGCATGGGATTCTTCCGTGCTAAGTGCAGGAGTCTGCACTTGTCCTTGTTGAACCTCATCAGATTTCTTTTGGCCCAATCCTCTAATTTGTCTACGTCCCTCTGTAACCTATCCCTACCCTCCAGCATATCTACCTGTCCTTCCAGTATAGTATCATCTGCAAACTTGCTGAGGGTGCAATCCACGCCATCCTCCAGATCATTAATGAAGATATTGAACAAAACTGGCCCCAGGACCGACCCTTGGAGCACTCCACTTGATACCAGCTGCCAACTAGACATGGAGCCATTGATCACTACCATTGAGCCTGACAATCTAGCCAGCTTTCTATCCACCTTATAGATCATATCTTGCCACTGATTTTTCTACTGAACTCCCCAAAAATTTCTATGGCAAGTTATCAAACTGGATCAGTAGCAAATATGCCATTAAAAAAAGACAGACATAGGTACAGTAATAAAATACTCGATAGCCTAATAAACATCTTTGATTTCTATCGGCAAATACAGAAATCAGGATAAAGAGCTAGCAAAAATTAGAACCATGTATTTACAACCCTGCTGGAGCACCCTTTTAACCAGGCCCATTTTCATGGACATTTTCTGACAAATCTCAAGGGAAATTACACGTTTACATTTTCATTCCTTGTGAGACATTTCACTTGGGATATTTAAACTAGAAAATGTACTTAAAGCCTATTGCAGGTACCATTCCTGCACTGGCAATAAGATAGACTAATGACCTAGCAAGTCTATTTCATCTTACATTTCTGTGATTTTCTGATTCTTTTCTTTCTTTAACTGGCAGCTTTGAACAACTGAGTAAAATAATTCCTACCCCTGTGTCACGGGGTGCAGCCCTCATTGCCAGACTGGTGCCTCCTGCTGGTCGTACTGGGGATTAGCTCGAGGCAGACACCCATGTCCATGGTCTGTACACCGTCATTCTGTCTCTACTCCTGCCTACAGCTCCCATGGGTGGAGGGTGAACCTCCCCTTTGGGGAGGCTCCAGCCCCACCCCTTCCACCCAAGGCCCCATCCCCCCACCCTCTGGAGACCTGAGTTTGAAGCCAGAGGACTCCCCAAGCCGCCCCAGTTGTGCTGGCTGGCCCAACCCCGGGCCGCCCCAAGGCACCCCTGGCCACCGGCTCGACTCAGCCCTCCGGCTAGGTTAGCATCTGTGTTTCTCCCTTCTGGGACGGGTATCTCTGTCCAACAGTCCAACCACTTCCCCAGTGGTGAGTAGGGGGGCCTGGGCTTGCCCACTACTCTGGGACCCAATCCAGGGACCCTGTAAATAGCAGCCTCCTGCTGCTCCTCTGTAACCTCTGTCAATGCTGCTCTATTTCCCTAGGCTACTTCCCATCAAGGCACTCAGCTGATCAGTCCTAGGAGTCAACCACTACTTTGTCCAAGGTGCTTATGTTCTCTCTGCCCTCCAGGGACAGAATCTTTACTCCCTGGACTCCCAGCAGCAACTGACCCTGCTCTTCCCTGCAGCTCTTTTTATATGGGCCTGCTGGGCCCCAATTGGTTGTTCCTCACAGCCCTTCTCCTATTGGCTGCTTCCTGTGCAGCCTCCCCAGGGCTATATTAACCCTTTTTGGCCAGTGGGGGTGAAAGCCCCATCATACCCTGCCACAAACACTATGCAGGGTGGATGACCTTCCATCAAGATTCTCAAGATCTCTTAGAATGTATTTGAATCTTTAGCTTCATATGGTCACTAAAATAATCCAGAAACCAGTATAATGTAAAGAACGACTAAGAATAATCAAATAAAAAGCTGCTCACCATTGCAATGGTAAGCACTAAGCCCCCCACTGCAAATATTTTTGCATAGTGAATCTTCTTTGAATCTTCTTCAAAACTGATTTTTTTTAAGTTTAAAAAGAAGAGGTTACTCACCCTGTGTAGTAATGGTTGTTCTTCAAGACATGTGTCCCCGTCGGTGCTCCACTTCACATGCATGTACACCCCATGCGCTTTTGATGGGCGATTTTCATAAGCAGCATCAGTTTGGTCTGTGCATGCACCCTAGACATCATCACACCCCATATCGAGGGAATATAGGGCTACGTGGGTGAACTGCCCTCACTTTCTTCTCCACTGCCTAGTCTCACAAGAAACTCCAAAGCTGAGGGCAGGGGGAGGGGGCTAGTGGAGCACCCACAGGGACCCACATGTCAAAGAAGAACAGTTCTGCACAGTGTGAGTACATTCTTCTTCTACTTCAAGTAGTGTCCTTATGGGTGCTCCAGTGCAAGTGACTCCCAAGCAGAACCCCCGAACAGAAGAATTAGTTTCAGAATCTAGAATTACATCACCAGCTGCTGCATCCAATCTAGAAGCATTGATTAGGGTGTAGTGTCTTGAGACAGTATGTACAGAGGACCGTGTAGCAGTGCTGCAGATCTCAGTTATAGGGACTGTGATGCTGTATGGAATATGTGGGACACTTTATGATATTGTTGATACCAATATTATAAAATTGCAAGGAATCTGACCAGATATACTGTGTGAGGTCTCTGCAAAAAATGTTACAAATTGCCAAGTATGATAATCATGTTTAAATGTTTGTATTACGAGTTATAGATATGGTATATCTGTATTTCCAAACTTGTGCTGTGTTTCAGGATGATACCCCCAGACAGATTGGCACCAGCACTGCCTAGCCTGTTCGATGGTCCATCAAGGGTCATCAACTATACAATGAACCCACTGAAAAGAACTAGGGGATACACTTTATGAATCAGCAAGGCATGTGGTATCATAGGCACTGACTTCCCCTCTTTCCCGTGGGCACTCGACCCCACCCTTGCCCCCAGCTCCGCCCCCACTCCACCCCTCCCTTTTTGGGTAAGATCCAACCTAATATTGACCTGGCAATGTGGCTGGCCCTTTGGGGTCAAAAGAACATTTTGTATAGTTTTAAAATAACTTCTCATTGTACTGGACCTAGGTGCTGATTGGGGACCAGAGAAATGGAATGCAATAAAGGGGCTGTGTGATTACTCTTTTTTGCTTCTTGATAACCAGTGTGGGAATCAGAAGCACAATTTCTGACTGGTTGGGTAATTTAATTTCTGTGTTACTCACCAATCTTGGGAGTATCCTTTTTGCAGCCTGCCCTGACCCTGGCATTTTCAGTGAGGGGTCTCCTTGGCACCCCTGGGTCACAGGGACATTTGTTAACTATGGCCGTAAATGTAGACTGTGATGAGCTTGTAGAATGAGCTAACACTCTGGGAGGAGGTGGAAAGCTAGCAGCACCATAATATGCAATAATACATCTGGAGATCCATTTTGACAGTCTTTGGGTAGAAATAGTAGATCCTTTAGATCTGTCCGCAAACGGAATGAATTTAGGAGATTTTCTGAATGATTTAGTTCTATCTAGGTAGAAAAATAGTGCCCTCCGGACATCTAGAATGTGGAGATCAGTCTATAAAATGGAATTATGATGGTTTTGGAAAGAAAAATGATAGATGAATAGTCTGATTCAAATGAAATTCAGATGATACTTTAGGAAGGAATCTGGGGTGTGGCATAGGAAACCTTGTCTTTGTAGAATTGTGAAATGAGAGACTGCCATTAAGGCTCCAATTTTGTCCACTCTTTGGGCTGATGAAATAGCCACTAAAAAGGCAGTCTTCATAGATAAGTTATATAATGAGCAGGTTGCCATTGGTTTCATGAGATTGCTAAGAACAAGATTGAGATCCCAAACTGAAGTAGGGGCTTTCACCTGTGGAAAAGTGTTTTCCAAGCTCTTCATGAACCTTATAATTGTAGGATGAGCAAAGAGCGAGAACATCTCAATTGTGGAATGAAAAGCTGCTAATACAGCTAAGTGAACCTTGAAAGAGCTAACCGTCAACAATGTTTTCTTTAAATGCAACAGGTAGTCCAGAACCAGTGGAAGAGGGGCAGATTCAGGAACAATTTTCTGGAGGTCACACCACTCACAAAATCTTTCCCACTTTTGAAGGTAGACTCTTTTCTACTATTTAGTAATATCTGCTGTTCCTCTGCAGAAAAGGCTGACTTTAACTCAATGAACCATTGAAGAAGCATGCCTTGAGGTGGAGAGTTCTCAGATTGGAATGCAGTAGTCAACCAGTGTCCTGCAAGAGGAGTTGAGGAATGATTGGAGGATTTATTTCTGGACAGAGAGCTAGGTGAAGCAGGTAAGGAAATCATGTCCGCCTTGACAATGTCAGGCCACTAGGATAATTCTGGCTTTGTCCTGTCTGATCATCTTCACACCTGAGAATCAGAGGTGTTAGAGAAAATGAATAAAATACCTTCCTGTCCATGGGAGGAATCATAGAATCATAGAATCATAGAATATCAGGGATGGAAGGGACCCCAGAAGGTCATCTAGTCCAACCCCCTGCTCAAAGCAGGACCAAGTCCCAGTTAAATCATCCCAGCTAGGGCTTTGTCAAGCCTGACCTTAAAAACCTCTAAGGAAGGAGATTCTACCACCTCCCTAGGTAACGCATTCCAGTGTTTCACCACCCTCTTAGTGAAAAAGTTTTTCCTAATATCCAATCTAAACCTCCCCCATTGCAACTTGAGACCATTACTCCTCGTTCTGTCATCTGCTACCATTGAGAACAGTCTAGAGCCATCCTCTTTGAAACCCCCCTTTCAGGTAGTTGAAAGCAGCTATCAAATCCCCCCTCATTCTTCTCTTCTGCAGACTAAACAATCCCAGCTCCCTCAGCCTCTCCTCATAAGTCATGTGCTCTAGACCCCTAATCATTTTCGTTGCCCTTCGTTGTACTCTTTCCAATTTATCCACATCCTTCCTGTAGTGTGGGGCCCAAAACTGGACACAGTACTCCAGATGAGGCCTCACCAGTGTCGAATAGAGGGGAACGATCACGTCCCTCGATCTGCTCGCTATGCCCCTACTTATACAACCCAAAATGCCATTGGCCTTCTTGGCAACAAGGGCACACTGCTGACTCATATCCAGCTTCTCGTCCACTGTCACCCCTAGGTCCTTTTCCGCAGAACTGCTGCCGAGCCATTCGGTCCCTAGTCTGTAGCGGTGCATTGGATTCTTCCATCCTAAGTGCAGGACCCTGCATTTATCCTTATTGAACCTCATTAGATTTCTTTTGGCCCAATCTTCCAATTTGTCTAGGTCCTTCTGTATCCTATCCCTCCCCTCCAGCGTATCTACCACTCCTCCCAGTTTAGTATCATCCGCAAATTTGCTGAGAGTGCAATCCACACCATCCTCCAGATCATTTATGAAGATATTGAACAAAACGGGCCCCAGGACCGACCCCTGGGGCACTCCACTTGACACCGGCTGCCAACTAGACATGGAGCCATTGATCACTACCCGTTGAGCCCGAGAATCTAGCCAGCTTTCTACCCACCTTATAGTGCATTCATCCAGCCCATACTTCCTTAACTTGCTGACAAGAATGCTGTGGGAGACCGTGTCAAAAGCTTTGCTAAAGTCAAGAAACAATACATCCACTGCTTTCCCTTCATCCACAGAACCAGTAATCTCATCATAAAAGGCGATTAGATTAGTCAGGCATGACCTTCCCTTGGTGAATCCATGCTGACTGTTCCTGATCACTTTCCTCTCCTCTAAGTGCTTCAGGATTGATTCTTTGAGGACCTGCTCCATGATTTTTCCAGGGACTGAGGTGAGGCTGACCGGCCTGTAGTTCCCAGGATCCTCCTTCTTCCCTTTTTTAAAGATGGGCACTACATTAGCCTTTTTCCAGTCATCCGGGACTTCCCCCGTTCGCCACGAGTTTTCAAAGATAATGGCTAAGGGCTCTGCAATCACAGCCGCCAATTCCTTCAGCACTCTCGGATGCAATTCGTCCGGCCCCATGGACTTGTGCACGTCCAGCTTTTCTAAATAGTCCCTAACCACCTCTATCTCTACAGAGGGCTGGCCATCTCTTCCCCATTTTGTGTTGCCCAGCACAGCAGTCTGGGAGCTGACCTTGTTAGTGAAAACAGAGGCAAAAAAAGCATTGAGTACATTAGCTTTTTCCACATCCTCTGTCACTAGCTTGCCTCCCTCATTCAGTAAGGGGCCCACACTTTCCTTGGCTTTCTTCTTGTTGCCAACATACCTGAAGAAACCCTTCTTGTTACTCTTGACATCTCTTGCTAGCTGCAGCTCCAGGTGCGATTTGGCCCTCCTGATATCTTTCCTACATGCCCGAGCAATATTTTTATACTCTTCCCTGGTCATATGTCCAAGCTTCCACTTCTTGTAAGCTTCTTTTTTATGTTTAAGATCCGCTAGGATTTCACCATTAAGCCAAGCTGGTCGCCTGCCATATTTACTATTCTTTCGACTCATCGGGATGGTTTGTCCCTGTAACCTCAACAGGGATTCCTTGAAATACAGCCAGCTCTCCTGGACTCCCTTCCCTTTCATGTTAGTCCCCCAGGGGATCCTGGCCATCTGTTCCCTGAGGGAGTCAAAGTCTGCTTTCCTGAAGTCCAGGGTCCGTATCCTGCTGCTTACCTTTCTTCCCTGCGTCAGGATCCTGAACTCAACCAACTCATGGTCACTGCCTCCCAGATTCCCATCCACTTTTGCTTCCCCCATTAATTCTACCCGGTTTGTGAGCAGCAGGTCAAGAAAAGCGCTCCCCCTAGTTGGCTCCCCTAGCACTTGCACCAGGAAATTGTCCCCTACGCTTTCCAAAAACTTCCTGGATTGTCTATGCACCGCTGTATTGCTCTCCCAGCAGGAAGAAGGTACTCCACCAAAAAATCACAGCCTAAACCGTCCCTTGAGAAGAAGAGGTAGCATTTTTTGTTTGAGGCTGTGAAGAAGAGGTCCAACTTGTGGGAATCCCCAAGTTTGAAATATGTCAATAAGTATCTGAGAGTCCAACTCCCAATCTTAGTCTTGGGGAAGAGATCTACTCAGAGCATCGGCTGTGATATTTTGCCTGCCAGGGAGATATACTGCCAAATTCTTATGCAATCCCATATACAGCAGTTCCATAACTTTATTGCTTTGGTACAGAATGAAGGAGACCCCTTCCCATCTCCACCAGTTGATGTAAAACAGGCAGGCCATATTGTATATCATGACTCTGATAGACTTATCTTTGATGAGAAGCAGAAAATGAAGGCAGGCATTTCTGACCACCCTTAGCTCAACAGGTTGATGTGGAGGGTGGTTTATTGGGGTGACCATCTGCCCTGTACAGTATGAATGGCAAGGTCTGCCTCCCCATCCTAACAGAGATGCATCTGTCATTGCAGTTATAGTTGGCACCAGTTGGAGGAAATGAACTTCCACACCTACACTGCGATGTTTTCTCCACCAGTCTGGGGAGTGTTTCACGTGTTGGGGAACTGATACCTATTTGTATAAGCTGTGTCTGCTTGGTGAGTAAATTGTTCTGAACCATCCCTGGATGGCATAATCATACATGATCTGTCACAAAAGTGCAAGAACATCGTGGGACCCAGAAGCTGAAGACAGTTGTTGACTGAGGTTTGGGGGCTCATCTGAATAGACCTGCTAACATTTAATAGCCCTCAGCATCTGTCCCTAGGAAGAAATTCACTGGCTATCAGGGGATCCAAACATGTCCCTATAAACTGTATATTTTGTACTGGAGTCAGGGTGAATAGTCCCACATTCAATTGCAGGCCCAAGTTCAGGAAAAGGCAAGTGTCCTCTGTATAGCAGAGAGCACCTCCATGTAAGACCAACTGTTGGGGTATGAAAACAGTATCATTGCCTGTCAATGCAAGGAGGTGGCCATTACCACTATAACCTTTGAGAACACCTTCTGAGCCAAGGAAAGGCCAAACACAGGAACACTCAGTACTGAAAGTGATCCTGACCTATAACAAAATGCATACATCTTCTGTGAGATGGGTGACTTGCTCTGTGGAAGTCTTTGTCTTTGGCACAAAGAAGTATTTTGTGTAGAAACCTCTTCTCTTTGTGCTGAGCAGGAACAGGTTCTGTCGCTCAGCTAGAAATAAGGGAGTTTATTTCCTGTCTTAATAAGAGCTTGTGAGGAGGTCACTGAAGAGAAATGGAGAAGGGAGGTAAAGTGAATGGTGTAGACTGTTATTACTTCTAGCATTAATTTGAGGTGATATATGCCCAAGATGGTTGAAAATAGGAGAGAGGTCTCCAAATAGATATAGGGATAACAGAAACATGGTGGAATAATAGTCATGACTGGCCTACAGGTATTGAAGGGTATGTGCTCTTTAGGAAAGACAGAAACAAAGGTAAAGGGGGTGGAGTAGCATTGTATATCAATGATGAGGTAGAATGTAAAGAAATAAGAAGCGATGGAATGGATAAGACAGAGTCCGTCTGGGCAAAAATTACATTGGGGAAGAAAACTAGTAAAGCCTCTCCTACGATAGTGCTTGGGGTGTGCTATAGACCTCCGGGATCTAATTTGGATATGGATAGAGCCCTTTTTAATGTCTTTAATAAAATAAATATTAATGGAAACTGCATGATCATGGGAGACTTTAACTTCCCAGATATAGACTGGAGGACCAGTGCTAGTAATAATAATAGGGCTCAGATTTTCCTAGATGCGATAGCTGATGGATTCCTTCATCAAGTAGTTGCTGAACCGACTAGAGGGGATGCCATTTTAGATTTAATTTTGGTGAGTAGCGAGGACCTCATAGAAGAAATGGTTGTAGGGGACAATCTTGGCTCAAGTGATCATGAGCTAATTCAGTTCAAACTAAATGGAAGGATTAACAAAAATAAATCTGCAACTAGGGTTTTTGATTTCAAAAGGGCTGACTTTCAAAAATTAAGGAAATTAGTTAGGGAAGCGGATTGGACTGAAGAATTTATGGATCTAAAGGTAGAGGAGGCTTGGGATTACTTTAAATCAAAGCTGCAGAAGCTATCGGAAGCCTGTATCCCAAGAAAGGGGAAAAAATTCATAGGAAGGAGTTGTAGACCAAGCTGGATGAGCAAGCATCTTAGAGAGGTGATTAAGAAGAAGCAGAAAGCATACAAGGAGTGGAAGATGGGAGGGATCAGCAAGGAAAGCTACCTAATTGAGGTCAGAACATGTAGGGATCAAGTGAGACAGGCTAAAAGTCGAGTAGAGTTGGACCTTGCAAAGGGAATTAAAACCAATAGTAAAAGGTTCTATAGCCATATAAATAAGAAGAAAACTAAGAAGGAAGAAGTGGGGCCGCTTAACACTGAGGATGGAGTGGAGGTTAAAGATAATCTAGGCATGGCCCAATATCTAAACAAATACTTTGCCTCAGTCTTTAATAAGGCTAAAGAGGATCTTGGGGATAATGGTAGCATGACAAATGGGAAGGAGGATATAGAGGTAGATATTACCATATCAGAGGTAGAAGCGAAACTGAAACAGCTTAATGGGACTAAATCGGGGGGCCCAGATAATCTTCATCCAAGAATATTAAAGGAATTGGCACCTGAAATTGCAAGCCCATTAGCAAGAATTTTTAATGAATCTGTAAACTCAGGAATAGTACCGAATGATTGGAGAATTGCTAATATAGTTCCTATTTTTAAGAAAGGAAAAAAAAGTGATCCAGTTAAGTACAGGCCAGTTAGTTTGACATCTGTAGTATGCAAGGTCCTGGAAAAAATTTTGAAGGAGAAATTAGTTAAGGACATTGAAGTCAATGGTAAATGGGACAAAATACAACATGGTTTTACAAAAGGTAGATCGTGCCAAACCAACCTAATCTCCTTTTTTGAAAAAGTAACAGACTTTTTAGATAAAGGAAATGCAGTGGATCTAATTTACCTAGATTTCAGTAAGGCATTTGATACCGTGCCACATGGGGAATTATTAGTTAGTTGGAGAAGATGGAGATCAATATGAACATCAAAAGGTGGATAAGGAATTGGTTAAAGGGGAGACTGCAACGGGTCCTACTGAAAGGCGAACTGTCAGGTTGGAGGGAGGTTACCAGTGGAGTTCCTCAGGGATCGGTTTTGGGACCAATCTTATTTAATCTTTTTATTATTGACCTTGGCACAAAAAGTGGGAGTGTGCTAATAAAGTTTGCAGATGATACAAAGCTGGGAGGTATTGCCAATTCGGAGAAGGATCGGGATATTATACAGGAGGATCTGAATGACCTTGTAAACTGGAGTAATAGTAATAGGATGAAATTTAATAGTGAGAAGTGTAAGGTTATGCATTTAGGGATTAATAACAAGAATTTTAGCTATAAGTTGGGGACGCATCAATTAGAAGTAACGGAAGAGGAGAAGGACCTTGGAGTATTGGTTGATCATAGGATGACTATGAGCTGCCAATGTGATATGGCTGTGAAAAAAGCTAATGCGGTTTTGGGATGCATCAGGAGAGGCATTTCCAGTAGGGATAAGGAGGTTTTAGTACCGTTATACAAGGCACTGGTGAGACCTCATCTAGAATACTGTGTGCAGTTCTGGTCTCCCATGTTTAAAAAGGATGAATTCAAACTGGAGCAGGTACAGAGAAGGGCTACTAGGATGATCCGAGGAATGGAAAACCTGTCTTATGAAAGGAGACTTAA
The DNA here is from genome assembly GCF_009764565.3 of Dermochelys coriacea. Classification (NCBI taxonomy): domain Eukaryota; kingdom Metazoa; phylum Chordata; order Testudines; family Dermochelyidae; genus Dermochelys; species Dermochelys coriacea. The sequence continues at coordinate 73,998,792 of NC_050071.1, read as the reverse complement.
GGAGCTTGGCTTGTTTAGCCTAACTAAAAGAAGGTTGAGGGGAGATATGATTGCTCTCTATAAATATATCAGAGGGATAAATATAGGAGAGGGAGAGGAATTATTTCAGCTCAGCACCAATGTGGACACAAGAACAAATGGGTATAAACTGGCCACCAGGAAGTTTAGACTTGAAATCAGACGAAGGTTTTTAACCATCAGAGGAGTGAAGTTTTGGAAAGCCTTCCAAGGGAAGCAGTGGGGGGCAAAAGATCTATCTGGTTTTAAGATTCTACTCGATAAGTTTATGGAGGAGATGGTATGATGGGATAATGGGATTTTGGTAAGTAATTGATCTTTAAATATTCAGGGTAAATAGGCCAAATCCCCTGAGATGGGATATTAGATGGATGGGATCTGAGTTACGATAGAAAATTCTTTCCTGGGTATCTGGCTGGTGAATCTTGCCCATATGCTCAGGGTTTAGCTGATCGCCATATTTGGGGTCGGGAAGGAATTTTCCTCCAGGGCAGATTGGAGAGGCCCTGGAGGTTTTTCGCCTTCCTCTGTAGCATGGGGCATGGTTGACTTGAGGGAGGCTTCTCTGCTCCTTGAAGTCTTTGAACCATGATTTAAGGACTTCAATAGCTCAGACATGGGTGAGGTTTTTCATAGGAGTGGGTGGGTGAGATTCTGTGGCCTGCGCTGTGCAGGAGGTCGGAATAGATGATCAGAATGGTCCCTTCTGACCTTAGTATCTATGAATCTATGAATGGGGTGGGGGTGGGGTGGGCAAATGATTGTAGCTGACAGTCCAGAGAATGGGGAGGGTTTAAACTCTTGACTATCCCATAGAAACTAATGATTAGAAGAAGCAGCAGCCTGCTGTGAACTAGTGTCAGATGGATTAGAGTATTTCTCTCTCTGGAAACTCTCTCTCTTTTTTGGAGGTTCCAGAGGTCTCTGAAACCCAGAGAAATGCATCAGTCAGGATCTTTGGGCTGTTTGGGATCTACTAAATTTCCTTTTGTTCACAGGAGCGTAGGTACCCAATGAATCCAATGGTTTCAGAGTAGCAGCCGTATTAGTCTGTATTCGCAAAAAGAAAAGGAGTACTTGTGGCACCTTGGAGACTAACAAATTTATTTGAGCATAAGCTTTCGTGAGCTACAGCTCACTTCATCGGATGCATCAAATGGGAGATCCTCTATTGTATTCTGGACCTCTCTGGGGAACTCAGATAATTGCAACCATTTAATTGCCTTGTACATCACTTCTGCAGTGGAGACAGAACAAACTGATTTATCTGCAGCATTTACGATCCTTGAAGGGCTGTCTTGGCCAGTAACTGTCCCTCAGCAATAATAGCCTGGAATTGTTTCCTTTGGTCTGGAGGAATGTGTTAAATAAAAGAATTAAACCTCTCATAATTCGTGAAGTTGTATTTGGCTATCAACACCTGGTAACTTACAGTGCAGAATTGTAGGCTTGCATACGAGTAGGATTTTTACCCTAGAAGGTTCAGATGCTTCTGGTTTCTCTCACACGGGTTGCACTTATGTCAGTGGTGTTTACTTCATTCATTCACCACATCAAGCACCAAAGAGTTGGTGGAGGGTAGGAGAACAGGAACTCACAGTTCTAGGAGGGAATACAATATTTTTATTGGCTCTCTTACACATAGGTGATATTAAGGTTTACCAAATTGTTTTTGCAGGTTCCAGGAGAGCCTTATTCAGAGGGCAGGTGACTCTGGATGGAGTTGCAGAGTGGAGAATATCCAACCATTTGGATTGTGATTCTTTGATTTGATTGAGAGGTATCTGTAGGGAGTCTCATCTGTTTGACAAGTTCTTGGAATTGCTGAAAATCATCATCCATAGAAAGAGAAGGATACATTGCCACCTCATCAGGTGATGAGGACAAGATGGTAGTCTGAAGGGTAACTTCTTTGCCTGCCCTAGCTCTTGATCCACAAACGTATCCTCCTGTTGAGTGATGTGTTAGGAAGGATAATTTTGTGCCTCTCTATCATTCTGATGGGACAGGGTTGGGGCCCTGGAGAATTATTCGTGATGACTGCCCCTGAGTCCCAATATGGCCACCTAAGGTTGCTGCCACTAAGCAATATGTGCTCTGCTGAAGTAATCCCTGTCTCTTCCATGGCTCTTGATACTGGCAAGCAATGGAGACTCTGGATCAGCAGTCACCGATAAGTTTATTGGGTACCTCAAGTGTTGCAGTACTGCATGTAGTTGTGGCACTGACTGTAGTTGTGGAGCCGAGCAGACAGTGTGCTTCTCCCTGACAGATGGTACTGAAGTTTTTGAGTGCTCTGAGGTAGCTACTGATGTAGACCGGAGCTTGGTCACATGTGGAACCGAAGAGCCTGTTACAGGAGATACAGGAAGAGTGATTATGTCCGAGAGTACTGCTCTTCTGTGCTTGCTCTGCCCATCTCTTCCAGATGGGACTAGTACCTTCTTGGAACCAGGTTTGCTGTTAGAACTACAGGGTTTCCCTAACCCACCAGTACTGGAGGAACCCTTAGCCTCTGTGGCACTATGCCTCAAGGTGGAGGCTTCCGAGCCCATTGATTTGCTTGGAGAGCAAAGTCTTTTCAAGTGGACTCATTAAAAGTTGAGTTAGAGCTTCTGTTCTTTGGATATTTAGAGGAAGTCTCTGAAGCCTTCCCCTCTCTAGGGGAGTGCTGGGCCGAGGTCAACGGGGCACTAGATACTCCCGGAGACTGATGTACAGGGAGTTCTACTGACCTGGCTCCGCACCAGGTTGAACCATCATTAACAATCATAGCTTGATTTCCTGTTTCTTTCTTGTCCTGGATTTGAGGGCTAAACAGAAGTTATATTTCAGCAGAACATGGGCCTCTCCTAAACAGTGAGTACAGTTAGAGTGTCCGTCACTGAATGAGATGGCCTCATGTTATGTGAGGTACCGTTTAAAACACAGTGAACTGGGCATAACCCTCTCTGGAAGGAAGGTCTCCCATGAAGTCCTCCAAATAAAAGTAATTAACTAACTAATTAACTAACTAGAACTAAATGAATCTAATCTAAAATAAACAAAACTAAAATTACCAAAGGCAAAGTAGCGGACATGCACTTGCTGCAGTCACACTAAGGCACATCGCAGGCAGAGACAGCTGAGAAGGAACAGAGGGCAGTTTGACTGTAAAGACCTATATAGCCTCGGTGTGCGACATGAGGATACATGCATAGGCTGAATGGATATCGCTAATGAAAATCTCTGGTCAAAGGTGCATGCACCTGAAATGGAGCACCCATAGGGACGCTACCTGAAGATGAAAAATAAGTTCCTCTTCAGATGAAAATTAGTCTGCATTTGTGTTGCTTTAATTTTCTTTTAGAGATAATCCTCATAGTATTTATACTTTGAAACATTTATTTTATTTAAGACTTTATATTGAAAGGTGGATACATTAATCACAACTCCATTCCCCACAATTGAAAGAATAACTTTTGGTTACGGTGTAATCTCATCTTGAAGAGAAACCTCCAATTCGTTATTGCAAAATAAAATATAGACTACCATTTTAACCTTAGAATCATATTTACTTTTCACCTGAATTTTAAAAGTGATCAACTTTTCCCCTCTTCTGTTGGCCAAGTTTAATTTCTGAAAAGCTCCATCTTTATTGGTTTGAAGGATTGAAAATCCCCTAGAGTTAAAAATTCATTAACCTTTCTATCTTCCTTCACCCTGTATGGTGCTCTGCTTGTCTAGAGCTGCCCTCTGCTGATAAATGTTTGAACTACATATTTCAAATTTCAGCCAATCTATTGAGTGAGATTCTGTGGCCTGCGCTGTGCAGGAGGTCGGTCTAGATGATCAGAATGGTCCCTTCTGACCTTAGCATCTATGAATCTATGAAAAGCAGAGTGGAATAAATACAAATATAAACAACTCAGAGCTTGATTCTATGAGGTGCTGATCGCCTTCAACACCCAGGAGTCCAAGAGAGTTGAAGGTGCTCAGCACCACGCAAAGTAGCAGTCTGCCACTTGTAGGACCGAGCCCTAAATTATTAAATAAAGGTATTTGTACTATATACTTTATTTGAATTTATGCACATTAAATATTTGCACTAGAACTTACCAGTTTTTTCTGAAGCTGTTAATCAATTACTCTTATCTGTCTGATAAAGTTAGGGCTTCAATAGTCCTTTCCCAATGAAACCATACTGTTATTTTCAAGGACATATTCTCTTGCATTGTTATGCGTAATATTCTGTTGTATGAATGCTTATATGATTATGTATCACCCACACAGGAATAATTCAGATTGTCTGTGACGCATAGATCAGACAGTTTAAAGAGACACCACTGTTCTGATTCTATTCTTACACTGGTTTTACATTGGTTTAACTTCATTTACTTTGATGGAATTACTACTGATCATTAATGTTGGGGAGAATAGAATTAGACACAGTATTTTTTAAAATTAAATCTACTTATAGTCACTGTAATATTCAGAAAATCCTACAGGCATTTATTTCCAACCATCGACTCCTTCCAAAAATTCTCCCACCTTCCTATCCCCTTCCCTCCCTTTCCACACAGGAATTTGATTTCAATGGGAGTTAGGGGCCTAAGGGTATGTCTACACTATGAAATTAGGTTGAATTTATAGAAGTCGGTTTTGTAGAAAGCGTTTTTATACAGTTGATTGTATGTGTCCCCACACAAATGCTCTAAGTGCAGGTAGTCGGCAGTACCACAGTACCAAGGCAACCGTCGACTTCTGGAGCGTTGCACTGTGGGTAGCTATCCCCAGTTCCTACAGTCTCTGCCACCCATTTGAATTCTGGGTAGAAATCCCAGTGCCTGATGGGGCTAAAACATTGTCGCGGGTGGTTCTGGGTACATATCGTCAGGCCCCCCTTCCCTCCCTCCTTCTGTGAAAGCAAGGGCAGACAATCGTTTTGCGCCTTTTTTCTTGAGTTACCTGTGCAGACGCCATACCATGGCAAGCATGGAGCCCACTCAGCTAACTGTCACCGTATGTCTCCTGGGTGCTGGCAGACACAGTACTGCATTGCTACACAGCAGCAGTTTATTGTCTTTTGGCAGCAGACAGTGCAGTATGACTACTAGCTGTTGTCGATGTAGTCCTGGGTGCTCTTTTAACCGACCTTGATGAGGTCGGGGCGCCTGGGCAAACATGGGAGTGACTCAGCCAGGTCATTTCCCTTTTAAGTTTCGTCTCATGGCGATTCAGTCAGTGCACTCTTTTAATCAGCAGCCAGCAGAAGATGATGGCCAGCAGTCATACTACACTGTCTTCTGCCGAGCACCTAGGAAATGACGATGGCTAGCGGTCGTACTGCACAGTCTGCTGCCAGCAAGATGCATAAATATAGATGAAGTGGCTCAAAATAAGAAATAGACCAGATTTGTTTTGTATTCATTTTCTCCTCCCTCTCTCTGTGAAATCAATGGCCTGCTAAACCCAGTTTTGAGTTATATCCTTGAGGTTTTGAGTTCTATCCTTGAGTGGGCCATTCAGTTTCTCGCAAAGTCACCTCCTTTGTTGATTTTAATTTCCTGTAAGCCAACCCTGTAAGCCATGTCATCAGTCGCCCCTCCCTCCATCCGGGCAACGGCAGACAATCGTTCCGCGCCTTTTTTCTGTGCAGATGACATACCACGGCAAGCATGGAGCCCGCTCAGATCACTTTGGCAATTAGGAGCACATTAAACACCACACGCATTATCCAGCAGTATATGCAGCACCAGAACCTGGCAAAGCGAAACTGGGAGAGTAGGCGACGTCAGCGCAGTGACGAGAGTGATGAGGACATGGACACAGACTTCTCTCAAAGCACGGGCCCTGGCAATGTGGGCATCATGGTGCTAATGGGGCAGGTTCAAGCTGTGGAACGCCGATTCTGGGCTTGGGAAACAAGCACAGACTGGTGGGACCGCATAGTGTTGCAGGTCTGGGACGATTCCCAGTGGCTGCGAAACTTTCGCATGCGTAAGGGCACTTTCATGGAACTTTGTGACTTGCTTTTCCCTGCCCTGAGGCGCAAGAATACCAAGATGAGAGCAGCCCTTACAGTTGAGAAGCGAGTGGCAATAGCCCTGTGGAAGCTTGCAATGCCAGACAGCTACCGGTCAGTCGGGAACCAATTTGGAGTGGGCAAATCTACTGTGGGGGCTGCTGTGATGCAAGTAGCCAAAGTAAACAAAGATCTGCTGATATCAAGGGTAGTGACCCTGGGAAATGTGTGGTCATATGGATGGCTTTGTTGCAATGGGATTCCCTAACTGTGATGGGGGCATAGATCGAACCCATATCCCTATCTTGGCATTGGAGCACCAAGCCGGCGAGTACATAAACCGCAAAGGGTACTTTTCAATAGTGCTGTAAGCACTGGTGGATCACAAGAGACATTTCACCAACATCAACGTGGGATGACCAGGAAAGGTACATGACGCTCACATCTTCAGGAACTCTGGTCTGTTTCAAAAGCTGCAGGAAGGGACTTTTTTCCCAGACCAGAAAATAACAGTTGGGGATGTTGAAATGCCTATAGTTATCCTTGGGGACCCAGCCTACCCCTTAATGCCATGACTCATGAAGCCATACACAGGCAGCCTGGAGAGTAGTCAGGAGCTGTTCAACTACAGGCTGAGCAAGTGCAGAATGGTGGTAGAATGTGCATTTAGACATTTAAAAGCGAGCTGGCGCAGTTTACTGACTCGGTTAGACCTCAGCGAAACCAATATTCCCACTGTTATTACTGCTTGCTGTGCGCTCCACAATATCTGTGAGAGTAAGGGGGAGACGTTTATGGTGGGGTGGGAGGTTGAGGCAAATTGCCTGACTGCTGGTTACGCACAGCCAGACACCAGGGCGGTTAGAAGAGAACAGGAGGGTGTGGTGCGCATCAGAGAAGCTTTGAAAACCAGTTTCATGACTGGCCAGGCTGCGGTGTGAAAGTTCTGTTTGTTTCTCCTTGATGAAACCCCCCGCCCTTGGTTCACTCTACTTCCCTGTAAGCTAACCACCCTCCCCTCCTCCCTTCGATCACCGCTTGCAGAGGCAATAAAGTCATTGTTGCTTCACATTCATGCATTCTTTATTAATTTATCACACAAATAGGGGGATAACTACCAAGGTAGCCCAGGAGGGGTGGTGGAGGAGGGAAGGACAAAGCCACACAGCACTTTAAAAGTTTAAAACTTTAAAACGTATTGAATGCCAGCCTTCTGTTGCTTGGGCAATCCTCTGGCGTGGAGTGGCTTGATGCCCCCCCACCGCGTTCTTGGGCATCTGGGTGAGAAGTCTATGGAACTTGGGGAGGAGGGCGGTTGGTTACACAGGGGCTGTAGTGGCGGTCTGTACTCCTGCTGCCTTTCCTGCCGCTCAACCATACGCTGGAGCATATTAGTTTGATCCTCCAGCAGCCTCAGCATTGAATCCCGCCTCCTCTCATCATGCTGCCACCACCTTTCAGCTTCAGCCCTCTCTTCACCTGCCACTTACTCTCTTCAGCCCGCCATCTCTCCTCCCGGTCATTTTGTGCTTTCCTGCACTCTGACATTGTCTGCCTCCATGCATTCATCCATGCTCTTTCAGTGTGGGAGGACAGCATGAGCTCAGAGAACATTTCATCGTGAGTACGCTTTTTTCGCCTTTTAATCTTCGCTAACCTCTGGGAAGGAGAAGATCCTGCGATCCTTGAAACACATGTAGCTGGTGGAGAAAAAAAAAGGGACAGTGGTATTTAAAAAGACATTTTATAGAACAATGGGTACACTCTTTCACGGTAAACCTTGCTGTTAACATTACATACATAGCTTTCATTCCAAGGTCGCATTTTGCCTCCCCCAGCGCGTGGCTAACAGCGGGGAACATTTCTGTTCAGCCACAGGCAAACAGCCCAGCAGGAATGGGCACCTCTGAATGTCCCCTTAAGAAAAGCACCCTATTTCAACCAGGTGACCATGAATGATATCACTCTCCTAAGGATAATACAGAGAGATAAAGAACGGATGATGTTTGAATGCCAGCAAACATACACTGCAATGCTTTGTTCTACAATGATTCCCGAGTACTTGCTACTGGCCTGGAGTGGTAAAGTGTCCTACCATGGTGGATGGAATAAGGCTGCCCTCCCCAGAAACCTTTTGCAAAGGCTTTGGGAGTACATCCAGGAGAGCCGGAATGCCAGGGCAAATTAATCATTAAACATGCTGGCTTTTAAACTATGTATAGTATTTTAAAAGGTACACTCACCAGAGGTCCCTTCTCTGCCTGGCGGGTCCGGGAGGCAGCGTTGGGTGGGTTCAGGGGGTACTGGCTCCAGGTCCAGAGTAAGAAACAGTTCCTGGCTGTCAGGAAAACCAGTTTCTCCACTTGCTTGCTGTGAGCTATCTTCCTCGTCCCTAAAACCTGCTTCCGTGTTGCCTCCATCTCCATTGAAGGAATCAAACAACACGGCTGAGGTAGTGGTGACTGAACCCCCTAAAATGGCATGCAGCTCATCATAGAAGCGGCATGTTTGGGGCTCTGACCCGGAGCGGCCGTTCGCCTCTCTGGTTTTCTGGTAGGCTTGCTTCAGCTCCTTAAGTTTCAAGCGGCACTGCTTCGGGTCCCTGTTATGGCCTCTGTCTTTCATACCCTGGGAGATTTTGACAAATGTTTTGGCATTTTGAAAACTGGAACGTAGTTCTGATAGCATGGTCACCTCTGCTGATGAGCTCTGCATGGTCACCTGCAGCTTGCCACGCTGGCCAAACAGGAAATTGAAATTCAAAAGTTCGTGGGCCTTTTCCTGTCCACCTGGCCAGTGCATCTGAGTTGAGAGTGCTGTCCAGAGCGGTCACAATGGAGCACTCTGGGATAACTCACGGAGCCAATACAGTCTAATTGTGTCCACAGTACCCCAAAATCGACCCAGCAAGGCCGATTTCAGTGCTAATCCCCTTGTCGGGGGTGGAGTAAGGAAATTGATTTTAAGAGCCCTTTAAGTAAAAAAAGAGGGCTTTGTTGTGTGTACGGGTGAAGGGTTAAATCGATTTAACGCTGCTAAATTCGACCTCAACTCCTAGTGTAGACCTGGGCAAAGCACCTCTAGGCCTAGCTGTCTTCTTAAAAGATCAGTTCTATTCTCCTTCTCCAATATTCTTTCCATAGGCACTGACTACATGGGTGCTCTGGGGCTGGAGCACCCATGGAAAAAAACCTGTAGGTGCTCAGCACCCACCGGCAACCCCGTGGATCAGCTTCTCCCCCTCCACCCTCCCATCGGTGGGCCCCACCGATCAGTTCCTCTCCCTCCCCCATAGCGCCTCCCACCTGCCTTTGATCAGCTGTTCAGTGGCATGCAAGGAGGCACTGGCAGGGGGGAGGGAGAGGAGCAGAGGGAGAAAGAGGCGGGGCTGGGGTCCAACACCTCTGGAGAAATCACAAAGTTGGCACCTCTGATTCTTTCCTCCAACAAACTCTCTCCCCTGTCACCAAGTTTCTTGTGTCTTCTCCTGCACCCCCTCTAGCTTCCTAGCCTGACCTTCTTTGATTCATAGATTATAAAGCCAGAAAAGACCATTGTGATCATCTGGTCTGATTTCCTGTATAACACAGGCCATAGGACTTCCCTGCATTAATTCCTGTTTGAACTAGAGCATCTCTTTTAGAAAAATATCCAATCTTAATTTAAAAAAAAAAAATCCAATAATGGAGAATCCACCACAAACCTTGGTAAATTGTTCCAATGGTTAATTCCCTCATTGTTAAAAATGTGCACCCTATTTCTGGCCAAAATTTATCGACTTCAACTTCCAGCCATTGGATTTTTTTTAATACCTTTGTCCACTAGATTGAAGAGCCTTATCAAATGTCTGTTCTCCATATAGATACTTATAAACTGATCAGATCAATCCTTAACCTCCTGTCCTCACTCTCATGTCTCCACTGCTCTCAACTTTCTCTCTCTCCTCTTTGTCTGCCCCCTATTCTCAAAAAGCTGTCCCTTTACCCCAACTCATTCAAGTACCATCCCAGCACCCTTCTTTGCTTCGTTTCCAAACAGTAGGAGCAGAAGCAGCCAAAGAAGGATTACTGCACTGGGATAGGAGAGGACAAAATGGGGCTCTGGCCAGGCCCACCCACAGCATCTCCCTGGATTCAGAACTGTGCAGGGACTATGACCCAAGTGGTACCTCCCCCTTTCCTTCCCCTACGCTCCTCCTCAGCATATGGCCTTGGAGAAAAATAGCAGAGAGCAGCTGGCCAATCAATAATGGTAGTAGTGGAAGCAGCCAAACCAGGGATCTTTCAGTGTTCAGAGAACTTCCTACAGTTTTGACTGCACTCTTTCTGCCCTGTGCTGATTGGCTGTTTGCTCCAACCCTCTGCCTCCCTCACAGACTCTTTACCTCATCCTTATTCCTTTTCACCTGTCCCTTTTACCTCTTTCTCTCCTGATCTGTCCTCCTCATCCTCTTGCCTTCCCTTTCCATTTAGCTTATCCCCTCCTAAGTAAACCCCCTAACCCCCCCAAAATATTGGGAACTAATACAACGTTTGTTGCCATCACATGGTTCATCCTCCTCATGTATTGATACTGTAAACTCTTCAGGCAAGAGACTATCTACTAGTACAGTGCCTAGCACAATTATTGATTGGCTCTTAGGCACTGTCCTAATAAACATGATTGATAATAAATTAATTAATTATCTCTTTTCTTGATTGCCACCTCTTCCTTTCTGGTTACTATTGGAAATACATATTGCTTCCTTCTACCCCAAATTCATTTAAAACACAGCTGCTAAGATCATTTTGTTGGCCATTGATCTGACCCATCTTTGAATCCACCATATTTGAAATCTTTTGATCTCATTTCCAGTCATTAGGGTTGTTCAGCTGAAGGGAGAAGAAGGAGACATGTCTGGTAGGCTCCTCTGCTATTTTATAATACAGATGTGGATGTTTCATGACACACATGTCTACTTTCAGAAATGCAGAGAGCTAAATGAATCAAGTCAACATTTTTGTGTAACTAAGCAAAAATCGGAAGCCGAAAGAACTTCTGGGCATAACTCCTCTTTCCATAAATGAAGCTAGGGGAAAATAGCAAAAAAGATGACTAGCAGAAAACCTAAGGTAATATTAAGGTTTGCTTTCTAAAAGCTATTAAGGCCAACAATAGATTTTTAAAAATTCCACACCGGTGTTTAGACTTAGGAGGAGGAGAAAACCTCAGAAAAGTCTTTAGAATCTGGCAAAGAGAAGCAACAATTTTATGCTGCATTTTTCTTTATGTCATTAAAATACCTGTTCATGTGACCACGTCCGTTCTGAGCCGTCCTTCACACACACGTCTAGCCTAAGCTCTGTCCCTGTGGCCCCATGTTTACTGTCCACACAGAGATTGGCTGCCACATTTCGAATCTGCAAAACCAAGCAGCAACATTTCACATTATACAGCAGGCTGCAGAATAGGACTTGTGAGGATGAGGATATTGAGATTTGACTCTGTCTTGGTTCAGTCAGAAACTAGAGATATGGCTATAAGCACATGGCTTATGTATCATCAATAGGGCTTTCTATGTGGCAGAGAGGCTGAAGAGATGGTATCCAGGAAGTGATCTATTCCTTCCTCTGCACCAGTATTTGAAAAATTCTGTAAAGAAATTGAGGTTACATTTTTTATTAGAATAGTTTGGGGTATAAGGACTGGAATGAAAAAAAAATCTTGGGAGGACAAATTTTAGTTTGATTGTTCCTCTCCTGCCAACAAAGCAAGCGAGATCAAGTTCATTCATTGGAATCTCCTATTTGAACCTCTATCAGAATTCAGGGTGATATTTTTCTAAAACTTAGACACACACAGTTCCAGTGCTTGTGTGTGTGTTTTGGGGGAGTGCTGTCTCTTTAAGCAGAGCACTCATGAGCCTGAACACTTTTTCAGCCAGCAGCAGCTGCTGTCAGCAGCACTCACTTCTGAGCCAGCAGCAGACTGGATCCCCCTGTTCCCTGACCCCCTGCTCAGTGGTGACCACATACATGGGTGGCAGGAAAGGGACATCCCAACATCAGCCCACCTCCCCAACCTCCACTCTGCACAGCAGACAGAAGGCAGGCTCCTGGTCCTAAGCAGCTTGGCTAGGGGTGACTCCATGGGAGGCAGAGGAGCAGCAATTGAGCAAAGCGTCAGGAGGAGGGGCATTCCTGCCCCAGAGGCATGCAACGGTGCAGGGCACCTGGGCGGTGGCTCCCTTTGCCACCCATAGGGCCAGCCCTGTCCAGTGGGGAGGGGATGGTGCAGGCAATGGGGTGCCTCCCTCCCCACCCAGCTGCTGCTGAGCCCCATCTCCAGAGGTGTGTGATTAATGCTCACTAAAAAAAAAATGCATTAATTTATTTTGCGTTAATCATGTGTTAACTGCGATTGACAGCCCTAGTATATATATATTCTCATAGCAAAATGACTGACCAAGTATTATTTTATCAATTACAGTTGGTTAACAACATTGTAAAAGCATCCTGATTGGTTAATAACTTAGATTGGTTAATATTTAAATCATACAGCGTTTTAAAATCATGTGCTGCAAAGAGTTTCAAGAGAGACATTAAAGAGCCACTTGTGGCTCCTGAGCCTCAGCCTGAGTATCACTAAACTAGACACTTAATTCCTCTGTTTCTCCCTCTGTAAAATGGGGATGACAGTAATATTTAGCTACCTTAGAATAGTGTTCTGAGGGTTAATTAGTTATTGTTTGTACAATGCTATATACAATTACTATTTTAGTTTCTAAGATGTCTGCAAGGGAAATAGTTGTCTACTGTTACTGTAATGTGTGACCATATTGGAAATCTGAATTCAGGTTCTGAACACAATTGATGACTCCCCAGGAAGGCAGGAGCTAAGCACCACATTAAGCTCTCTAAGAGGATGGAGGAAATCTCTCTTTTAGAATTCCTGCAGGCAGCTCCAGGAGTAGCACTGATAGACTCTAAAGGGAGTCATGTCTAACATGGAAGGATGATTCAGACCTAGACAAATAATTTGAAGGGAATAAAGAAGAAAATGGGCAGAACTCATCCGTTTAGCCTTCTGTGATTTAAATTAGCAGAACACCTTTGAAAAGAATTTAAAGAGAACAAGATGATACTGGAGAAACTTGATTTCAACAGGTCCCTTCTCCTCCACAAGAAGGAAGATATTAAGGCAGATAGAATTTATGGCACCCCAGCTGGGATCAGGAGTTGTCAACAGAATGCTAGCCATTAGTCAGTCAGTTAGAATCCTGGTAACTGATATGTCTGGCTTCATCTGGTGGTAGGTAGCAATTGTGGAGACAGGGAAATATTCTGCAGCATATGGGAAAGGGTAGCTTCAATAATCACACAGAAATAACCACTGTAAAAGGAGTTTACAAAAACAAATAACTTCCACTTATGAAAAATGCTGCTAAAGCTAAGTGCATGGGAGACAGAGTGCATGTCAAATTTCCTTGAAATTACAATACAGAATTAGAGCCTGTTTTTCAAAGATGCTGAGCACTCATCTCTCCCATTAAAGAGGAAATGTGTGTGCTGATATGTTCAGATATACATATCCATCTTCAAAAATCAACTGTGAGATTCTTGCAAACTTAGAAATGAAAACAACTTTTCCACATTTGCAGAGAATTACCTGGGCAAAATGACCTGACTTGCAACTTTGAATATTTAGCTCAAAGAATCTTAGCGCTCAGTCCCTCACACAGACTGTGGAAGACTGAGCTGAAGGCTTGTTAACTGAAAAAGGGTTCTGCAGTTGAAGTAGTCAGCCAGGTTGTCAAAACTCTGCCTTCATTTCACATGTTCTAGAAAAACACAAACTAGCAAGTTCAGGGAAACATTTTAATTTCAAATTTTCAAGGTTTTAAAACTAAAGTTAAAGATCAATTTTAAATACAGTTTTGATTGCTACAGGGCCTCATTCAGACACCTCTAATGTGATTAATTTCACTTAGTTCAAATAAAGAGTACCTGTCCTATTGGAAAACTATTAGCTGTTTTCTTAATGTTTCGCTCTTCATGTTATATACTCAAAGCATAGACACCAACTAAAACAGAGAGGCTATGAAACTAGTGTTAACAGTAAAATAAATACTATTTCAGTGTTTTGCTTTTAAAGCCTTATGGCTTTAAATTAGTAGGGCTTTCATATTTTGTCTGGTGAGGGAATTTTCTTATCCTATTCTTCTACATTTAAGGGATGGATTCAATCTATCATATACTGTTCTGGAGAGAGTTTTCATTTTTAAAGTTTCCTTTAGCTCACTTCCTATCTGCCCAGTTCTCTCTGTTTCCCCTCTTCTCTTTCTACTAATGAAATACTCTTCAGCATTTGTTTCTCTGTTCTCTGCATTGTTGTGTGTGTCTGTCCCAGTGCCATATCTCATCCTTTCTTCGCCTCTATCTACTCTTCCAGTCAGAGAGTATTGTTTTATCTGGGGTAGAGAGAAGGGTTTGATAATAAAAGCATTTAAATCAAGCTCATACTCCTGCTTTGTGGTACTTCTATGCGGCCTTTGCCATTGTTAGAAACTGAATGGAGCCGTTCAAACTGCTGTCAGAACGACAGGGAATATTCTACTGAGAATCAGCACCATGCTGCTTGCAAATCCTACAAGATTCTTTTGTATAACAGGGTAAGGAAAGCAGGAAGTCTCAGACACCATGTGGCATGTTGTTGTTTTTTCTTGATTAAGGAAGCGTGCATCCGAGTCCCCCATTTCCAATAACAGGCTAATATGCATTTCTAAGTTATTGGGCTTTGAGTTAAAACTACTGAAAAAGGCAAGTCTAAATTTTCAAAAAAGTTTTCCTCATTTGTACATATGCAATTATTGAGCAGCCTTCTAATACACAGGGGCAAATTCTAATACTCATTCATACAAAAGATAGAATGGTTACATGCAAAGCGCATTTGTTCACTCCCAGTTTCTGTTACCTGTACACACATAGCTGAGTATGCTTAAAAAAAAAAAAAAAAAAAAAAAAGGTAAGCACTCAAGGGTTTTGTCTAGGCAAAAACATAGACAGAAAAGTGAATGCCTGATTGAGGCCCCTTTAGAAATCTGGCCCTTAAAATCCTCCATGGTAGAATTTGATGTAGTGGGAAACAATGCTGTCATTCAGAAAACATTGCAAACTTGTATTTATGCCTTAATGTGCATCAAGATTCTGAAACACCATCACACTGCACGCTGGGACACAAACACTAGTGAAGTGTGCAGGAGGGCTTAAAAAGAGTCATGCAGCAAAATCCCACAAAGGATCCCAATGCTAGAGGAATGAAGGAGAGGATACTAGGAGTCAAGGGACTGGCAGGCCCTGGCTCTCCCTGCTTTCCTTGCTGCTCCTGCACTTGGGAAAAAGAAGGTATTGATGGGGAGGAACTTTTGCTGCTGTTGCCTCCAGCTCCTTGTGCTTAAACGGTATATCTACACAGCAATAAAAGACCTGCAGCATGGCTGTGGCTAGGCTGGGTCAGCTGACTAAGGCTCACAGGGCTTTGGCGGTGGGACTAAAAACTGCAGTGTAGACATTTGAGCTGGAGCTTGGGCTCCGAGACCCCATTGGGAAGGAGGGAGAGAGTCACAAAGCTTGAGCTCCAGCCCAAGCCCAAATATCTACACTCAATTTTAGCCCTTCAAGCCAGAGTCAATTGACCTGAGCCCTGACACTCAGTGCGGCAGGTTTTTCATTGCAATATAGACATACTCTAAGTGTGCAGGTCATAAAAAGCAGGCACTGGCTCCTCACGGGCCTAGTGAGGGTCAGGTTTTCCTTGACCCGCAAACATGTTAAAGCTACAACTTGCCTTGTCTACACTAGGATTTTAACAATTGTTAGCTAACACATGTTAACAAGATACCTCTTTCGTAGTGTAGACAATACCTAGGAAGAATTTTGCTGAGATGGAAGGGTCTTGGCACACTGGATTGTGAGGTCATTCAGTACATAGATAGAGTGAATCATGGGAGGAGGGACATGCCATGAAGCAGAATCTGAAACCTGGGCCAAAGTGGGATTGTGGAAGGCTTTAGAGGCAAGATGTTTACGCCGTGGCAGGCCTTAAAAGTGAGGATGACAGGACATCATCCCTTGCTAATCTTCTGCACCCTCACGGTCTGAAGCTAGGGATATTAGTCTGTTAGCTATGCAAAAAACAATATCCTCCACCATAACTGATAAATGTTCCTGCTTCTTGGGCACCTCCATAAAATGGAATTGTAAATACAAAATATTTTTGGCACAAAGTCAAAACTGCCAGCTCAACTACAAACTAGTATTGGGTTATTTATCAAATATTAGAATATTCAATTTTACAATCTAGAGTTTTGAATGTTTAATTAAAGTATTTCTCTATTTCTCTTAATCAGTGGGAGGAATTACAATTACACTTTCCACCAAATCTCTTGGGTAGAGATATTTATAAAAAACCCTGCACTTTGTAGAGAAAGCTGACGCATGGGATCTGAAGCACTGGTGGAAGCCTGTGATTTAAGTAAGCATTGTGCTAGTCAAGGTTTTGAATGGTTAATATGCATAAAGATCTGGCTGACAAACTTTAGGTTGCTAAAAATGTCTAAATATGTTGTAAAAGTTAAAGACATATTTACACCCTGGTTATTGAACAAGCCCAAATGAGTTCTGTAGAAGACTGTTCAATATTAAGGACATTTAAAGGATTTTTTCCCTTTATATTGTAACCACTTTCTTATGCTGAAAATTAAATAAGAACTTCTCTTTTTATCCTGGTTTGGGTGGTGATGTATGGGTTGGAAATGAGTGGATGAGGCAGAGTGTGGAAGCAAACATACATATTTTTCTTACTATGCACATTTTGATGGTCCAGTTAAAACAATGCTGATCTGCAAAAATGCTATTTTTTAAAATAAATTCTTTCCAAGAAGATTTGTTATTAAGGAAACCAAAATCTTGATGAATTTTTAAAATGTGCAGCCCCTTTCATGAAAACCATCAATGTTTTCTAACTGTAATTTTCACAAAATATTTCTCTAAAGGAGGCTGCTTCTTTCTCTGCCTCTTTGCAGGCACCTGTCTGTATTCTGCCATGATTTGATTCACAGTTCTCTCAGGTCCTAGTTGAGTAGTTTCTCTTTGTCACTCCTTACATTCATCAAAGCTTAGGGGAGTTTTAAATGGCTCGTCCACTCTGATAGCAGCCCCTATCAGAAGAGAACAGAAACCGGAAATCACTGTTCTCTGAATCCCTGGGACTGAACTGCAGCTATGAACTAAGTAGCATGCAGGATTCTATGCAGAAATTTAACAGCACAGTCTTCTAAATTGGAGTTGGGGAACTTATTTGGAGAATGGGCTGAGGTACTGAGAGTCAGGGGGAGAACAATGAGACTGCAGAGTTCCACTGCATAGTGCAGACACTTTTAAAAAGTGATCAGGAGAGCAGAGACAAAACTCCCACTGAATATTTGCCACAACATCCAAACGTGGAAAGCAGATTTGTTGAATATTTTTGCTAATTGATTAGCTGTGAAGATAACTCATGTGATGTTATTCATGGAGGGTGTGAGTGACGATGCACAACTGATGAGTTTAACTGGGGACATTACAAGACAGAGTGCATCTTCTGTAACTACTCATCATGAAGACCCAGGTTGCTCCAAAACACAGGCTGACAACCAACAGCTATTGCACATTATGCAAATTGCTGCTGCCACTACTAGTGGCACCAAATTTTCCTGAGAAGACCAAAACTAAGGGAGAGATTTTTTCTAAAAAGTGACTAAGGGATTTAGAAGCACATAATACATAGAAAGCTAATGGGATTTGTGCTCCTAAATCCCCTAAGCCGTTTTGAACATATTTTCTTAAATGCTTTCTCCACACTTGGCAAATTTAGAATTGATAATGTACAAAGTCAGTATCTCTTATGTTTAAAAAAAAATGACAGCATAATGACAGGGTAGTCACACCTTAAATTCCTTTATCTATTTTAAAAAACAACATGAAAACTTTTTTTCCCCTTTGAGAAAATTTGCATTAATTTATGTCAAAAAAGATGGTACTGAGATAAACAGAACTTCCAGTGCTAACATAGTGACAATTCCTGCCGTTGATTAATTAAAAATACAGAAAACTATATTATTAAACTAATATCCCTTTTAGGCATTGAAAGCAATGCTCAGCTTTCAGCTCTGACCGAGTTTCACTTGAGACAGAGTGAATTCCTGGCTTCACTGAAGTCAATGGCAAATTTCCCAGTGACTTCCGAGAGCCATGATTTCACCCAGCATGCTTACATGTTCCTGATGAAGGCAAGTGTTGTGGTGAGTCAGAAAGGGAGAGGCAGTCCCTAAGGCAAGTTGGATCTCACTTTTGTGCACTGAAGGTCACAAAAACATCAACTTCTTTTGCGAATACAGACTAATACGGCTGCTACTCGGAAACTTCAAAATAAATATCAGTACTCTTCGGAACGTGTAACCTTAATCTAAAAATAACTTTATGTGGTACTATTGTATAATACCAGTTTAATGACATTTAATAATTGCAAGTGCATGTCTAGGATTCAGGAAATGACTGAAACAGAGTTCTCAAATGAGGTGTTTAAGTTATCTCCAGTACATGAAATGAATGGCAAATCATGTCAGAATTACTGCTCAATTTAATAATCTGTCCAAATGATGTATTGCCCTCGAATAGCAAAGATGATGCCTTGACTCTGTTGTCAGGGTCACGGCAATTCAATACAGCATCATAAGAGGCTTCCAATTGCTACCAATTTACAGAATGCTTTTCACACAAAGTGGTTTAGTGCCCTGAATACCGTAGTGGCTGTATCTCCAAGAGAGAACATGAGCAGCATTCACTTGGGTGCAAAAATGGAAGTGCCCCTGTTCACCCTCTGCCTTTTAAGTAAGCAGAACTTACATTGGCTTTACTACACTTATTAGTGTGAGAGAACAGTATGTCCTTAGATAATCCTTCAGACATCAGAATCTACAGACTGAATGCCAAGCAATGAGCCTCCTTTCATATTAACTGATATGCAGTAACTTAAAAGGTCCTGTTCTTTGTGTGAAACATTAAAAAGGAAAAGGCCAGGTTAAAAGAAGTCAAGCACAGCCTGAATGAAACATAGAGAAAGCAGGGGACTGTAGATCACAGGTTGACACTAACCTTGATGAGAGAATTTGAGTGGTGCAGAAACTGTGCAGTATGCAATATGGGGCTGGGTGAATGTTATATTGCTTTTGTACAACATAAATATGACAAACTGATGGACTGAGATTGACTCAAAGTCATTAAGGATATGAAACAGACACTTCTAAAAAGACATCTGTCTCTCTTTCAGAGAGAAGAGAGTTACTCAGTCCTAAAACTTTGATGCTTTTTCATATAGGCTATTTAGTTTAATTTCAGAGTGTTTCAATTCTGGGATTTCCCATCACTGTTGTAAAGTGGTTCTATAAAATCCGTGAATTCTCAGTGGGGACCAGAAAGGAGTGGGTTCAGGCCCCATGACTTAGCATGAGCACAATGTCAGACAGACTTACTGAATATTGAATAAGCCCTATAGCAGAACAGAGCCAAACTTTAACATTTAAGTTTTGGATCAGGAAAAGGGATGATTGTCCTGCTTTCAAGATCCTACAGGAAACAAAGTCCAGAACCAATTTACTCATGGTCACCATTTTATGTTTCGTCTTTTAAAAAACACATTCCCACAGACAATGTTAAAAGTTTGAAATGATTGTAAATACACATTGGACCATAAGTATTTTGAATCTAAGTTTTAAAACTATTAAATCATTCTCATGACAAATCTCATCCACCCCAACACCATTTTTTACTTCACTGGACAAGACTTCAAGTACCAGCACTGCATGAAATTACATTTCGTTGAACAGAAAGGAGTGTTTATGCGTCATTTAATGGATAGTAGACATACCCTTCAACTGGTAGCACATACTTGGCAATCCAGGACATAATCAGAAGGATCGAACTAAGTTGTTTTAATTTGCATTTTTCCCATGGTGGCAGTAAAAATGGTGTCTAGATACAAAACTAATAGTAATATACTCAGTATATACTAAGTCTCTCCCACATCTATTATACAACTGCCATTTTGCATGCATTTCAGAGCACAATACCAGATAGATCACATACACTCTTCCAGCTACATAGGACAGTGGCACAATTAATTCCCAAAGATCAGGCAACATCAAGGGTGAAAAGGAGTTTGTTTAATTTACTTCTTTTCTATCATGAATAGAGTTTGCCAAGACATTTACCAGTCAAATTCCCAGCAGATGTGTTTGCAAAAAGAAGGGAGAAGTTGCAAAAAGAAGGCTGCACACATCATTCACTTGTTAGGTATTAATATGTTGGAGCCACAGATTGTCTGAGGACTTCATTGTTTACCTTGTCTCAGACTGGCATAGGGAAGCAAATGTAAATCCCTTCCAAGTGCAAGTGGAGAAGGCAGTGAATGACAGTCCGTCTTGGCACAGATGTCCCAAGATTCTTGATATGCACAGCCAGTGAAGTTTTTCTGGCTGCTCGTTTCTTCTAAAGTAATAAGGAGCAATCTGTTTTCCTCCTTTAAATTTCTAATTATAACAGCCATTGGCCTTTAAGTTTGTTCAAAGTCTCTGCAAGCGCTGACAAATTAATTGAAACTTTCCAGGAATGGGAAAGTCTCAAAAAAAATAGAGAGTAGCAGGAATAAAAAAACTTCAGCTCAGGTTAATTTACAGATGGAACATATTTTTAGGGGAATGGGAGAGCCTTTGGGTCTCGGTTCCATTCTGTGGTGTCTGGGGGTATTTTTAATAGGAAAAAATAGATACACAGTCCCCCTGATTCATTTTAAAAACACCTTAATATCATTGTGACGCTGGCAGACCAGGTGCCAGCTCATGCCAAGGCCCTCACTGAATACTCTCAAATCCATAGCTGGAAACCAGGCTTGCTTACGGGGTTTTAGTATTATCAAAATAGATATTAGATGTTAAGTTGATAAAGATGGGTTTAGATTTTATGAAATGCTGGTAGGCTGCTACAAATATTTATCTCACTTATAATCTCTACAGCCCCTGGTATAAAGTTATACTGAGTGTTTGCACTATAAACCTCTGTTATTTTTTAACTCACCAAACAGGAAAAGAAGCATTGATTAAGGTTAAGTGTTTGTCCATGGCCTACTGAAGGCAAATGATGTATTGTGTAGCATCAAAGGACAGAGACTTTGTTGACTGCATTCCTAACTCCTTCCAGGAAGGAGAGGAGGATGCATAACTCAGCCCATAACTTTTGACTCTGGACCAGAGAGGATAAAAATCCCTGACAGGAGAAACTGAATCTTTCTTTCATGCTGTCTGGACTCTGAGGGGCAAAGATTCCTAAACATAAGCAAAGAGATCCCCATGCTGCCTGGCAAGGGTTAGCCCTGAAAGACATTTAGAATTTACAGATTACTATAACCATCACCTTCTGAAATGTAGACTGAAATTTATTTGCTTGTTGTAAACTATAAATAATTCTCATTTATTTTTCCTAGTTTAATAAATCCTTAGTTAATTTACACTAGAATTGGCTACCAGCATGGTCTTTGGTGGGAGATCCAAGGTCCAAGATCTGGGGTAAGTGAGTGGTCTCCTGGGACTGGGAGCAACCAGAATATTTTATTATTTTTCATGTAAGTGACCATTTATCACTAAATCCAGCTTACCTGGGTGGCAAAATAGACTAGCGAGCTCAAGGGGTCTGTCTGTAACTCCATGGTAAGATTGCTATAGTGATTCAGGAGTTGACATTAATTACTGGGTTGGCAAAATCTAATGATAGAACATACAACCAATTTGGGGTGTCTGCCCTGCTTTTTGACGGTCTGCCCTGAGCTTGGCACGCACAGTCGTGAGCCACTCCAGACAGTGTATCATGTAAAATGTGTATTAATAATTGTGTAAAGCATGAATATCTGAATCTCAAAGGTCTGGATATGGTCCTTTTTGCCTCTCTGGAGCATTGAGTGAGGATTGTACAATAGGGCAAGGTAGGTATATATCACATGTTCAAAGTCCTGCAGTTGCAAAGATGTGTCTGAGTGTGGAGGGACAGGGAAGAGTTACCGAACTTTGGTCTTTCCTGACTTCTTCTATTAATTTTCTATTGCCTCTGGGTATAACCAGTTCAAATGAAGTTTATGAAATAAAATGTTAATGAGAAAAAACAAAAATGAGGGAATTCACTGTGTCAGGAGTTTGCATACGTTAATGCACTGGCACCATCAAGTACTTTGAAGTACTGTAGTTGGGGGCTAAAATAAGAGTGCAAAGGCCCAAGGGACTGTAATCTGAGAGGTTATTTTTAAAATCCTGCTACAAAATGTAAAAAAATTGGTTTATTTTAAAGTGTTCTCAAGAGAAAGGGACCAAAAACTGGCTAGATCTCCCCTCCTGGAGAATATCCTGGCATAACGGGGACCCCTGGAGGTTTAGCGGATTTCACCAAAAACATTTGTTCCAATTTAAACACCTTCATTCCTTCAATTCACGTGTAAAATTTTATAATCTGAGAGCCCCAAGAAGTCCTCTAGCAAAACCAGGGAAGACTAGAATTGACATTACTGATACTTGTAAAGTTCTTAAAAAAATGACAGAAAAATATGTTAAAAAGTCAAGCCTTCTTTACAAATCATAATCAAAAAGAAAAAAAATCTTTTGCATCTCTCTTTTAAGGTGGAAGATGTAAAAGACCAATGCAATTTTTCCAACAAGACATATAAATTATATTCCTTTTCTACAGCCTATGTGTATTAATTTATTTCTAATACATAAAGCAACCTGTCGCCACAAGGTGTGCATTAGTAGGCTATTGGTATGCTCCCTCAATATGTTAAGAGGAAGAAATCTGAAGGCAGAATGCATCTGAGAAGCGCCCCAGCAACCTGCTAACACATACCCCAGCATGGCATAATAATATTAAAGTATGGCTCCTTATTTCCTTTTTGTTTAAACTCCAGCTGTGATACCACTAACCAAAATCAACTAGCAATCAGAACATAGATTGAGGCAAGATGGGCCAATTTTTTTAGAAAAGAACCCCACTCATTGTTGCATATTTACATTTGCATGTGCAAATCTGACCAGACAAAACACTAGATAGTGTGACAAAATTCCTCCTTTACCTTGGTGGGTCTTGCACTTATTGGCCGATTTGCTCACCTTGGAGCTTCACAGCAGCCCTCAGTTTGACCATTTTCATGAACCCACAGTCCAGGACAACTCCTCCTGTGTCTGACCAGGAGTTAGGAGGTTTGGGGGGAACCTGGGCCCGCCCTCTATTCCGGGTTCCAGCCCAGGGCCCTGTGGTATGCAGCTGTTTAGAGTGCCTCCTGGAACAGCTGTGCAACAGCTACAACTCCCTGGACTATTTCCCCATGGCCTCCTCCCAACACCTTCTTTATCCTCACCACAGGACCTTCCTCCTGGTGTCTGATGATGCTTGTACTCCTCAGGCCTCCAACAGTATGTGTTCTCATTCTCAGCTGCTAGTGCCTCTTGTTCCCAGTTCCTCACATGCACACCACAAACTTAAGTGAGCTCCTTTTTAAAACCCAGGTGCCCTGATTAGCCTGCCTTAATTGATTCTATCAGCTTCTTGATTGGCTGCAGGTGTTCTAATCAGCCTGTCTTAATTGTCTCCAGAAGGTTCTTGATTGTTCTGGAACCTTCCTTGTTACCTTACTCACGGAAAAGGGACCCACTTAGCCTGGGGCTAATATATCTGCCTTCTATTACTCTCCTATAGCCATCTGGTCTGACCCTGTCACAATAGATACCTGACTAATACCTAATTTATGCATGCAATTTGTAACAACACATATAAAAATGTGCACTGACCTCAGGCCTCCCTTGTCAAAAATCAGATTCTGAAAGCCATCCTGTAATATGCTGTAATGACTATTTGTTCTTTCTGAACCTCCTGTCCTTGTTGTGCATGCACATCATGGTGCACAGAAGATTATAAGGGATTATACTAGGAACAGCCATAGACATCAGATATGCCAGTTTCTTATTTTAGTGGCTGTTTCATAGATCATTCCAATCACTACAAGCTTAATGACACCACTAGTAATAGGAGCCAAACCTCATTTCATAAGGGCTTTGTTATAATGTAAAAAGTTTCAGTAATTTTATATGAAATTCGGTGTTCTACCAAATTGCTTTGCAATAAAGATGGAACATGCTATTAAATTTGGTCTAGCTTGGGTATTCCTTACCTCCCCCCAGGCAGCAGGTGGGGGCTCCACAGGAGGATAATATTTAGGGACATCCCATGCCACTGCAGCCATGAACCACTTGAAGTCCTTGCACTTAAGGTGCTTGCGTAGCTCCTTCTGGGCTGAGATATCGCCTGTTGAGAGATGCCTGTACTCGGGCCGCCGCTGGTAAACGTACTCTGCAAACTCATCCATCCATGTCTCCACCACACGCTTCAGGTTCTGTGTAGCAGAAAGAAAAAGTTATTAACCTGTCCATGCTTTGGCTAGATGATATAATTGACACAAAGTAAAAAAACAACAATCTTGACTTGGAATCTTATCATGTTTTGGATGGTGGTGTATTAAATAAACGGTAAACCTCTTTGGAATTAAACACAGTTAGGAGCATGATTTAATTAGATGGATGGCTTCATGCAGTTTGTTTTTTTAATACTTCAGTGCAATTGCTGAATGGGCATTTAATTAACCAGATACAGTAAAAATTCAGCTAATTATTTCAACTGGAATCTCACTGTGAAGCTCCCATTTTTTTTTAACTTGATTGCTAATGTTGTTTTTCCATAGTTTTGATGCAGCTGAATTTTGAAATTGGAGTTTTGCTTCATACAGTAAAATATTATACACAGTCCAATTTTTGAACAATGCATCTCCTTCAGGGCCCCAAAATACCCACAGTATTTCAGAAGCCAGAGTGACATATCTGCAAAGACAGGCTTAATAACAAGTCTGGTTAGGCTCTCTAGTTACACACAACTAACTGGGCATTATTAATATATTCAGAAGGTAGGATGAATTCTGAATACACAAAATTACATAAACTACTAATGCCTGTAACCAGCTGCATAGAAGGATGAGCTTAGGATAGTCAACAGAGCAATGAAGCCACTTCCTTTCCTTGCATAGGTGTTTGCTCAGGTAGCTTGGAGGGCGTTGAAGACTGCTATTAGCAAATATCTCCAACGACTGGAGATGGGATACCAGATGGGGAAGGCTCTGAATTATTACAGAGAATTCTTTTCCAGGTGTCTGGTTGGTGAGTCTCATCTACATGTTCATGATCTAACTGATCACCATATTTGGGATTGGAAGAAATTTTCTCCCAGGTCAGATTGGCAGAGACCCTGGGATTTTTCATCTTCCTCTGCAGCATGAGGCATGGATCATTTGCAGGTTTAAAATAGAGTAAATGGTGGATTCTCTGTAACTTGAAGTCTTTGAACCATGATTTGAGGACTTCAGTAACTCAGCCAGAGGTTATGGACTTATTACAGGAGTGGGTGAGTGAGGTTCATTGGCCGGCCATGTGCAGGAGGTCAGACTAGATGATCAGGAGGGTCCCTTCTGGCCTTAAAGTCTCTGAGTGAGTTGCATCCCCATAAAATAAGGGTCTCAAACTCAATTTACCTTAGGGCCAGTGCCAGTCCTCAAATCCTCCCAGCGGGCCAATAATGTCACTGAAGATGATGTTCAGAAAAAAAACACATTTATATTGTATGTTTTATTTCAAATTTCTTAGAAACAATAAAACTGTCAAACAACTTTATACAATTCTTCGCCCGCCAGAGAGTTTTTAGTGTTTGCCAGACACCTGGCAATGCTTCAGTTCTGTCAGTTTGTTGATGTTTGACCTTAGTGACTGAGCAGTTGAAACATTCAGGATTGCAGCAAGGTGTGCAACGGATAGTTGTGTTCGGTATTTTGACTTGTTTATATTCATTGTGGAAAAAAGTGATGCTGCCTCCATGGCTGACTCTGCCCGGCAACTAATGATGATGTCTCAGTCCCTCTTCCACAGCCAATGGGAGCTGCAGGAGGCCACGCCTGCAGCAGACAAAGCCGGCAGCGTGGCTGCATGCGTCTCTCTGCGGGCTGAAGTGGGGAGGTTCTCGGGCCGCAACAAAAGCCATCCAAGTTTAGGTTGCATTACCTTTTTTGGATTGTTTCCACAGAGCTGGTGAGAGGATGATATGGCCCCTCTGGACCTACCCGCACCCCAACTACTCCCTGGTCCAAGCCTGCCACTCCCCTCCCCTTCATCTGCATGGATCACAACTGTGAAATCAACTGTGAATTCACCAGGGCTAGAATGCCACTGCCTATGCAACTGACTCCCCCATCTGTGTGGGGCAACGGAAAATTGCATGTGAATGAGGCTCAGTCCAGATTTTTCTCTTGCCTGTCAAAAAGCAGGACATTCAGAGTAGAGGGTGACCCCTTCAACGTACACAGACACTGCAACATGCATGGGTATATGAGAGACCTTAAAATGTTACTTTAAATATTTTTTGAGTGGTTTGTATCTTTTTTTTTTTTTTTTTGGTATTTCATAAAGCCCTCTGATCATTTTGGTGCATGACACCACTGGTTCCAGTACATTTAGATAGGCAAAGGATTAAGTATGTCCTATTACAGTTCTACAAGGGCTAACAGAAATACTATTATGGCTACACATTATACAGACTTGCAGTCTAACTTTGCATCCTAAAATATATAATAAAAACCATGGACAAAGACTGGTAAGTTGTGGGCCAAACCACTGAGATGTTGAACGTGAGGTTTCTGTGAGGTGCTGAGTGCCCTAAATACACTCCATGGGAGTGTGTCTTTTGCCTATTGAGCACCTTATTTTTCATCCTGTTCTTTCTGTATCTTAAACTTCTGTTTGCTTTTCTGACTGTCATTCCATGTTGAGCAGTAGTCTTCATTCAGCTGTTACCTACGATACCCAGAATTTTTCCTTTGTTAGTGAGTTTAGAACCCAGTAAACCAGAGGTGGACAAACTATGACAGCCTGCAGAACCATCCTGCCCAGCCCTTGAACTCCTGGCCCGGGAGGCTAGCCAGCCCCTGACCCCTTCCCTGCTGCCCCCCTTCACCCGCAGCCTCAGCTTGCCGTGCCACCAGTGCTCTGGGTGGCGGGGCCACGAGCTCCTGCCGGGCAGTGCAGCGGCATGGCTGCCAGTCCTGCTGCTCTGAGTGGCATGGTAAGGGGGCGGGGAGCAGGGGGGTTGGATAAGGAGCAGGGAGCCCTGGGGTGCAGTCAGGGGACAGGGAGCGGTTGAATGGGGCGGAGGTTCGGGGGGGGGGTAGTCAAGGGACGGGGAACAGGTGGGGTTGGATAGGCGTGGGAGTCCTGGGAGGCCTGTCAGAGGTGAGGGTGTGGATGGGGGCAGGGCAGGGACATGGAGCAGGGAGGATTGGATAGGAGGTGGGGTCCCGGGGGGGCAGTTTGGAGTGGGGAGTTCCAGGAGGGGGCGGTCAGGGGACAAGGAGCAGGGGGGTTGGATGGGTCAGGAGTTTTGAGGGGGAAAGTCAGGGGGTGGGAAGTGGGAGGGGGCAGATAGGAGGGCGGAGGCCAGGCTGTTAGGGAAGGCACAGCCTTCCCTACCCGGCCCTCCATACAGTTTCAGAACCCCGATGTGACCCTCAGGCCAAAAAGTTTGCCCACCCCTGCAGTAAACAGTATGAGTAGTACAAATTATTCCTTCCAATGTGCATTATCTTGCATCTGTCAGCATTCATCATGTTGCCAATTAACCTGGCTTTGCTACATGCCTCTTAAATTTATCTCAGTTTTCTTTAATCTTGACTAACTGGAATAATTTTGTCTTCTGCAATTTTCATACCTTTGCCTCCTTTTTCATATAATTAATAATGTTAAACACTAGTCCTAGCATGAAACCTTGTGGTAACGTGGTGCTAACCTCCCATGATGAAAGCTGACCATTTATTCCTATATTTTGCTTAGCCAGTTTCTCAACCTATGGCTATTCAATTTTTTTTAAACAATTTGAGTGATAGACTTTGACAAAGACTTTTGTGAAAGTCCAAATAAATAAGTCACCTGGTTCTCCTTTATCGACTGTTTTGACAGATTCAGAAAGAGGTCTTATAGATTAAGGCGGCAAGAGATAATTGATACAACCAAACCTCACAGAGTTAATATTCTCTGTTCAGCACTGGATATGGACTCAAGACATTCATCTCTCCCCCTCACACACTAATGTGCATCTTCACAGATGCCCCCTTTTCCAGAAGTTTCTCTAATTGGCTTTCATTTTCTTTCTCTGTCAAGTTAAAATCTGCACTTCCACAGCTGTCCAACACAAAACAAAAACACCAAACACACATCACATTGGGTGACATTCTGACACTAAACAAATCTTATAGCCTTGCTTATAAAAACAAGATCCTCAAACCATGTAATGTTCTGTTTATAGAATGCTAGAGCTTCAAAATGCTGATATGTTCTGTAATAAGATAGGAGGACAATATACATCTGAAAATCAGCAACAGAAGGTAATGTAGCCTTTCAGAATTGTCTGTGCATATTTGTGAGCCTGATTCCCATTCTGATTTGTTTTCAAGATTCATTTGAAAACCACTCTCCTGAATTTTATTAATTTAGTTTGCTTCAAACATCTGCACAAACCTAGATATCTCAAAACTAATAAGGCTTATCTGAATACAAAGACAGCGAGATACATCACAAATGAAGTACATTCGGCTGGTGCTGTAAGATAAGTTACTGTGTGCTTTGTCTCTGTGAAGCAAACACATTAAAACCTGAAGAATGGGGGCATGTGCAATTAAGGGAGTTTAAGAAATCACAACACTGAAGTCCCTGTTCTGAATGACTTATGCCCCACACAAGGTTGAATTTTGTTGCTATTTCATCAGAAACAAAACAACACAATTCTTCTGGGTAATTTACATGAAATTAGCCTTCAATAGTAAGGGAATGGGGTGTCGCCATGACAAAAGGAAATATAAATCTGATACAAGAATGACAGCTATAAAAGGCAATATGACTCTCTTTGAGGGAACATTATAACATGGAAATCTCCCAACCATGTGAGAATACTATTTGCCCTTGCCTGTGTAGACAGATGCCTGTGTAGACAAAACTAAACTAGTTTTTAACCACATTAATTGGAAAAGGCAGAACTCTGAGTGCTAGTATTACTTTTACAGTAGCACATCATCCCCTCATGTATTCTGTTTATCCCACGTTTTAACTGAAAACTATTTTAGATGTGTTTTAGAGTTTTAAAAGTATTATGATACTATTTTTTTTAAATTATTCCATCCGATCATTGACTTAGTACCAGGAGTCCTACTATACAGGACACCAAGGAAGAGGAAACTGGTAAACAACTGTAGCAGTGTCTTACCTCTTCAGTAGCAAATGTAGCTACTGCCTCAGTTTCCCCCTTCCTTTGTAGACTAGTCTAGATCTCTGACTTAATGAAATATACTCCATCCCTTCTGAAGAAACGAGTCCAGCAAAATAAAAGTCCAAAAGAAGTCCTTTATACCTCCACTTTTTGGTGCAGGGGCTCACAAATGGTCCTTCACCAAGACAAATCGTCATCCTTCCATGCACGGACTCCCAATCAACCTTTACTGTTCGGCTTTTTCACAGCCTTTTGGTGGAAAACCATAAGCAGTGAATTTCTTAAGAGGATCGCCTAATCTTTTAAGGTCTTTCTCTACCCTCCCACTGAGCCTCTGGCTTTCTAGCCCACAACACCAACCTTTCCTCAGGGTACTTTACCCAACTCTTTGATTGTTGTCTTTTATAAGACTCTTTTAAAACCCCGCCCAGGCACCTTGTCTGGAGAGACCCAACAGCTTGCCCTATTACCTTCCATTCCTACCTCTTTTTGAAATGGCAAAATCATAAATCTCTGTCATCCTTCCCAGTATGCACTGCTTCCCAACCTATCATTCCCCTGCTATAACAATAAACCCCAGAATATCTTGATTTTGGACTGAACCTGAAACAGGGTCAGAGCTAGATCTTAAATGGCCAGAGACACCGATACATTTTAGAAATTTCTAAAAGTGCCTAAAGTAGTTTTTCCTTACATAATAATGTCCAACATTGAGATTGACTAGGCCCAAGATTTGTAGGAGTGGGCACTGGGATTCTTTAGCTGAACAAGCAGGATGGCAAGCTCATCATACTCTTGAAATCTTCCTATGACTCATCAGAACCCCTGAAGAGCCTATCTATGTAGTTATTCATATCACCATCATATCTGAGGACATAACAGGAATTTTAACATTCCTTCTGACATTCCTTGCTTGGTACTTAATAATTTTTAATATATAGTTAAATCCTTTCCTCTTAAATTTTGGAATGTGTAACCAGTGGACAATTTTTGCACCTACTCAAATGTTTTCAGATATCTGTTTTAAAAATCTAGGACATAGAAAATAGGTAGTAATGCTTTCTTATTACCTTTTAGTTATAACGTCTTATCTTCTAAGAGATTTCAAATTATATTAATTGAGGGGAGATTGAAAAGTATATGTTTTAGTGGGGAAGAGGCAACATTGGGCTTACAATGGAAAGTAGAATGCAACATTAACCATGGACCAGTTTTCAGAGTAGTAGCTGTGTTAGTCTGTATTCGCAAAAAGAAAAGGAGTACTTGTGGCACCTTAGAGACTAACAAATTTATTAGAGCATAAGCTTTCGTGAGCTACAGCTCACTTCATCGGATGCATTAGTGAGCTGTAGCTCACGAAAGCTTATGCTCTAATAAATTTGTTAGCCCAAATGCATCCGATGAAGTGAGCTGTAGCTCACGAAAGCTTATGCTCTAATAACTTTGTTAGTCTCTAAGGTGCCACAAGTACTCCTTTTCTTTTCATGGACCAGTTGTTGCTCCACAATATTTGAACCATTTCCCTTTAAATTACACAGAATCTCACAAAATAGTGACTAGCTAGCTACAAAGCTTCAATCTAAGAGGGTCTAGACCTTTTAGTGCAAGTGTAAGGAACTTTATTCCCTGGACTCAGCTATCAGTAGAAAGGTCTTTCTGAAGTAGTCAATTACAATGTTCAAATAATACAAACCAGCTTCCTCATAGTTTGACTGCTCTAAAGGAGGTTTGTTGAATCAAGTCATCTTGAGCTCATTATCCTGGTATCTCTACACATGCAGACAATATAGCCTTAATAATTACCTCTTACACACCTTTTTGTTTAAAGGAGTAAAGTCCAATGCTGAAAAACACATTCAAGAAGCAATCAATCTTAATACGTGACTTGAATGCAGTAATGTTTGTTTGCTCTTATGAAAACTAGAGTAAGCTCCCACCATATATTAAAAAAGTAACACAAATGGTTTATTTGTAAATGTTTATAAGACCCATATTAGGGTCTTATCCAAGCAAAAAATATTTGTGCCCTTCCAAAACGCATGAGCTTTGGAAAGTGGTAGATTCTGGTTCTGTGGCTAATATATTGGAAGGTAAATTAGTCACTGGCAGCTCTCAAAAAACCCCCCACCAAAGCTTTTCTGCAGCAGAGAGCTTTTTAGAGCAGCCCAGCAGGAGGAGAACATACATCAGTGAGTACCCCCCTCCCCCTTCAGTGCTCCACTTCTCTGGACTTTCTGACCCTATGCTTATCTCACCTGCAATGTTAGGCAAGCAGGAAATAATCCAACTCTAAACTGGAACAACACACCTGCATGGCTGCTGCTGGGAAACCATGAAACTTGGTTAAATCAAAATTTTTTTTAAAGAAAAAAAAAGAGAGAGGAGTTAATGGTGGGAGGACTGACTAGAAAAGGGGAGGGCAACAGGTATTTCCTCCTCCCACAGGTTGTAGGGCTGCGTTACTTGGGAATTATTCCCAGCCAATGCACCCATTAAAAATGGGGGGTTTAGGAAGTTTCAATTTTAAGATATGCTAATATTGTAATTAAAAAAAGCCTTGTATTAACATGAGAAGACTCCATGGTTCTAAAACTAAACTGGATATTTTATTAAGAGAACTATCTTAGCCATGTGCATACAAACTGATCACTTGGTGTCTTCTTCCCTCCTGCAACCTGTGCTTCTCCCTCCATATTCCATGCAGGTTTCTACAAGCACAGATCTGGGGTTCAGGGTTTTTGCTGAAAGGGACAACATTTGCTTGTTCTATACCAAATTAAAAACTCATTTACTATTTGTTAGACTCATTAAAAAGTTAAAGTATTTAAAACAAAAAATAAATAAATTCACATAAATCATTACATCTCCCTTAGTCCCTCTCTCCCTATTTATAGAGTCTTTTAAATGGAAACTCTGTGTGACAGTCTCTCAAATGGCATCAAATATCTTTGACAAGAAGAAGAGTTAGTTTTTGGTGGCACGGTAGATCTAAGGTCTTCAACTTCAATTATTACAGTGTGATCCTGTCTCCTACAATACACACCTAGGGCGGAGGGAGTAAAAAATAGCAAAAGAAAGGAAAATGAAGCTTTTGTTTCTGGGTTGTAAGTCAGCTACTGGAAAAGCACAGATACAGCACACAGCACTATTTTCAGCATGCCAAACTGATCACAGCAAAGCATTGCTAGGTTAGATTTGACCTGGCTGGTTAAGCCAGACTCAATAAGGAAAACAAATATAGAAAGATTTAAAAAAAGACATAGGAGAAATAAAACAAGGTTGGGAATTGACACATCAGGTAGGGAAGTGGCAAGAATCTTAGGTTTACATCTCAGGAGTTTCTCAGGGCACAGCCACAAAGATAATAATGTCATCTGGGTCTCTCTCCTTGTCATGTCTGGTCAGAACAACTTTCTGGATAAGGATGAAGAAAGCTTAATGGTGTGATGGTACATGCATATATGCTTGTGTGTGGTGGAGACAGTTGTGATCATGAAGCTGACTGATGTCTCCAAAAGTGTTGGCAGTCTCACTCCAGTGAAACTGAGCAATCGAAGCAAAGTATCCAGTTGTCGCATGCATGAACCTCATCTTGTTTTAATTACACTTTACTTTATTGCTACAACTCTTACCGCACTACGAGCCTTGAAAACCCTTAATCACCAGTTCTTTTAATTTAGGCAAACTCACTTAAAATAATTTTGTGACTCTGTTCTATGCTTTTTTTTTAACAATAATTTTACATCACATGTTCGTTAAATTAAAATTACTTTCCCCCTTTCACTTTCTTTGGACAATTCAGGACTTCAGCACAAGGTAGAGTTCAAAACAGCTACAGAGAGAGATAAATGTGCACTTTCTTACTCAATTGCTATTCTTGTTGGAATGTTTTGGGCCATTTTCGGTTCCTGTTTTTTTTCTTTTGTGGCTGACAGATTAATTTCTCCCACCTAATGCCTTATACCTCTTCATTAAACATGTTCAAGCAAGTCCTGTGTGACATTATGATTATGGTGATTCAGGCAACTCAGCCGAGCAAAAGCAGAGACTTTATTCTTGGGAATGGAATGACTGCTTAACAGCTGGGGGCTGCATAGCACAACTGGCTGGTAAACATTACAGGGAAGCAAAATTTAAATGGATCAATCCCTAACAAGAATATTATAGTTTCCTGTTTTAGAGACAGGGATGGCATGCCAGATTGGAATGATAATATTTATGAGCAATACACAGAACCCTCCATGGTGCATAAAATTGCACGGTTCTATCCTATGGATTTTTTTTCAATTGACTTTTTAGACAGTTGTTAAATCATCATAAAAATACTATTTCTGCTCCCAATTTCTCCAGCAGTTATTAGGCAGAAAATGTTTTTTCCCCTGGCTGTAAAGCAGTACAATGCTTTTATTATTTGTGTCATTCTACCTTCGTAACCCATTTCTTCTCCTTTGTGCCTACCTGACTCTCTGCACATACGCCAGCCTGATCTCCAAACCATGCACTTTGGTTTTGTCAATATTAAGCTATTGTATCATATTTGGGTCCTGTAACCAGTTCCTGTTGCTCTAGTGGCAAGCTGAACATTTTTCAGGAAACTAGCAGTCATAAGCAGGACCTCTTTTAAGTAGATTGCGTATCTTACTTATTACAATAGGTTTTTCTCTCATTGGCTATTTATCCTAGACCCTAGTTTTAGTTTATTGTGTCAACAAAGTGTCAATCACCATAGTACACAGGCACTCCTTCACTCAGGGATTCTCTGCAGCTCTGAAATCAATGCCTTGGAATAGAGTTGGAAGACACAGTGCAGAATGAGAGGTGCTGTATTTCAGATGTGAAATACAACAGAGGCCCTGACTGTTACATTCATTAAAAATCTCATGGCACTTTTTGCAAAAAAACAGATATTAATCCTAAATACTGTGGTAGTGCTACTGTTGCAAAGTAGATGCCATGTTTCTCTCCGGAAATGTTTGTGTTTCATTCAGATAGAATTAGTGATATATATTAATTGCATTACTGGAAGAGTAAGGAGCTAGACACTCAAGCTGCTTTCTGTATGCTGGTGAAAGTCACTTTGCCATGTGGCTTTACTGCCTCTAAACACTGCTATTAATATCCTCTGTTATTTTTATTTACCCTCAGTTGCATGCTGTAACCACATCTTGCAATGGAAGCACTGTGCAGTGCATGCAGAGTTTGGATACAGACTGTTATTTACCCTTTCTATTTCCCGGGCCATGAAGCCCTATGATAGTTTAGCAACACCTCCTTAAAACAGGTAGATATTTTGATGCCCATTTTACAGAAGGGCATAATGAGCCACAATGAGGCTAAATGATTTACCACCGGTCACAGCATGGGATGGCAGAGCTAGAAATATAATCCAGGAGTCCAGACTCCCAATATGTTTCTCTAGCTACTAGACAACATTGCTTTGATAATCCAGCAAATAAATTCCAAATAGTAGTTACTGCCATTGCAAACTACTTATCCTTCTGGATGTAATATATTTATCAGTTTTAGTTTTTCCTTTTCAAATGATTAATAGACCACGAATAAGCAGGTAGTTTCTTTCTCCCCTTAAAAACAAAACATTTTTGTTAGCTTGAAGAAAGCATATAAAACTACTGAGATGCTGATTGTATTGTTTTTCTTGTAATCAAAAATTACCATGCAGATATTTTTTCAAACTTCCTTCTTAAAACAACTGAGACCTTGATTCAGCTATTAATTAATTTTGACTATGGACGTATAAATATGTCTAAATGTTATAAGAGGTACTATAATGAAAACTCAGAACTTAAGAGGGAAAACTGCATTGTTATGTTATATATAATTGTGTTACTGCAAGAGGATAATGCCCCAAATGACCTGCTCATTCCAAGCTGATGTTTCTGCCATTTATGGTGACTGCTGGATCACAATTGAAGTTTATTGCTTCTTGCTGGGTTAAAGGACTGAGTGACTGCAAAGCTACCTGTGCTGTCACCTTACACAGGAGGTGCTTCAGTCTCTTTTGTGAAGACGGCTTTAAAAAAAAATACAAAAGGAGCCATCTGTCAGTTTGCATTGAGATCAATGGATAATGTAACTTTATGGACTTGCTTCGTCTAACTCACTGATTCTACTTTGTCCTATAACATGGCTGGAAACGCACAAAAATGTTCAAGTGCTGTTTTCAGCAAACCCCAAACATTGTTCACAGCTAAAAAAAAAAATCATCACGCCTAATGCTCTGGATTTGGGAATCACAGCACAAGTTGGTATGCCTACAGTATCTCGGTCTATAGAGCCCTTTAAAAAGCCACAGAAAAAGGCTGAGCAAGTGGTTCAGCTGAGAATCTGAACCCACCTTAATTCCTGCCTCTTGAACTGAACCCAAACTCTTGCAAGTTCCAATTCAGCAACATAGTGCAATGAGGGAAATGTCATCATGCTGTGCCTGCTGGGTCAGAGGATCACTGGGCTCTGGGATCGCAAACCCTAGAGTGCAGGGAGGAATTCAAGTTAAGGTTAGGATTCACCACATTTTTGCAAAAAGAAAAGGAGTACTTGTGGCACCTTAGAGACTAA
The DNA here is from genome assembly GCF_009764565.3 of Dermochelys coriacea. Taxonomy (NCBI): domain Eukaryota; kingdom Metazoa; phylum Chordata; order Testudines; family Dermochelyidae; genus Dermochelys; species Dermochelys coriacea. The sequence continues at coordinate 73,962,735 of NC_050071.1, read as the reverse complement.
CAAATTTATTAGAGCATAAGCTTTCGTGAGCTACAGCTCACTTCATCGGATGCATTTGGTGGAAAAAACAGAGGAGAGATTTATATACACACACACACACACAGAGAACATGAAACAATGGGTTTATCATACACACTGTAAGGAGAGTGATCACTTAAGATAAGCCATCACCAGCAGCAGGGGGGGGAAAGGAGGAAAACCTTTCATGGTGACAAGCAAGGTAGGCTAATTCCAGCAGTTAACAAGAATATCAGAGGAACAGTGGGGGGTGGGGTGGGAGGGAGAAATACCATGGGGAAATAGTTTTACTTTGTGTAATGACTCATCCATTCCCAGTCTCTATTCAAGCCTAAGTTAATTGTATCCAGTTTGCAAATTAATTCCAATTCAGCAGTCTCTCGTTGGAGTCTGTTTTTGAAGCTTTTTTGTTGAAGTATAGCCACTCTTAGGTCTGTGATCGAGTGACCAGAGAGATTGAAGTGTTCTCCAACTGGTTTTTGAATGTTATAATTCTTGACGTCTGATTTGTGTCCATTCATTCTTTTACGTAGAGACTGTCCAGTTTGGCCAATGTACATGGCAGAGGGGCATTGCTGGCACATGATGGCATATATCACATTGGTAGATGCGCAGGTGAACGGGCCTCTGATAGTGTGGCTGATGTGATTAGGCCCAATGATGGTATCCCCTGAATAGATATGTGGACAAAGTTGGCAACGGGCTTTGTTGCAAGGATAGGTTCCTGGGTTAGTGGTTCTGTTGTGTGGTGTGTGGTTGCTGGTGAGTATTTGCTTCAGATTGGGGGGCTGTCTGTAAGCAAGGACTGGCCTGTCTCCCAAGATCTGTGAGAGTGATGGGTCATCCTTCAGGATAGGTTGTAGATCCTTGATGATGCGTGGGAGAGGTTTTAGTTGGGGGCTGAAGGTGATGGCTAGTGGCGTTCTGTTGTTTTCTTTGTTGGGCCTGTCCTGTAGTAGGTGACTTCTGGGTACTCTTCTGGCTCTGTCAATCTGTTTCTTCACTTCAGCAGGTGGGTATTGTAGTTGTAGGAATGCATGATAGAGATCTTGTAGGTGTTTGTCTCTGTCTGAGGGGTTGGAGCAAATGCGGTTATATCGTAGTGCTTGGCTGTAGACAATGGATCGAGTGGTATGATCTGGATGAAAGCTAGAGGCATGTAGGTAGGAATAGCGGTCAGTAGGTTTCCGATATAGGGTGGTGTTTATGTGACCATCACTTATTAGCACCGTAGTGTCCAGGAAGTGGATCTCTTGTGTGGACTGGTCCAGGCTGAGGTTGATGGTGGGATGGAAATTGTTGAAATCATGGTAGAATTCCTCAAGAGCTTCTTTTCCATGGGTCCAGATGAAGAAGATGTCATCAATGTAGCGCAAGTAGAGTAGGGGCATTAGGGGACGAGAGCTGAGGAAGCGTTGTTCTAAGTCAGCCATAAAAATGTTGGCATACTGTGGGGCCATGCGGGTACCCATCGCAGTGCCGCTGATTTGAAGGTATACATTGTCCCCAAATGTGAAATAGTTATGGGTGAGGACAAAGTCACAAAGTTCAGCCACCAGGTTAGCCGTGACAGTATCAGGGATACTGTTCCTGATGGCTTGTAGTCCATCTTTGTGTGGAATGTTGGTGTAGAGGGCTTCTACATCCATAGTGGCTAGGATGGTGTTTTTAGGAAGATCACCAATGGACTGTAGTTTCCTCAGGAAGTCAGTGTTGTCTCGAAGATAGCTGGGAGTGCTGGTAACGAAGGGCCTGAGGAGGGAGTCTACATAGCCAGACAATCCTGCTGTCAGGGTGCCAATGCCTGAGATGATGGGGCGTCCAGGATTTCCAGGTTTATGGATCTTGGGTAGCAGATAGAATACCCCAGGTCGGGGCTCCAGGGGTGTGTCTGTGCGGATTTGTTCTTGTGCTTTTTCAGGGAGTTTCTTGAGCAAATGCTGTAGTTTCTTTTGGTAACTCTCAGTGGGATCAGAGGGTAATGGCTTGTAGAAAGTGGTGTTGGAGAGCTGCCTAGTAGCCTCTTGTTCATACTCCGACCTATTCATGATGACGACAGCACCTCCTTTGTCAGCCTTTTTGATTATGATGTCAGAGTTGTTTCTGAGGCTGTGGATGGCACTGTGTTCTGCATGGCTGAGGTTATGGGGTAAGCGATGCTGCTTTTCCACAATTTCAGCTCGTGCACGTCGGCGGAAGCAGTCTATGTAGAAATCCAGGCTGCTGTTTCGACCTTCAGGAGGAGTCCACCCAGAATCCTTCTTTTTGTAGTGTTGGCAGGAAGGTCTCTGTGGGTTAATATGTTGGTCAGAGGTGTGTTGGAAATATTCCTTGAGTCTGAGACGTCGAAAATAGGATTGTAGGTCACCACAGAACTGTATCATGTTCGTGGGGGTGGAGGGGCAAAAGGAGAGGCCCCGAGATAGGACAGATTCTTCTGCTGGGCTAAGAGTATAGTTGGATAGATTAACAATATTGCTGGGTGGGTTACAGGAACCATTGTTGTGGCCCCTTGTGGCATATAGTAGTTTAGATACCTTAGTGTCCTTTTTCTTTTGTAGAGAAGCAAAGTTTGTTTTGTAAATGGCTTGTCTAGTTTTTGTAAAGTCAGGCCACGAGGAAGTTTGTGTGGAAGGTTGGTTCTTTATGAGAGTATCCAGTTTTGAGAGCTCATTCTTAATCTTTCCCTGTTTGCTGTAGAGGATGTTGATCAGGTGGTTCCGCAGTTTCTTTCAGAGTGTGTGGCACAAGCTGTCAGCATAGTCTGTGTGGTATGTAGATTGTAATGGATTTTTTACCTTCAGTCCTTTCGGTATGATGTCCATCTGTTTGCATTTGGAGAGGAAGATGATGTTTGTCTGTATCTGTGCGAGTTTTTTCATGAAGTTGACAGATTTCCACTCTATACGGCTAAATTCAGTGCCTTGCATAATCATCAAGGATCTACAACCTATCCTGAAGGATGACCCATCACTCTCACAGATCTTGGGAGACAGACCAGTCCTTGCTTACAGACAGCCCCCCAATCTGAAGCAAATACTCACCAGCAACTACACACCACACAACAGAACCACTAACCCAGGAACCTATCCTTGCAAGAAAGCCCGTTGCCAACTCTGTCCACATATTTATTCAGGGGATACCATCATAGGGCCTAATCACATCAACCACACTATCAGAGGCTCGTTCACCTGCGCATCTACCAATGTGATATATGCCATCATGTGCCAGCAATGCCCCTCTGCCATGTACATTGGCCAAACTGGACAGTCTCTACGTAAAAGAATGAATGGACACAAATCAGACGTCAAGAATTATAACATTCAAAAACCAGTTGGAGAACACTTCAATCTCTCTGGTCACTCGATCACAGACCTAAGAGTGGCTATACTTCAACAAAAAAGCTTCAAAAACAGACTCCAGTGAGAGACTGCTGAATTGGAATTAATTTGCAAACTGGATACAATTAACTTAGGCTTGAATAGAGACTGGGAATGGATGAGTCATTACACAAAGTAAAACTATTTCCCCATGGTATTTCTCCCTCCCACCCCACCCCCCACTGTTCCTCGGATATTCTTATTAACTGCTGGAATTAGCCTACCTTGCTTGTCACCATGAAAGGTTTTCCTCCTTTCTCCCCCTGCTGCTGGTGATGGCTTATCTTAAGTGATCACTCTCCTTACAGTGTGTATGATAAACCCATTGTTTCATGTTCTGTGTGTGTGTGTGTGTGTGTGTGTGTGTGTGTGTGTGTGTGTGTGTGTGTGTATATATAAATCTCTCCTCTGTTTTTTCCACCAAATGTATCCGATGAAGTGAGCTGTAGCTCACGAAAGCTTATGCTCTAATAAATTTGTTAGTCTCTAAGGTGCCACAAGTACTCCTTTTCTTTTTGCGAATACAGACTAACACGGCTGCTACTCTGAAACCACATTTTTGGGTTAACATCTAAAGTTGACTTTCACTGGGTTTGCCAATCCCTAGTTCAAAAGACCCACAGTAGTGTAATGCTCTGGAGAAGGTGCTAAAAGTCTGATTTAAAATGTTTGCAAAAGAAAAAGATTGCTGTTGACATGTACTGAAATTTTAAGGTCATGGAACAGTGAGTTTTTATTGATAGAACTCTTATGTTGTTTAGGGAATCATGAAGAGAAAAATCTATTAGTGTGGAGTTTACAAAACCTGTCTAATAAACTGGAATGTACCTATAACAAATTGCTGATCTTATTTTAAAATCCGTTTTACCAGACAACTGGCTAGGAGATGATGGCTTACCTAGAATGTATAAAAATGAAGCAATGTTTCTGAATACCAAAGTAGTTAAAATAATGTAGCAAAAGAATCCAGAACTTGTATATTGGGGCAGTGTCTTGTATGAGGTTTCAAGACTTCTTTTACTGAAAATTATTTCACATAAAACCATCAGACAAAAATAGTTATTAGTAGCTGTGATTTTGTGCTATGATAGTAGGGTTTGGAATAAATGATAATCAGTTGGTGCTTCCTTAGGAAGTGGAATCACTGTTAACATCTGTACACCCGTTAATCTTGCTTTATGTGCAATTACCTGTAAATTGGGGACTGACTGTGTTTGGCAGGCAGCAACATCCTGAGGCATCTACAAAAAAGTCCTTTTCTTTAGTAGTTCTCTCTTATTTTGTTTGTCAGAGTCTGCTTTATAAATGTGGTATTTATTTTTCCAGTTTGTTTTGCTCACTTTTTATGGCACTGAATGTTTTCACTGGCAAAATATTTTTACATGGACATTTCCTTGTTTATAGATCACATTTCAGCAAAAAAAGTACGTCTAGGCCTTGCAGGGCTTGACAGATAGTGTGAGAATGTGTGAAATGTGATCCTAAAAGAAAGAAGACAAATGACACCATGATACATACTAAGGTATATAGTATGATACACTAGTGATGGTTTGCAGTCCTTACTGTCCAGATGGATAGGATTTTGATAGGCCAGTTGTTGTATAGTAGAGACTGTGATCCTCATGCCAGTTTTTGAATGAACATAAGAATGGCCATGCTGGATCCGACCAATGGTCCTGCTAGCTCAGTATCCTGTCTTCTGTCAGTAGCCAGATGTGTCAGAGGGAATGAATGGACCAGAGCAATTATCGAGTGATCCTTCCCCTGTCATCCAGTCCCAGTTTCCGGTAGTTGGAGGTTTAGGAACACCCAGAGGATGAGGTTGCATTCATGACCATCTTGGCTAATAGCCATTGTTGGACACATTCTCCATGAATTTATATAATTATTTTTTGAACTCAGTTATAGTTTTGGCCTTTACAACATCTCCTGGCAATGAGTTTCACAGGTTGACTGTATGTTGTATGAAGAAGTGCTTGCTTGTGTTTGTTTTAAATTTACTGCCTATTAATTTCAGCAGGTGGGTATTGTAGTTGTAAGAATGCATGATAGAGATCTTGTAGGTGTAGATCTGCTGAAGTGAAGAAACAGATTGACAGAGCCAGAAGAGTACCCAGAAGTCACCTACTACAGGACAGGCCCAACAAAGAAAATAACAGAACGCCACTAGCCATCACCTTCAGCCCCCAACTAAAACCTCTCCAACGCATCATCAAGGATCTACAACCTATCCTGAAGGACGACCCATCAATCTCACAGATCTTGGGAGACAGGCCAGTCCTTGCTTCCAGACAGCCCCCCAACCTGAAGCAAATACTCACCAGCAACCACACACCACACAACAGAACCACTAACCCAGGAACCTATCCTTGCAACAAAGCCCATTGCCAACTCTGTCCACATATCTATTCAGGGGACACCATCATAGGGCCTAATCACATCAGCCACACTATCAGAGGCTCATTCACCTGCGCATCTACCAATATGATATATGCCATCATGTGCCAGCAATGCTCCTCTGCCTTGTACATTGGTCAAACTGGACAGTCTCTACATAAAAGAATAAAGAATAAATGGACACAAATCAGACGTCAAGAATTATAACATTGAAAAACCAGTCGGAGAACACTTCAGTCTCTCCGGTCACTCGATTACAGACCTGAGGGTGGCTATCCTTCAACAAAAAAACTTCAAAAACAGACTCCAGTGAGAGACTGCTGAATTGGAATTAATTTGCAAACTGGATACAATTAACTTAGGCTTGAATAGAGACTGGGAATGGATGAGTCATTACACAAAGTAAAACTATTTCCCCATGTTATTTCTCCCCCCCACCCCACCCCCCACTGTTCCTCAGATGTTCTTGTTAACTGCTGGAAATAGCCTACCTTGCTTGTCACCATGAAAGGTTTTCCTCCTTTCCTCCCCCTGCTGCTGGTGATGGCTCATCTTAAGTGATCACTCTCCTTACAGTGTGTATGATAAAACCCATTTGTTTCATGTTCTCTGTGTGTGTATATAAATATCCCCACTGTATTTTCCACCAAATGCATCCGATGAAGTGAGCTGTAGCTTATGCTCAAATAAATTTGTTAGTCTCTAAGGTGCCACAAGTACTCCTTTTCTTTTTGCGAATACAGACTAACACAGCTGCTACTCTGAAACCAGCTAATTTAGATCCCATCATTGTGTATGTATAGTTTGGATTATGTTTTCCAAAGTGCATTACCTTGCACTTATCAACATTGAATTTTATCTGCCATTTTGTTGTCCAGTCACCCAGTTTTATGATATCCCTTTGTAACTCTTTGCAGTCAGCTTTGGACTTAACTATCTTGAGTAATTTTGTATTGTCTGCAAACTTTACCACCTTATTGTTTACCCCCTTTTCCAGATCATTTATGAATATGTGGAACAGCGCAGGTTCTAGTACAGATTCTTGTGGGAGCCCACTATTTACCTCTTTCCGTTGTGAAAACTGACACTTTATTCCTATCCTTTGTTTCCTATCTTTTAACCAGTTACTGATCCATGGGAGGACCTTCCCTCTTATCCCATGACTACTTACTTTGCTTAACAGCCTTTTGGTGTGGCACCTTGTCAAAGGCTTTCTGAAAGTCCAAGTACATTATATTGACTGGATCATTCTTGTCCACATGCTTGTTGACCCGCTCAGAGAAATCTAGTAGATTGGTGAGGTATGATTTCCATTACAAAAGCTGTGCTGACTCTTCCTCAACATACCGTGTTCATCTAGGTGTCTGATAAGTCTGTTCTTTATTATAATTTCAACCAGTTTGCCTGGTACTAAAGTTAGGCTTTACAGACCTGTAATCAGCCCCGTCCCTATAAATTATGGTGCTCTACACAGTCAAAGCACCTGCTTCCCGCTCCCGTGGGGGGTCCAGCCCTTCTGCAGGGGGTGCTCACACTCAAGGGCTGCAGAACTGCAGAGGCAGGAGCTGTGGGGGCTGCTTTGGGGGCCCTGGCACCAGCAGCAGGAAGCAGAGCGACCCAGCCCCAGCCCGTTCCACTCCGCATGCCCCAGCCATGTCGCTAGGGTGAGGGGTAGGGGTGGGGAAAGGAGCACCCCCTGCACTCACTGGTAGCGGGAAGTGGAGCGACCCAGCCCCAGCCATATCGCTTGGGGGAAGGGGAAGTACCACCCCCCACACTCACTGGAAGCAGAGCAACGCAGCTGGGAGCTGGGTTGCTCTGCCTCCCGCCGCTGCTGGTGAGTGCAGGGTTGGGCTCGACCCCGGCTGCAGGCACAGGCCCCCTGCTAATCCTCTGGGCTGCGTCCATCACTGGGGGAAGAGGCGGAATGGGGGCGGGCGGGGGGTGGAGCAGGGTGGAAGACTAAGAGGTGGGGCAGTGAGAGTTGTCCTGGGCCCCACACTCTCCTAGGGATGGCCCTGTCCCTTGCAGTGGGCCAGGCCGCAGCGGGGGCGGTTGGGGGATAGGGCTGGCCACCGGAGCTGGTGCTGCCGCATATGCAGCACGCAGCTGCCTAGGGCACCATGAAATTTGGGGCAATTTGGTGCCCCAAATTTCATGGTGCCCTACGCAGCTGTGTATACTGTGTATGCCTAGGGATGGCCCTTCCTGTAATTGCCAGGATTGCTCTGGAACCTTTTTTAAAAATAGGTATTATGTTAGCTACCCTCCAGTCATCTGATACAGAGGGTGATTTAAGAGATGGGTTACATACCAGAGTTAGTAGTTCTGCAGTTTTATAGCTGATTTCTTTCACAACTTTTGGGTGAACACTATCTGGTCCTGGTGAGTTATTGCTGTTTAATTTATCAATTTGTTCCAAAACCTCCTCTACTGACACCTCAATCTGGGACAGTTCCTTAGATTTGTCACCTAAAAATATATCTAAATTGGTCAGATATCACGTACTTGCAGAGGTGAGGTGCACACAGGTATACTCCCAGAGGAGGAGAGATGACAAAGATGACTTTAAACCACCATTGTGCCTTCAGGATTCTGGGTAGGATTCTTAGGTAGACCACAGAGTTGTACCAAGTTATGGATAAAGCCAGTTGAAAATTTTTCAATAATTTTTTAAAAACGAAAATGGCATATTTGTTGAAATCAAAATATTTAGAAAAACATATCAATTTTGACAAACACCCACAAGGGAAAATATTTTAAAATATCATTTTGGAAAATATTTGTTTTGGATGATTCTGCAATTTTATTTCAAATGTTTTGTTAATTTTGATATTATTTTTACATTATTTCATAACATATCAGTAACGGTAGTACTGCATAGAAAAACACTACTACTTCTGATATGTCTTAACTATAGATTTATAGATTCCAGTGCCAGAAGGGACCATTGTAATCATCTAGTCTGATCGCCTGTATAACACAGGCCATACAACTTCCCCCTTCCCTCAAAAGCATTTCCTAGAGAATGTCATTTAAAAAACACATCACATCTTGATTTAAAAATGGTCAATGATGGCAAATACACACGATCCTTGGTAAATTGTTCCAATCGTTAATTACCCTCACTGACAAAAATTTACACCTTATTTCCAGTATGCATTTGTCTAGCTTCAACTTCAAGACATTGGATTGTGTTATATCTTTCTCTGCCAGATTGAAGAGCCCGTTATCATGTTTATTCCCCACGTAGGTATTTGAAACCTCTAATCAAGTCACCCCTTAACGTTCTCTTTGTTAAGCTAAATAGATTGAGATCTTTGAGTCTATCAGCATAAGGCATGATTTCTAATCCTTAAATCTTCTTGGGGCTCTTCTCTGAACTCTCTCCAATTTATCAACATTCTTCTTGAGTTGTGGGCACCAGAATTGCCACATTATTCCACCAGCCAATTACGGAGGTATAATAACTTCTCGACTCCTACTCAAGAGTCCCCTGCATATGCATCCCAGGATCACATTAGCTGTTTTGATGAAACGATCACATTGGATACTCTCATTCAGCTGATTACGCGCCATGACCCCCAAGTCTTTTTCACGGTCACTGCTTCTGAGGATAGAGTCCCCCATTCTATAAGTATGGCCTAAATTCTTTGCTCCTAGATGTATACATTTACATTTAGCTGTATTAACACACATATTGTTTGCTTTTGTCCAGTTTACCAAGTGATCCAGATCACTTTCAATCAGTGACCTGTCCTCTTCATTATTTACCCACTCCCCTAATTTTTTTTGTCACCTACAAACTTTATCAAGGATGATTTTTTGTTTTCTTCCAGGTCATTGACAGAAACATCAAAAAGTGTAGGGCCAAGAATCAGTGGCAGATTTAGAGTTAGTGGGGCCCTGTGCTCAGTTTTATTTTTGGGGCCCCTCCTTGGGACCCAGCCAAGAAAAAGAACATTCTCTCTTATCTCCCTTCCACCACCATTTTTCATTCTTTTTTTCTTCATCCTCCTCCTATAAGTAATAGGAAGTAAATGAAAATAAAGTGAGGTACCTTGATTGTTTTTGTAGTCTAACTTATTTTTTCATAGACCACCTGAAAATCACTGAGGGTCTTGGCGGACCACTTAATGATCTTTCCAAATACTGTTTGTACCATTAGCTAACTATTGTAAAGCGCTTTGCATAAGATTGCTTTATTAAAAAAAATAAAAAAAACATTGGGGTATGGGATCTGGCCAGGTCTTAGAGTGCGGGAGGGGGCTCAGGGCTGGGGGTGCAAGATCTGGGAGGAAGTTAGTGTGCAGGAGCAGGCTGGTGGTTGGGGTGCAGGGTCTGTCCAGGAGTTAGGATGTGGGCGGGAGTTCAGGGCTGGGGCAGTGGGTTGGGGTGTGAAGCGCTTAACTGGGGCAACTCCTGTTTGGTGCGAGGGGTGCAGGTGAGGATGTGGGGGTGTGTGCATGAGTCAGGGAGGACATGGGGCTGGGTGTGTGTGAGAGGGGTGCAGGAGTCATGGCTGGGAGTGTGTGAGGAGTTGCAGGAGTCAGGGAGGACAGAGGGCTGGGAGTGTGCAGGAGTCAGGGCAGGGGGTGTGGGCTGGGATCATGGGGGTGCTCTCAGCCCCTTGCCCTGAGGGGCTCACACAGGGGGCTGGGGAGGTATGTGTAGGGCTAGTGTGGGGGCCCCACCTTTGCTCCACCCTGCCCCGATTCCAATCCCTTCCCCAAGGCCTTTCCCCCACCTCTTCTCTGCCTCTTCCCCCAAGTGCACTGTGGCCTCGCTCCTGCTCCTCTCCCTCCCTCCCAGAATTACCTGAGCACCCTCAAACAGCTGCTTGGTGGAGGGGGAAGCACTATGGAGGGTGGAGGTGGGGTGGGAATGTGGCACGCTTGGGGGGTGGAGGAGCGGGAGGGGAGAGGAGAGCTTGGCTGCTGGTGAGTGAGGAGCCTGCAGCAGGAGCCCCAGGAGCCGGCAGGACCAAGCTTCTGTCCCCACAGCTGCCTGACCCTGGGGCCCCCTGTCATTGGGGTCCCTGTGCCAGAGCACCCTGTGTTTTACTGTAAATTCACCTCTGCCAAGAACCATTCTCTGTGGGACCCCATTGGAAACATACCTGCTTGGTTATGATCCCTTGTTTACAATTACATTTTGAGACTTATCAGCCAGTTTTTAACCTATACAATGTGTGCCATGTTAATTTTATTTTGTTCTAGCTTTTAATCAAAATATCATATGGTACCAAGTCAAATGCCTTACAGAAGTCTATTACAGCAACACTATTACCTTTATCAATCAAACTTGTAATCAAATCAAAAAAAGATTTCAAGTTAGTTTGACAGGATCTGTTTTCCGTAAACCCATGTTGATTTGCATGAATTACATTACCTTCCTTTAATTCTTTGTTAATCAAATCCTGTATCAGCCTCTCCATTGTCTTGCTCAGGATCAGTGTCAGACTGGCAGGCCTATAATTACCCAGATCATTCCATTTACCCTTTTTAAAAATAAGCAAAACATTAGCTTTCCTCCAGTTTTCTGGAACTTCCTCAGTGTTCAAAGACTTACTGAGAAGTCAACATTAACGGTCCAGTGAGCTCCTCAGACAGCTCTTTTAAAACTCTTGGATAACAGCTGATATTTTATTTTTAAAATCATTAGTGGCCATTGCTACTTAATACTGATTAAAACCTCATCTTTTTTCTAGAACAGAGTCTCCTTTTTGTTTTTTAATGAACGGTTTGACAGTTTGACATATTTTTCAAACATTTTCCAAAACCAATTTTTTTTTTAAATTTGGTTTCATGGAAAATGAAAAAAATTGTTTTCATTTTAATTTGGAAATGAAACAAATTTTGAAACACTGAAGCTTCCCATGCATGGAAATTCTGAGTTTTGACCAGCTTTATTTCATAGAATCATAGAATCATAGAATATCAGGGTTGGAAGGGACCCCAGAAGGTCATCTAGTCCAACCCCCTGCTCAAAGCAGGACCAAGTCCCAGTTAAATCATCCCAGCCAGGGCTTTGTCAAGCCTGACCTTAAAAACCTCTAAGGAAGGAGATTCTACCACCTCCCTAGGTAACGCATTCCAGTGTTTCACCACCCTCTTAGTGAAAAAGTTTTTCCTAATATCCAATCTAAACCTCCCCCATTGCAACTTGAGACCATTACTCCTCGTTCTGTCATCTGCTACCATTGAGAACAGTCTAGAGCCATCCTCTTTGAAACCCCCTTTCAGGTAGTTGAAAGCAGCTATCAAATCCCCCCTCATTCTTCTCTTCTGCAGACTAAACAATCCCAGCTCCCTCAGCCTCTCCTCATAAGTCATGTGCTCTAGACCCCTAATCATTTTTGTTGCCCTTCGCTGTACTCTTTCCAATTTATCCACATCCTTCCTGTAGTGTGGGGCCCAAAACTGGACACAGTACTCCAGATGAGGCCTCACCAGTGTCGAATAGAGGAGAACGATCACGTCCCTCGATCTGCTCGCTATGCCCCTACTTATACATCCCAAAATGCCATTGGCCTTCTTGGCAACAAGGGCACACTGCTGACTCATATCCAGCTTCTCGTCCACTGTCACCCCTAGGTCCTTTTCCGCAGAACTGCTGCCGAGCCATTCGGTCCCTAGTCTGTAGCGGTGCATTGGATTCTTCCATCCTAAGTGCAGGACCCTGCATTTATCCTTATTGAACCTCATTAGATTTCTTTTGGAAATCTTTTGGAAATTAGATTTCTATTTACGGCAGTGCTGCCTATACACCTGTCCAGAATCATGTAATAACATGCAACATGCCTCTGACAAGCCCCCTTTTCCCCTCAAGCTCCAGTCTGCATGTCCTCCATGCTGATGCCTGAGAGATGCTTTTGTTGGGAAGCCTATGGCTGTCCTATGCAATACTTGCACTGGGAGACTTTCACTAGTGGGTCAGGGCTTTTCACTGCGGCATAGTGGGTCAGGGCTATGCCTGTGTTTACTGTGCCTCCAGTATGGGCCATCCAGGGAATAAACCTGTCCAGGCAATAAGTCATTGGGTTCCCCTAAATTGCCAGTCAGCACCCTAGTTACACCTACTTCTGTGGGAGGGAGATGTGACAAACTGACAATTTCCTACAATATCCTGAATGAACTTTATTGAATTAAGTTAAACCTTATTGAATTAGTTTTAACATATCTGGAGTTTGTTGCATTGAAAACAATTGTGGAATTGTATGTATTTCCAGGGGAAGGATAAATAGGAGAGCTTGGAAGGGGATGACAACTAGACCAATTCACTCAGGTTATAACATCTCCAGAGAAGCCACTGGTGCACACATACTAGTTCAAACTGGACTCTCCAGAGACTGACAGACAAAGAAAGGGTTTTTTGATAAATAGTCTTGCTTTAAATTGGGTCAGGGCCTTCTTCCTGACCTAGCAAATGGACAGGACCCAAGTCCTTTGGGTAGGGTAGGAAGGACTGGGCCTGCTAGAATCCATGGGATTAATTCTAGTAAATTTATTAGAAACTATGCAGGTTCTTTTATTGTTTTTAATATGTTTTCTCTATTATGCTTTTTACCTTAAGAATAAAGTAGGCTTGCATAGGAAGTGCTGTGGGGTAACTTATAACTATTGACAATCACTCTGTTATCAGTCGCTGAAGAGAAAGGAAGCAGATGTCCTTGGGCAACCTATCAATGAAGGCAGGGAACTGTGCACCCTGGGAATACCGTATTTAAAAGGTTAAGGGGCACAGGTCTCCATCCAGAAAAGCAATGGCTGGGGAGTGGGAAGCTGGGAGTGGGTGACCTTGCTCAACCACTGTGGGGAAAATACAGGTGCAATTGCCCTGAACTGTGAGACCAATCTCACATGATCTTGAACTGGAGAGCAGTTTTAAATGAAGCATCTGAAGGGAAAACAAAACACACACAAAAACACCTGCAGCATCCAGATCATCTCTGTGTGTGCCCACTTAGTTAATACCTTCATATAAGGCAGTTGATTCAGAATCATAGGGAGACTAGCTCAGTAAGGTGGGGCTTCCCTGTTCCTTAAAAGACTATATATGATCTTGATAACTGCTTTAGTTTTGGACTGTCTCCCCAAACCTTTGTTTATCTTTTGGACTTTGATCAGTCAATGGGGATAAAGTTATGCCCATGCTGAATTGCTTTGCTGGATCAGGGGCTGAATGCTCTTCCTTGATTGACAGATTATTTATTTAGATTGATATGAATGCTAAAAAGGGAGTAGGCCTATCCATATGCTCTAGGTGTCCCTGACTCAAGTTAACATTACACCCTAAGAGCAGCAGTACTATTTAAGATAGCCTACTACAAGTAAGCCTGGAAGCTTAATGACTCAAATTCCCCTTCAAACAAATGTCTACCAAGAGGTTCCCCTAAATATCAAGCAATGTATTAGGACCCATTCGTCAAACAGGAAGGATGGAATGTTCCCCATTAGGGCACCAGCTCTTTCCCCATAACATGCTTATCAATTCTGAATGGTGCCAGGCAATCATCCTGTGCATGGTCAGGAACTCTATTCTGCAGGATATGGAGAATTTTAATGTAATATTTCATAGCTGCCTTATTACAAACAGAAAGGCAGAGGAGAGGACTATTTCGCCTAATGAATCCAGATTAGCCATCATGGCTGCAGGGGTTTTGTAGAAGCTAATTAACGGTTGAACTTATAATACTCAGATAGAAAAGATGGCATTATTAACGTATAGTAGAGAGCTTTCTAGCCATCCAAATATTCTGTTCTGTTTTAGTGCAATAGGGAGAAAAGAAACTCATGTTCAAATCTCCAGTTTTAAGGTGTTTATCTAATGTCTCTCTGGGTTCCAATAGCAAGAGACAAGTCACTACAATGTAAAGAGGACTTCTGGAAAGTCATCTTCCTGGAAAAACTGAGAGAATGAACAAGACGGAATTATTCTTAGTGGAGGCATAGATTTAACAACATTTCCTACAGTATGTTTAAAGCATTTAGAGTGGCTCTTGGTTTATTTGTATACTACCTTATCAACTCACTCATGTTCCGTATTGCATCACATATTAGGGCTCTCACTTGCTGTGCTTACTGTCAGCACGCATGCTCTTCCAGGGCAGGGCTTTCTCTCTTACTTTAACTAGCTGAAAGGCAACTTGACTGCATGCAGTTAGCAGATAGGGTAGATAGGGTAGAATTCATTTCTTGTCTCTCTTATTAGGCTTATGGTCTGCTAGGCTGTGGAATCATTATAGTGGGTGTAATCCTGAAGCACAGATGTCAAGAGCTTCTCCTCCTTAAAGCAAGAGACTTATTTTTCATTCATACATATTTTCATTATTAAGAAAAAATATGATTCATAAGATGTTCCCTATGGTGATAAGCAAACACCAATATTTATGCCATTTTATGTTCTAAAAATGGAAATAAAAATGAACCATCTGGTAACATTTTAAATGAAAAAGATTAAAATTAAGGATTAATAAATACTAATATTTTGCCTGGAAGTCACAGTAGTGCCCTTAATTTCCCATTTTTGACATTTCTTGAACAAGCCCCTCATTTCTCTCAAGAAACTTATAGTTTTCATAGGTCCATTTCCTCTAAAGAAGGAAAACCTCATGGATATAGAGATGCTTAATCTCTTTGAAAGAGTATTGTGATCTCATGGTTCCCTACTCTCTCATGGTAACAAGGTGGTTATAGTCCTTACAGAGGTTATAACCAGTCTTTTAAATCACTGCTGATCAATTCTTTTGTTCCAAAGAATATTCCTTTCACAAGATGTAGGCTGCTGGATTAATTTGCTGACTGATCAAAATCCTGCCTAAAAATCAACCATCAAATTCCCAGTGACTTGTCAGATTTTGCTTATAAAACCATGACTGACAATCACAGTGAGTGTTTAAAAGGCAGTCCTGTGCTTCAGGTAATTCATATATTCTTTTGAATGAATGTGAAAGTAATATGCCTCTGTTCTGAAGTCTCTAAATTTATTTTTTACTGAGCACTGTTTTGTTCTTGGAAGCCTTGCCTTTAGAAGGTCGCAATTACAAAAGTAATAGCACATTATATGCTAGTCAGAGAAATGGAGAATTTGATTGTTTTATTCTAAATAAAGAAATCGATCCACAAGGAGTGAAGTGACTGACAACTTAAAGACCACTTTAAAGAAGGAAAATTTCAACGAGCAGCTACTCACTCGTGCCAGGCTGGTTCCAGATGGAACTTTATAAGGGACGTACTTCCTGTAAATGTGTCCAACTCTAGAACATGGAACATCAAACATGCCACCTCCACACATCCAAACCTGAAAAGGAAACAAACAGTGACAACTGAATGCCAGCAGAGAAGATAAAATCCAGAAATCATTCTGCAATGATCCCTCTTAGTGACAGTCCTATTTCATTCTGAATAGCTAGGAATGAAAGATGAAGGAAAATCCATGTTTTGATACTTCGGATCTCACTACAAAAAGAGATCACATTAAAAAAGAACAACATAAATTATAAAGAATAGTAGCTACTGTGTCTACCAATAATGCTTTTTACAATATAAACAAGATGTCTTTATCCAAGAATTTCCAAATTCTGAATACTCCTAATTAAATTAACTAATTACATTCTTAATTCCAAAAAGGCCAAATTTTCAAAAAGTGGTCTCATATTGGCAATATACAGTTAAACGTACCTATCAGGTGATAATTTAGAAGTTAAACTCAGGACCCTTGGCCTACAATCTACAGTATATAATCAGTACAAGGCTTGGTTCTTTACTAGGATGTACTTTTCTAAAGAAAAACTGAAACAGAAATATCAAAATAGATTATCTACCCAAATTCATATATATACAGAAAGTGGCATAAGTCATTTGTGTGTCATCTTTAGTGCAAGCTTCTGATACGGAAAGAAAGTGCGCCAACTGGAATATTCATTTTCAATGTTTAAGGGCCTGATTTACAAAAGTGCTGAGCAATCAGAAGTCTAATTGAAGTTAGTGGAAGCTGTAAGTGCACAGCACCTCTGAAAATCAAGCCACAGATGCGTGTGCTACAGGATGATGAGCGATGAGCAATTTCACTCTTCACAAGGGCTTCAATATTGCTTGTTTTTAACAGATGATTCTGTCAGAGAGGGAGACTGAATCATGCAATAGTCACAGTGGAAACCAGCCCAGCAACTCTGATAGACATGACTTTATATACTTCGGTGACATGAGAACTGGTGTACTTCAGTTTGTCAGCTAACCAGACTACTAATATGGTAGGCTGGCAAAATGGATCAACATACTTGTAGGATAAACATACTGATGTTAATGAGTGTATTTTGACTTTCTACTAACAAGTCAGTGGGAGCATCAGAGACGACAGTAAATAGGATAGCAAAACATATAAATAGGTTTTAAAACTAATCACACTCTAAGGGTTCAAAATGCACTTGTAGACCTAGTGCTGGGGCTACCACAATCATGCAGCAGTCTGCTGAATATGTCAAATAGTAAAATCACTTTGCTTTTCATAATCCTGGCAAAACAACTTTCTTAGCTCCCTGAGTCTGCAAATTGTTCTGTAAGCAGAACACCTACTATTCCGCACTAGTTCTGTACAGAGCACTTGCAGTCTCAGCTTTTTCAGCCTCCAACCTGTGAGATCATCAGCAAGCAAACCACCCCCATGTGCAGAAAGAGAAGGAGGAAACCATTAGCAACAGAACAACAGAGTCTTACAAACAGAGAACTGCAGCCATGGAGTAATGCTGTTACTCAGTTCTTGGAGGTTTGAAGAGCAAAAGGTTTGTGATTAAGACTCTTTTGTTATCTAGGTTAGTTAGAAAAACTGTTTTTGTACAGTGCAAAATTTCCATGAACCCTCACTTCCTCCCCCACATTTTCATGGTACAGTAACTCCCCACTTAATGTCTTTTCGCTTAACGTTGTTTCGATATTACGTCCCTGCTCCATTACTGAACATGCTCATTTAAAGTTGTGCAATGCTCCCCTATAATGTCTTTTGGCTGCCTGCTTTGTCCATGACTGGCAGCCCCCCCTATCTCCCCGCACCTCCTGCCTGCCGGCGGACCCCATGGATCAGCGCCTTCCCCTGCCCCCCCCCCCGCCTCCTGCCTGTGGCAATCAGCTGGTTTGCGGTGTTCAGGAGGGAGGGGGGAGGAGTGAGGACACGGCATGCAGCCTCCCCCCAGCCTCCTGAACGCCGCAAACCAGCTGATTGCCACAGGCACGAGGCAGGGGAGGGAGGGCCCATTCCCTGTCTCCTGCCCATGACAATCAGCTGGTTTGCGGCGTTCAGGAGGCTGGGGGGATGGGGTAGGAGCTAGGACGTGGCATGCAGAGAAAAGTGGGAGGAGATGGAGCGGAGGCGGGTTAAGTGTGGGGGCTTAGAGGAAGGGGTGGAGGGGCGGGCCGAGGATTGAGCCTCACGGCAAAGTCGATGCCTGTGCTTGCACACTATACCTGTATTAAATTGCTTGTTTAAAATTGTTTAAAATGTATATAATGCCTTTTGTCTGGCAAAAAAAAATTCCCTGAAACCTAACCCCTCCCTTTACATTAATTCTTATGGGGAAATTGGATTCGTTTAATATCGTTTCGCTTAAAGTCACATTTTTCAGGAACATAACTACAACGTTAAGTGAGGAGTTACTGTAGATTATGTGGGGGAAATAGTCAAACTTTGGGAAAAGTTCTAGAGTAGAAGAACTTGACCTTTTAAGAGTTCTCCTATTCCCTAAATGTTACTCTGCAGCATCTGCATTCTGTAATCAACTAGGAAAGCATATAAAGACACCTAGCTTCACTGAGAAGTCAAGCATGGTCACTATGACAGTATGTTCTCTATTGACACTGTGTGGAAGCTGCAATAGTATACTTCATAAACATCTGGAGGGATCGCTCTGGAGACAATGAAGAACTCAGTAAGGAGGCATGAAAGACAAGACATAATATAATTAATATCAGAGTAAAAAAAAAAAAGACATGATGCTACATCTCCCAGAATCTTGTCAGAGCTTCCATGTTGCAAGGTTCAGTCTCTGCATATGCATATCCACATGCAAAAGGCCCAGTTTCTGCATTCAGTGTGTTCTGTACACATGAGGCAGAGAGAAAAATGTGCTTGTGATCTAAGGAAAAGTAGAACACAATACACAGACAACAGCAGTGAGATGCTGGTCCTACTGATCTCAATGGGAATTTTGTCATTATTTCAGTAGAGCCAGGAATTTACCCCAGAGCTGTTATGTTCTCACTGAATAAACAATGTGGGATGTGTGGAAACCAGATAATTAACGATAGGAATATGTAGCATACATCATCAGAAAAGGTAGCATAGTTAAGACACCTGTTGTTATGCCCTTTGGCTATTCTAAATATTCCTCCCAGAGAGCAGATTGCAAAAGTGCTCAGAGGATGTCTAGTAAAACTTCCCCAGCTTACAGTGAACACAACAGCATGCATTCAAATTCATACAAGACCAAAAGGTACAACAAATTAGTGCTGGCAGACTAATGAGACAAATAGAGAACCCAGCATGCTGATCACCTCAGCATCATGGTCACCTTAAGTCAGGACAGTAACAGGAAAAGTGAAGGTCTATGTAGACATGTAGAGCCAAGATATAGGATAATGGTGATTTTGCTGGGTAGGGTGAACTCTGCAATGGGGAACACACATTGTGTGCAGCAGCTGAGTAAGGGAACAGTTACCACCACAGCGCTCTCCCTGATTGGTGTTCAGGGGCACCATCTTCTCTATCAGCCTCCAGCTAGCATGTGCCTAATAAATGTGAAGCCCCACCCACTGAAAATAATAACTTTTGGAACAGAGAAGGAGCATTCCCTCTCTATTCTCACCTCCTATCCTGTAGCCTCCCAGTTGCTATGAAGAGGAGGGTTCTCTTTTACTCAACTGCAACTCTAGCTCTCTCTCTGCTTCCTCAACATTCTGGCTACTGAAATGGAAATATTTCCATTACTCTACAACTCCCCTGTTTGTCATTTCTGAATCCATCTCACCAAACCTTTTTCATTTTCCAGGTCTTCTCTACTGCCTGCTGGCTGTTGTGTCTGTTTTTTTCCCAGCTACAGCAGAAAACAAAAAGTGACTTGATTCTTGTCAGCTTCATGACTGCTCACAAAAGTCTGAAAAAACAATAGTTAAAACTGACAGGTTTTCACTCTGAGGTGGCTCGCAGGTTCACCTTGCTTAAACTGTTCTCCTCCTACAAGCCCTTTCTTAAAACATCTCATCAAGGCCCTTAAACCCTTGTCCATCCACTCTCAACTCTCCTAACTTACTGAAAAACATGTGCACAAACATACAAAAATACATAAAGAAATAATGAAACTAACAAGATGTGGTTAACTTCACCATTCCTTCATGTTCCATTATTCCCCTTCCTGACAATCCTTTGACTGTATGTCATGTTGTCAAACTGTAAGCTCTTTGGAGTAGGGACTATACCTGACTGCAAATAACCTAGCACACTGATGGCACTATACAAGTAAGTTAATATTATTTATTACTGTAATACAGTAGCTGGCCTGAAACTGGGCTCAGATCTCCTGTTTCAGTCCAGATGATCCCAGCTGATCCCAGCCAATTCAAAGCCTGGGGCAGCAGCTGGGGGATCTATAAAATGTCAGTCAGGAGTCAAACCAGAACTGAATCAGATAGGAGAAGAGAGTGGCCAGACACAGAAGATGGCTCCTGGGAGATGGCTGAAGGTAGGAGAGAAGCAAGAGGAGTTTGCCAGCTGGTGTCCCTGAGCCAGGACTGGAGAGGGCTGAAGTTAGGGGGAGCAGCAGAGGGAGGTTCCTGCAAGCTCTAAGATGGAGAGCTGGAGACAAGGGCCAGAGAGTACTGAATGAAGGGGGAGCAGAGGAGGGGCTTACCCGCTGATATCTCCTTGCTGGAGAGCTGGACCCAGAGAAACAGCGAGAGCGCCACAGGAACTGAGGGTTGCTCCCCTGGTAAGGATGCTCCCAGCAGACAGGCTGCAAGACTTCCCACTGGGAAAGGCAGGCTTGCGCACTAGAAGGAACGGTTAGAGTGGTCGGCCTGGCAAAGGACAGATAGGAGCCTAAGCTGTGATGGAAGACACTGGGGTACGGTGAGAACAAGGACCATGTGAACGGAGTGTTATGAACTATGTTTTGGGAGTTTTGTTATAGATGATTTGCACAAGATTTTTGTAATAAACTGGTTCCCAGGAGCAGTATTGGTTAAGTAGGAGCCTGAAGTGGAGTCCTTTGGGTTAGCCAAGAGGGAATGTGAGGCAGCGAGGGGCTGCCCTGAGGCCACAAGGTGGTGCCCGGGAGGAAACCACTCATTTACAATTACTATTAATTTTTATTGCAACAATGTTTCTAGGGCATGGAAAGACAATAAAAGGATTAAGGCTGGTCCCTGGAAAATATGACAGCCTAGCAGATAAACTTAGTGGAAGATCAGCTCCCTTTCATGGAGCACATACATAATGTGAGGAAGCAGAAATCTATCTAGGTGCTTTATTACTGTAACATATGTAATGAGAGTTGAAGTACACATATATTGCATCTTCTTGATGCTGCAGGAGATCAATAAAAAAGAAAAGGAATTAGAAAAAGGCTATCAGATACACTGAGGCAATAACAATTGGGAGGAAATAACACTGCATGTTAGGCTTATATTTGATAGATATAAAACTTAATTCGAAAGTGCTGTGCTGCACCTGAGGTGCATTTTGTAGCATAATTGGAATGAATCTCAGGCTGGCTTGCAGGACACTTAGCAGTTGTTCCTGTTTATCTTTTAGCTTCAGAATGACTAATGGAATTTTTATATTTTCTTGGGAAGATCAATGCTGTGAACCTTGTCTTTAGAATGTGTATTTTTATGTCACCTATGCTAAATGCTGTCAGAAATTGGAGAAACAACTTGAAATCTTATGTGTTAAATATTACAGACCTCTAGTGCACCATAAAAGGAATTCTGCTGTTGTGGATCTCCCAAATGCTATCACAATACTGATGCCTCCATTGGCCTAACTAGCAAAAAATAAAATTCTCAAGATCTCTAATGTCTCGTATAATAGCAATGAATATGAGCTGTAGCCAAGATAAAATAACCCTCCCCCCAACAAAACAAGTCAATTTAATTTAGAAAGCTCAGAACAGGAATATTTTATGATGAATATTTTCAGACTAACACGGCTACCACTCTGAAACCAACAGCATTGTGTCTTTTTGGTAATCTGCCATTATACATATGCACCCTCTACTCTGGCACTGAAACCCTAATCCAGTTTGATGCAGAGAGAAGCCCCTGGTGGGGAGAGGCAGGGTGGGGAGTGTGTTCCAGCCAGACCAAACCTGAGTGGTGCTGTGACCCAACTGAGGGCTGAACGTGGGATGGGCCCGCTTTCAACCTTCCCCCACACCCTGGTAGAAGTGTATTTGCCTAGGGCCCAGTGATGGGTTAATGTGGACCTGGATGTGGCAACCCATCTTGAACCTTCCTGTCATCCATGGGTGGGTTGGCTCCTACCATTTGGGAAACACTGCACTAAATTATAGTTTACCACCTCCTTAAGAACATAAGAACAGCCATACTGGGTCAGACCAAAGGTCCATCCAGTCCAGTATCCTGTCTGCCGACAGTGGCCAATGCCAGGTCCACCAGAGGAAGTGAACCTAACAGGTAATGGTCAAGTGATCTCTCTCCTGCCATCCATCTCCACTCTTTGACAAACAGAGGCTAGGGATACCATTCCTTACCCATCCTGGCTAATAGCCATTAATGGACTTAACCTCTATGAATTTATCCAGTTCTCTTTTAAACTCTATTATAGTCCTAGCCTTCACAACTTCCTCAGGCAAGGAGTTCCACAGGTTGACTGTGCGCTGTGTGAAGAACTTCCTTTTATTTGTTTTAAACCTGCTGCCCATTAATTTCATTTGGTGGACCCTAGTTCGTATATTATGGGAACAAGTAAATAACTTTTCCTTATTCACTTTCTCCACACCATGATTTTATAATATCATAAAATCATGATTTTATATACCTCTATCATATCCCCCCTTAGTCTCCTCTTTTCCAAGCTGAAAAGTCCTAGCCTCTAATCTCTCCTCATCTGGGACCCATTCCAAACCCCTAATCATTTTAGTTGCCCTTTTCGGAACCTTTTCTAATGCCAGTATATCTTTTTTGAGATGACGGGACCACAGCTGTATGCATCTGTACTCCTTCCTATAGAGCATCACAGAGCACTTCATTGAGAGGGTCAAAGAGAAAGGCATAAAGGCAAGCTTGAAAAGAGAGGATGCAGTGGTCTGATGGTTAAGGCACTGGTCTGGGCCTTGGTTGATATGAGTTCATTTCCTGGCTCTGCCACAGACTTTGAGAGACTTGGGCAAGCCCTTAACTTCTTTGTGCCTCACCTCCCACTCTTTGTCTATGTAGATTGTAAGCAATTCAGTTCAGGGACTATCTGCTATGTGTAAGTACAGTGCCTAGCACAATGGGGCCAGAGTTTTGGTTGGGACCCTTAGGTGCTACTGTAGTACAAATAAATATAAAGGAAAGGACTCATGGGCTTGGAGCTGTGAATTGGAAGATGCGGGAGAATGAGTTTGATAGATGTGGTTGTACAAATAAAAGAGCAATCCTTCCAATTGCAGAGTGCCATGGAGAAGGGACAAGGAGGAGCCCAAGACTGGAAGAGCACAGAGGGACAGGGAATTAATGGATGCCCATTTTAAGGGTATGGTGGAGTGACCCCAGAGAGACTTTTGAACATTCAGGAAACGACCAGAATTCTTCCTTGCAGTGTATTTTCTATTGATTTGTGCAGCCCTATTTTTTTTTTTTTTGCAAGAATCATGTTACTTTATGAAAATGGAAGAAAGAAAACGAGAGAAAACTAATAATATAAATTTAATAACTAGGTAGTAAATCGTGGGCCTAAAGGTACATGATTTGCAATTGGTGGGGGTGGGGGAAGGGAAGCGAAGTGATTACTATGTACGTTGCTGAGAGGAGAGGGCCCAGGCATAGCTCACTTACAAAGAAGCAGCGCTGTGCCCACTGCTGTGTGAGGTGGCTCTTTCCTGAGGTAACCTGCATCAACAAGATGCAGCATAAACAACTCTTGTGCCCTGACCATGAATCTCATTAAGCTTAATATTTTACTTAAAAGCCCAGTTCCTGGAGTCCTCTGATTTTGAGAGCCTCTGAATATGTTAATAAAAGGAAGTTTCTACCCCTATTATTGTAGCGAGAAGCTGGAAAACATGACCCATTGAAGGCTCAGAACAAGGAAACCAAATAAAGAGATCCCAATTTTATTATTTTTAAGCCAATATCATATATTTTTGGATCCTGACTCACTATTTTTGAAAGCTCAGGGTTTAGAAATACTGCAGAGGGCTCCAGTAAACACCACCGGGCTGGACACTGCTCTGCTCCTCGCCACCGGCAAAGGACCCATTTCACACAAATGTACACCCCATAGCAACCCCGTCAAGATAACTGCCTTCATTTTCCGTTCTTGGAACCATTGGGATTTTACAGATTTGCCCAACAACTTAACTGTTGAGATGCAAGACTGGCATTTTAGGTTGTTTATTGCATCATGTGTAGTGAAAACATACATTTGCATGGCATTTGTAATTTGCTTTTTATTAAATACCTAACTGGAGTGCTATGAAGGGGTTAATTGACAGTTTCACGTAGAACAGATTACACTGAAGTATTTTTCTGTAGAAAGACCAACCTCTAGTTAAATTTCTGAACATACGGTTTATTGGACAATAGTGGTTCCAACATAAACCTAGCTGTCTTATTTGATCAATGTGGATTATAGGAGTATTCCTTGTATATTTTGCAGCATTTGTGTGCGGTAAAGCCACAGGCATTGAAAACTCTCCAAAATTAACGAATTAGTATCACTAATTGTGACTAATTAGCTGCCTCCCAGGTGATGCCATGGATCAGATAGCCTGCAGACTACCTGGTTCTTGGCTTATAAGACTAAGAAACAGCTCAGAGAGAGAAAGCCCTGCAGAAAGCAAGTCAGTTCCTGCAGGTGAGCCTAGGTCAGGGGAAAGAATGTGGCTAGAGATGTTGCTGGAGCTACTTACAGTGATTGGCAGAAACCTTAAGAGAGGCAGAAGCCTTCGTGGAGGAGGGCTGAGGAAATGCCAGGCAGCAGGACCTGGGATTTGTGAGAGAACTTTACAGTCAGCATGAGGCCAAGAAATTGCAGAGTTAGAGAAAGACTTTAGTTCAGTTGACATTTGGACTGTGAAGTTTTAATAAAGCAGATTCCAGATTACAAGAGTCTCTATGCAATTTTTAAGAAGTCCAAGAAGGGGAAACCAAGTCAGCAGTGAGATTCAATGCTGGATCTGTATGACCCTATTGCAATGCTTGCACAGTGCTAGTCTGAGCTATACCTTAGTCTAAGCAGTGGTGTTAGTTCTTTGCTTTCATGTGCACTAAATTTGCTCACAAACTAAATAAATAGTTCTAAAATAGAGAAGGTATAATCATGAAATGTTAGTTTTATGATGTGTTTCAAATAAAAATCGATGAAAGGATTGTACATATACATTTCCAAGGCTGATTCTGGCCTATTCCAGCTAGTAAGAGAAACAGCTTCCTGGAAGCCCATTCCTAGCTCTATCTATACTAACAAAGGAAACTTTTAAAAAAAAATCCTCTGAATATTCCTAACATTATTTCAGGGGTACCAGAACTGGGATCTCTGCTGTAAATGGCCACTGGCTGCCACCAGCATTTTAAACACTAGGATTGAAAGCCTGGCCTTATTGAAATCAATGGGAGTTTGCAATTTGCTTCAACAGGAGCCAAAATTCACCCAGTGTCACTTAGATCTTTTTAGAAGAATGAGAGAACAGTTCTTAAAACAGCAACAGCAGCCAATGACCAGTGTACACAAGAGCTCCCAATATTGCTTCTGGAGCTGAACCAGTGTTAACTATGTTAGGAAGTTATTGCAAAAATTCCCTAGAATATATGAGGCTTCTGAATGGCAAGACATTACAGTAAAACAGGGAAAAGGAAAGTGAGACAGCATGATATAGTGTACTGAGTGCAGGCTTGGGAACCAGAAATTCCAGAATTCAAATAGCGGATCTATCACCAACTCAGTTCCCTTTTACGGTATCATTTAATTACACTGTGTCTACGGTTTACCATCGATAAAATGATATTATTAAGTATCAGAAGGGTAGCCCTGTTAGTCTGGATCTGTAAAAGTGGCAAAAAGTCCTGTGGCACCTTATAGAGTAACAGACGTATTGGTGCATAAGCTTTCGTGGGTAAATACCCAATTCGTCAGATGCCTGTAGCGGAAATTTCCAGAGGCAGGTAGAAATATGCAAGCAAGAATCAGGCTAGAGATAATGAGGTTAGTTCAATCAGGGAGGATGAGGCCCTCTTCTAGCAGTTGAGGTGTGAACACCGAGGGAGGAGAAACTGCTTTTGTAGTTGGCTAGCCATTCCCAGTCTTTGTTTAATCCTGAGCTGATGGTGTCAAATTTGCAAATGAACTGAAGCTCAGCAGTTTCTCTTTGAAGTCTGGTCCTGAAGTTTTTTTGCTGCAGGATGGCTACCTTTACATCTGCTATTGTGTGTCCAGGGAGGTTGAAGTGTTCTCCTACAGGTTTTTGTATATTGTTATTCCTAATATCTGATTTTTGTCCATTTATCCTTTTACGTAGGGACGTCCAGTTTGGCCGATGTACATAGCAAAGGGGCATTGCTGGCACATGATGGCGTAGATTACATTGGTGGATATGCAGGTGAATGAACCGGTGAGGTGTGGCTGATCTGGTTAGATCCTGTGATGGTATCGCTGGTGTAGATGTGGGCAGAGTTGGCATCGAGGTTTGTTGCATGGATTGGTTCCTGTGTTAGAGTTACTATGCTGTGGTGTATAGTTGCTGGTGAGAATATGCTTCAGGTTGGTGGACCTCCCTGGACACACAATAGCAGATGTAAAGGTAGCCATCCTGCAGCAAAAAAACTTCAGGACCAGACTTCAAAGAGAAACTGCTGAGCTTCAGTTCATTTGCAAATTTGACACCATCAGCTCAGGATTAAACAAAGACTGGGAATGGCTAGCCAACTACAAAAGCAGTTTCTCCTCCCTCGGTGTTCACACCTCAACTGCTAGAAGAGGGCCTCATCCTCCCTGATTGAACTAACCTCATTATCCCTAGCCTGATTCTTGCTTGCATATTTCTACCTGCCTCTGGAAATTTCCGCTACATGCATCTGACGAAGTAGGTATTCACCCACAAAAGCTTATGCTCCAATACATATGAAATTATTTGTACTTATTAGCCTCACAGGGACACTATATGGATTAGTGAGTGGTGGGTTGATTTGTTTGTTTTTTTAAAAAACTCAAATCACCATGGAATAGATTGTGATAGTCTTACTCATTATGAGTAGGATCCAGGGTCACATCTTATTCCACAACTGGTCCCACTGAAATGAATAAAACCATTAGTAAAGTTCTATTTAATATAAACAAGAATATCACAATCTGGTTTTATATATATGCTAGATACCATTATTGGGTCCTATTGCTGAGTTGGGCTAAATGTACAGGCAAAACAGACATGTCTCTTAAAAGACTGAAAATTATTGGGGGAAAGCTTTTAAAACACAAAACACTACCCTGCCACTTGGCAAACAATTTTATGATTGTCTATATCCATGTGTAGTGAGAGTGTTAGCAACTCACAAAGACCAAAATCCTGGCATCATTGAAGTCTGTGAGCACTTTCAATGAGGCCAGTATTTCATACTAAGAATTTTCTTCACTCTATGATTTACAATGTCCATTCGTAGTTTACAGTGTTTTTTTGCAAACACAGGAAATGCATTTCTCTTTTATCTTATGAAGATTTTGGACACTTATTTTGGAAAAGACTACCTCAGGGCTCTGTTCTACTAACAGGTGTAAATATAGGAAACACAGCACTTTCCTACTGGTTTCAGAGTAGCAGCTGTGTTAGTCTGTATTCGCAAAAAACCTACTGTAACCTACAGTAACCTACTGGTTACTGAAAAGAGGCATTGTTAATCTGTCCAGTTCCAGCTGTTCACTAGCGTGAAAAATATTATCACATGATGAAGAGTATCAGCAGGAGTCTCTATCTTTTTAATTAAAAAATGATCTTGGGGTTACACTGTCAGAAAAACAAAATATATTATTTTTTATTAAAAAAATTAATACATCATTGCAGTACGCAAATCTTTTATCCACATGCTGACTGGGCTTGACAATGCTTAGCTGTGAGGAAATCATAAACACAAGATCATAGGTGTAATAGAGGCACAGCAAATCAAATTACTATATCAAGTAGTTTTAGAATTTTTATTTTCACTTGTTGGAATGTCTGAGGTTTGTGTTGTAAAATTCCTATTTATTCCTACCCATAGAACATTTGTGTTGTAATAAATTATCCAATAATTTATTGGCTGGGTATGGGCCGGTGCGGTTCTTACTGGTACGCCATACTGGCCCGTACCAGCTCACTTTCATACCTGACAGTAAGTTAACTTAAGCTACCTCAACTCCAGCTACATTATTCATGTAGCTTCAGTTGTGTAACTTAGATCAACTTACCGTGGTAGTGTAGACATAGCCTGATACTATTGGTACTCGTGACTGGGAACATTAGAAAATAAGCCCCAATTAATCTTGAAAACAAAAATCAGCCTTGGAGTTGGTCAGTTTTTGAGCATTATTGGATAATTAAAAAATTAATCTGGAGACTGTTTTCTAAAGACTTAATATGTATAAGACACAAGGCATGGTTCCCTCTCCCCCAAGAAACACCCATTATGCTGGTACACTCTGATTCTGAAATTTCAGTTAATCAACACGATATCAGAGCTGTGATAACTTCTGCCATTTTTGATGATGTTACATGGAGACTGACACTAACAAAAGGGAACCACGTTGCCGCCTGCAAACCGAGAAACAAGTGTCAGGCAAACTTTAAAAAAATCTGAGTGATTACAAAGCCTTATTCAAACTGATTTATAAATAATACATAGGGATCACTTCATCTGTCACTGAAATTAGAGATGGGCCTGAACCAAACTGCTAGATCTGAACACCCCAAACTATGGGAAAATTCAAATTTGACTCCATATCTTCAACTTTGTGACCTTTAACTAACATGCAGTCAAGTCTGAGGTGAAACCTAACAGTTTAACAACACATAGCAATATTACAGAGCCATTTGGGACAGGAAGTGCAAAGAATGCTATATCTAGTTGACACTTCAAGGAAAACTGTAGGTAGGCTAAATATAATTACTCAAACTGGCATTTGGCCAGGATATTATCTATACTCTCATTAAAGATCCCACAGAACTTTTGTCAGTCACAAATTGTCAGAATGTTAGGCTTAAATCTCATGCAACAGTTGGCATCTGTGGGACACATCACTCCCTGTAACATCATGTTTCGCAGCTATTAGTTCAGTACTGACTTCTTGGGAAAAATATTCCTGATTAAGGACCTGATCCTACAAAATGTCTTTGTGCTGAAGTCAATGAGACAGGTAGGGTCCATACCAGCAGAGCCGCCTACAGGGGAGGCAAAAGGGGCAGGGACATTAAAGCGCGGCAGCACTTTAAGGACTGTCCTTTGCCGCAGCAGCAACATTAAAATCCTGTTGTGGCAAAGGATCCTGCAGAGCTTTAATGTCCCTGCCCCTTTTGCTCCCCCCCCCCACTGCTGATGGCCGGGGGGGGGGGGCAAAGGGAGCGGCTGCCCTGGGGCTGGCGATTTAAAAGGGCATCTATTGCAGCAGCGGCGTCTGGAGCCCTGAGCCCTTTAAATCAACACAGGAGCCCTGGGTAGTGTGGCCCGGGCAGCCTGGAAGGGCTGGCTGGGGGATGCTGACCCCCAGCCCCCACCCCCTCTGCCTGAGGCCCCACCCCGGCCCTGTACCGGTAAGTGTCCTGACTTACTTTCACCCCTGCTTACTGTGGTGCCTACACCGCACTGGGTCGATGGGAAAGCGTCTCCAGTTGACTTATCTTACTCTTCTCATTCGGGGTGGAGTACCAGGGTTGACCGGAGAGTGATCTGCAGTCGATTTGGCAGGTATTCAATTCACTAGACCCGCTAAACTGACCCCCAGTACATTGATCGCTGGAGCGTCGATCCAGCAGTAGTGTAGACATAGCCTCAGTTAATGACCTATATATCAAAAAGTATTTCTCTGTTGCTTTCTCTTTCTCTGCTGATCTTATTTTTCCTTTCACTATTCCATGGAAAGCAGGAACCTTTTTGCTTTTGTTGAACATCCACAAACAGAAAGTTGTTATTCCTTCTAGTCAAATGCTACAAAATCCTGTTTAATGTTTTTTTTAACGCTAATAAGGAGGGACAGGGAACCTAAGGTAAATATACAGTAATGAGATGAATGAGGAGATACGACTGAAATAGGACCCAGTGTGACATAGTTGTTTCCAAAAAATCTGTCGCTTAAACAAAACAGGCTGGGTCAATTTAATATCTGAACTTCCAGTGCCGTTACTATGGTTTCTACACAAAGAGGAATGGACTGCATTCCAATTTTATTCTTCACAATGACAAACAACAGGAATATGGGAAATGGTCAAATAAAATTTTTATGTGAGCCTGGCAGAGATGTGATGGATACTAGTGGCAGTTTACATTTGTTTCTGAAATAACCTGAGTATACAGAATGCAGATTGGTGTATCCTAACAACCCGTCCATCCATTTATCTTGTGAGTTTCTCTTGCCCTCCAATCTTATTTTGCTCTCATATAAAGCTGATTCAAATTAACATGATAGCAACACAGTTATGCAAGTCATTTAGCTGTTCCTAAGAACACCCATTAAAAACAGCCTAGCAGTTGGGAGTACAGACTTGCTAGGTTATCTTCTGTGCATTTCGTTCAATACTTTGTTCTCTCCAGCATTGAAACTCAGATGTAGTTAGGTGTACAATGTAGTCTATGACTTATGTACTATATTTCTTCCGTTGTAAATTGGGGTTGTGCTTTGTGGAAGTTTAGAACTCTGCTGGGAATATCCTGAAGCTAAATGTGAACTGTAATGTTGATGTGTCATTTGACTATTCCCTGAAACTCTAGCTATAAGTAGAAAGTTATTATGGTGAAGAGGCTAAAAGGCGAAGTCTTTAATTCCTTGGTTACCTTATCTTTGAACATAATGCATTACATATTCTAAATTAGGTACATTTCCATACACCTACTTAGTGCATACAGGTACCTGATGTGCTTGTAGAAGTTAATATGGCTGTCAACTAGACATGGGCAAACAAGCAACTTAAGCCATAAAAAATGCATGCACACACTCAAAGGACACTTGTGTACATAAGGTAGGCATATGCAAAAGCAAATATGCAACTAGTGGATCATGGGATATTGAAAAACTGGCCTGAAATATGCAATTATTTGACTTTTGTATGGCCTCAGGGATCTGTGGTATGCATTTTCCACTAAAATTAGTGGAAACTCCTTATAAAACAGAGGAATATTGTAGAGAATGAGGTCTGACTATGGAGCAATACGCAGTATGAATAAAGGCAACACGATGATAAAGCGCATCAAAAATCCAGGTTCGGATAACTAAAACCCAACCCTTTAGAGTCATACCAAACAGAGTAAGTAACTATTAAATGGAAGTGACTTGACTTACCTTAAAGGAGATTTCATACTGCTCTCCTCCCCATATTTCTAAGCCTGGATCATAGCCACCCAGCTCCCAAAACCACTTTCGGTCCACAGCAAACAGACCTCCAGCCATAACAGGAGACCTGAGGAATAATTAAAACAAATTGTAAATGACAGGCACCATCATGTCATGTTTGAAAAACAAAGATGATCAACAATGCACATTGACAGACAATGAGGAGGCTGCTAGCAATTGTCGGTATATGTTTGTGGGGGGGTGAGGATAGATGTCAGGTTGTTTTAAATTTCTGGAGAAAGGTGGATCCTAGATCAAAGTTTAGTGATGAATCTCTCAGAAATCATCATCTAGAGCTACTTTATCCTATGATGCTTAGATACTACTGCAGTTGAGAGCTATTTTATGAAGAAAAATATAGTGTGTGAGAACATGGCAGACATCTTTTACAAATAAGTTTTATTATTAATCAATTCAGCTATATTTGCTAAATCAAGATTTTTTTTTGTTCATAGGAAAAGGACTCAGGAAACATGCAAAAGTGCTTCATGTAATTCCCATATTCCATATGAAGTTATGCACTTTTGAACCTTCCCATCCCTTCCCCCCATTAATATGTGAGCAAAATAGGTTAGTTCATTTCAGTTTCACAGTTGCTCTCTTAAAGAGAACAGAACAGTGAAGGGGGCTGGCTGCAGAGCAGTGGTAGTGGTTAGGAACAAAACATCTGCTTGAAATTTATCCCACATAGATAATTTACCTCTCAGGCGAATACCTCAATTTTTTGGGGGGTGAATATTCACATGAATACATTAACTGAATTTTCATTAACTGTTTTCTCACTCTCCATGTTCACTTTCCATAGATGACAGAGCAAATGAGTTTACAGGAGGGAAGTTTTAAGTTAATATTAGAGAACATACATGGAAAAGTGAGTTTTAAATTCACAAATATGAGTATTTGTACTGGAAATCAGACAGTAAGAGTTATAACTCATCTAGTCAAGGAGCAGAGATCCTGATTCTCCAGTGTGTCTGAGTGCATAGGCAGTCACAGGGAATCAGCAATGACTTCCAGACCCTGGCCACTGAGCCATTGTGGAAGTTAGAGTAGAAGGGGGCCTTACTCTTACTTCTGTTAGATGTGTGAGCTCAGATCATATCCCAGCAGGGCATCACATGTAGTGGAACTCTGATCCATCATAATCCTCTCTTACTTCATTCTTCCCCACAGAGCACTTTCCCTCCCCCTTATGCCATGACAGGAAGAGCTTTACAGTGGCTGAGCATCCCCTTACACATGGTATTCTGAAAGCATAATAGAAAATGATTCTCTCCTCTACGTTAGAGATAATGAACAAAGGGATGGATAGATGTCTTATCTTTTGCTTCCGCTAAACAGTTTGTTTTTGTTTGTGCATGCAGTGTTTAATTCTTAAGATTAAATTACATTGTGTATTAATTATTCTGTAAATGATAAGAAGTTGTAGTGGGAAGCTCTCTTTTTTTAAAAGATAAAAAGTAAGGTATTTCCCCAGACAGCACGTTTTTCAAAGTAGTTAGTAGCTCTTTTTGAAAAAAAGATTCAAATAGTTAGCTGGTGAAGCCACATCCTATAACATACTTTGGATATTAATGGGCTTTTTACTTTTATTGACTTTTTGTACCTCAAATATTGACTGTCTGTCCCACAAACGAATAAATCCAGTGAAATCCTATTAGAAACCTTCCTCTGGGGTTTTTCCCTACTATAATACATTTTCAACTCCAACCAAAAATAATTCTAATTACAAGTCCCTTGTGACTTCATGTTCAAAATAATCAAAACACAATGTCCACTTACAAAGTGGAACTTGCACAAAGGAAGCTTATAACTCGATCTTTACAAGCATGTGAAATGAAGCCTCAGAAATCACTGTGGGGCACACAGGCTCTTTAGTGCTTTTATTCAGGTGTTTTTCATGACCATTCCTCTGGATACAGTGAAAAAGGCAGCCTCCCCTACCCCCGATTCAAAGAAGCCAATTAAATTTCATTTGTCTAATTAGGGACTTCATGTTGGGAAATAATTGGCAGGTATTTACTGTACAAATGATACTGTGCAGCAAGAGCTTATATACAGACTTTACACCTATAACATAGGATAAAACTTGCTTGTTTCGTAGATGCTGGTTCATTAAAGTTCACAACATTTATTATAATTAGGAAAACTACTAAGAAAGAGACTGGAACTGCAACCTTGCACACTCAGTCATTAGAGGGCTGAAGTGATAGTCTGGACAATTTTTTTCCATTCAACTGTAATTCCTGGAGCTGAAGCCAATTAGTATGGTTTCCTCATACTGTTTCCAATCATGACCCCTGGTTGGACAGTTTCATATGTGGTGATGGGTTTGGTATAAACATCTATATAGATTGATAGCTTAGTGTGCTAACTAATTTAGCTATGTGGGCATCTTTTCAGGACATCCCTAACATCATGCATTAGGCTTGCTTTTGTCTCCCATCTCTTCTGGGAATAATTTTGATACACTACACCCCAGGGGAGCAAGCTGCTGAAACCCACTGTTCCATCTAAATATGTACATCATTAATGCATATGAAGTTATGAGAATTGTGTTTTATGATTGTCAATAAAATATGGGAAGTGGGTTTGGGAAGTGCCCAGAGACTAGCTCCCGAAAGACAGGGGGATAACCAACCCCCAGGCGGCTGTCGAACAGTCAACTGCCATTGTCCAGCAAGGGAGTTAAAATTCAATGACTCACTTGCACAAGGCCACGTTATGGGAATTGCTCAACCTTGCCCAGTAATTCAGCAATGCCCACCACATGCCTGGACTTGTGTTCTCCAAGCATATAGACCAGCAGTGGGCAAAATATGGCCTGGAGGCAGGATCCAGCCCATCTAAAATTTGTCTGCCTGCCATGACTAATATTTCTGTCTGGACTCCTCTGCCCCCTTGTGATCTCCAAGTCTGGGCCACTAAAAGTCCCGCGGCATAGTGGGGCATTCAGGCTGGCTGCCTGCCAGCCGTGGCCCCATGCCACACCCACAGCGGCTGCACCCTGTTGCTGCTGGCATGTCTCTGTGTGCCCCTGGCAGGGGGAGGGAGGTGGCTCCACACTTCTGCATCCACTCCCAGCACCATCCTCACAGCTCCCATTGGCCAGAAACTGCTATTGTGCTGAGTGATAACCCTGGAGGGGTTTGCTGCTTGTCACTAGCAAAGCATTGTCAGAGACAGCCCAGGCTGGAGAGATAAGGGAGTGCCATGGTCCCAGGTTGCACCCCAGGGATTCCGTCACAGTAATTATTTCTTATCCTATCTTTTTTGAGACAAATTCCAGTTACCTAACCTCACATTTTAATACTTCATCCAGCAGAATTTGGTCCATCAGCTCTAAGAACCAGACCATTACACACACAAAGGTTTTTCTCTGAATCTGCATCGGAGTCTGTGTCCAACTAGCCACATTCAAGTCCTAAAAAAGTTCTGCCCCTTAATGGTATGAGATAGTGAATGAGTGAGACTCGTCTGAAGTGTGGAGAAATGAGCAGTCCTGTGCTTTTCTCTTTGATTTTGGCCTTTTAGAATATTTGGATGTCTTGTTTTTCTTCATGGTTGAGGAGAAATGGGAGACACTCTTGGCACCTCTTGTGGCTGAAATACGATTTGCATTTGGACTTTGCAATCCTTGCCCTAGTCCAATATAAGGAGAAGGATCTGGAGCCCTAGGATTCATGATATGCCCATTTGGTGGGGGAGCAGGAAGCCATGACTTATGGCTAATAAAGGGAGAGATCCTTGACTGCTTTCCTAGCATGGACAGTAATAATTTAAAAAGCTTATAGAAGAATCTTCCAGACCTGGGGGACTCTGGGGAACCCAGAAGTCTCCCATACTTTGAAAAACATTGCTCCTTCTCTTCTAACTCTGCAGAGATAGACAGGTGCACATTGTGGCTCTCTCTTCTCTTGGTGGAGCCACTTTAGCACACCAAAGCGTATCTCTGTTGACCTCTGCTCTGGGGAGCAGGAGTGGGATGACCTGTTCTCTACATGTGCCCGCTCTCCTGATGGTGCATCACCT
Source organism: Dermochelys coriacea (assembly GCF_009764565.3). Taxonomy (NCBI): domain Eukaryota; kingdom Metazoa; phylum Chordata; order Testudines; family Dermochelyidae; genus Dermochelys; species Dermochelys coriacea. The sequence goes on along the minus strand of NC_050071.1, from coordinate 73,927,126 downwards.
TTCCTTGCCTGCAGAAGAGTATCTTATAAATGCAAGATGACTTGTATTACGATTAATAATATTCCTCCTAATTATGCATTAATTTAAGAAGAAACTATGATGATTCTTCTTCATGGAAAAGACCAGAATTATTTACTAAGGTCTTACATACATCAGGCAAAAATCTGCCTCTGGCATCATTCTATGCATTAAGTACCTGTAAAAAATGATGTTTCATTGTGATTAGAATGGAACATAGGGCATTAATATAATACTACATGCCATGTAGCACAGATGTTGGAGTCCAAGATTAGCAATGAAGTGTTTTTCTGAAGCCTGGTATGTTTATAATTGTATCACATTGCATTCATTTAGAGCACTTATTTTTTTTCCTGAGAGAGATTCACCAGTACCAGACATCTAAGTTCTACTTAGGTCTAACCAGAGCCTAAGATCTCATTTTTTTTGTTTTTTTATCATATTTTTATACAAAAAACCCTGCTCACTAAGTTTGCTGATTTAATTTGGTTCTCACTACTGTCAGAGACTCTTGTACAGTAATTCTTATATCCTCACTATGAATCTTTCACTGTTGCTTTAATGTTCATTCTCCCATTCACTCCCTATTTTTGCATTAACAGTATGTGTAATTTATTAGTGAAAGTATTTTAGAGCCACTGTCAAACTTAGACTAACTTTAAAACAATTTATATTTTGTATAAAGCCCATGAAACAATCATGTAGTCTTCATTATTTTATCCCTACCCCTTCCATTGCTAATCAGGCAAATTCTAGTGTACAAACAGGAATTCTTTTCTGATCAGTGACCTGACTCTGTGTGACTCTAGCTATTGCATTAATATATCCCATCACCAGACATAACTAAGACTTACATTTTAACTTAGGCCTAGTAAACCCAAATTGACTACCCAGAATTCTGCTGCTTAAGGTCTCAATTCTGCACTAGGATCTCAAGTTTAAGCATGTGCTTGCTGCATTGAGGCCCTAATGAGGATCCACACACTTCTGCAGGGTCAGGGCCCCATTTATTTTTCCTGGCTGTTTCATTCATGGATACCATATCTGCTGCCAATGACCATTCGTCAATATGGGTGAAATTCTCATGTCACTCTTTGAATTGTGACATCACTGAACACAGTTTTCAGGATGCAATCTATAAAGGAGAGATCTTACTTCTATAAACTTATGATTTGTCATTATAGATGGTGGAAATATGATGAAAATGTAACATGATTTTAAAAATGTAACAACAAATTTTTATATTATCTAACAGTTTCTGTAACACACTAGTGTCTTTCATTATTTATAGCTCCACTCAGTCTGACCATCTTGCATCCTTCCCTCTCATACCATCATCTCAATAATTTGGGTAAATGCATTTTTTTTAAAGCTGCAGCTGTAACATCAATTCCATTTCAAGAATTTGCCTTATGTTTCAACCTGTAGCAAATTTTCAGTCCAATGAACTCTTTCCTCTTATTTCATGACTTTGTTCATTTCACAACAATAAGTTTCAGGGTGGAACATAACAAATATATTCTGAAAGTCAAAGCATGGTGTCAGTGTCTGTTATATCTCCTGAGTGTGTTTTGGAAACAATAACCTCAAAGAATTCTACTACAAGTTAATAGACTGTCACGAAGCATGTCAACTGTGCAAGGTAAGAAGCTGCCATAAGTTCAGCATGCTGCCAAGTCCCATAAATGAGATTGGAAGATGCAATTTTGAGGGATTTAAGCAGCCTAAAACCTCCCATACTGACTCTTGATGAGGGAAGATGACGTGCAAGGGATGAGATGGAAGTCCATTCTACGTGACACACAGCTACATCATAGCCATGGGAAACTGGTGCTGCCAGCGCCGCCAAGTCCCACTCCATAAGTGGCTGCACATCAACTCACCAATTCAGTGTTTTCTGACACCCATAAGTACTACGTACAGTCAAAGCAATAGACAGAGTACATTTCCTGCCCTCCTTTCTCATCTTTTGGATGAGTAAAACTGAGGTCCTGATCACTTGAGGTGATGCAAGGTTCCATAGCAATTTTCACATGAGCAAGTGTATGTGAGGTGGGATGGTGGGATGGGGAGTGGCGGGGGGAGGGGGGGAAAAGCGGTGATAGCCCCTTTTTACTGGACCAAATTCTAATTTCTGTACTTCTGGTTTGTGTGATTGTATTCTATCTACTTAGACTCCCTCTGTAATTTCAGAGGACTTTAATATTCTGCACGGCCTAACCTAAGTTGTGTAATGGTATTGTCACTGTTAAACAGCTGCCATGTTTCAATGCTGCTTATCATTAATAGGGGAAACATTTCCGTTTCTCTCTCTGTTGAATTCATCACATCTATCTATCTTATCTACCTATAATATCAACAGCTTTAAGCTCAAAGCCATCCTCTAGAGGCAAGATACAAAAGATTAGATACCTGAAGATACCAGGGGTGAGATACTCACGTCTGCTCTGGCCTCTAAGAGGCACAGCAGAAAGTCTCACCTTATTTTGCTACTGTTGTTTAAACTGTGTTTTGCTGAGTGTTACCTTCAATTTTTTTAAAATTTTTAAAATGTTTCATGTAGCTTAAATAAAAATAATACTGTTAACATACCATAAAATGGCTATAAATCTGTAGTGTTAAATATCCTTCTAATTATAAATTTGTTTTTTAATTCATCCCTAAAGTAGCAGCATTCCCCATTTTGATATTACATATTAATCACCCTTTCTGTACATGGATGCAATTAGATAAGAAACACAAGGACTGATTCTCATCACACTGATCTTACACTAGTGTAATTCCATCGACCACAATGGAGTTACTGTCATGCCTAACACTGTCTAATTCTAATTTGGACCCTTCAATGCATCCTCATCATTGTTCCCTTCTTCAATTTAATAGCTGAGTTCCATTAATTCTCACTATAAAATAATGCTTTTTTGGTTAATTTCATACTTGTCAAAAGATGCTACTATAATAGCCTTGAAGACTGGATACCTCTAGGAACAGGATCTGGAAGGGATAGACAGCAGCCACACACACTTTCCTATAGTACCCTTGCCACTGTGCCTCAGACTTGACCTGGAAGGTGCACCACAGAGTGGGAAGGTAGCTCAGTTTCCATACCCATGTAATCAATCGTGTCTCTACTATGACTGCCAACAAGAGTTCATACTGGTGCCAGTTGTGGCATAAACTTGCCCACTAGGAGCAGAACTGAACAAACATGATAAAACTCTGCATTTGTACACTGACTTTCATCTAAGACTATTAAAGTACTTTACAAACATCAATTAATTTCACCCATGATAGCTTTGTGAGCTGTTATATCAAACTCACAAGTAAATTTTAAGTAAACATTAAATAAACATTGTGGCCACTTTGGCATTTCAGTAAATACTTTGGTATTATAAACATTAAGAAACTAGGAATTCTCTTACATAACTATCACTTATATTCACTAGAACATTGCTGCAATGTGTAAAAGTCAAGCTTATGTTTCTTTAATTAGAATTTAATGAAAATCTAATTATACATCTAACTCATGTAGACGTGTATATATGATACAGACACAGACACAGACACAGACACACACACACACACAGTAAAAACAATAAAAAGCAAGTTTAAATATATGTACTCGTATTCATATGCTCGTGTGTATATTAATATTTTTAAGGAACTGTAAAAGCAATAACTCAAAAAACTCTAACTGATCTAATATGAATGTCAGTCCATTCTCCTGCTCCACCAAAAGCAGAGTGTGTAAAGAAGAGAAGAAAGTCCTTGAGGTGTGAGTTATAAATATTTTAAAGCCTTGTTTTAATAAGGCTTCTTTGTATATTTTTCCTAGCATGGAGCCCACAGTGGATAAACTTTAAAGTTATACTCTGAGTTGGTATAAAAGATACCTGACAAAATCATACCTTGCAGTTGAACCACAACGAGAAATCTAAATACAAAGTATGGGTGGGGGTTTTTTTTTAAACAGAAATAGTCCTCTAAGTGAAAACTGGACTTGGACTTGGACCCTGGCTCTTCTTAATTTACAACACATTTTTTTTTAATCAATGGAAGTCATTTGTCAGGGTTGTTCTCTGTGAAAGTAATCAGCTTTGAAAATTAAAGAAAATTCCATTCGAGGCAAAATATTGCACACTGTCCAAAGCTGAGAACCTACATTTAGGCCTCTTTTTGAAAGGGTTCAGTGTGAGGCATGTCTGAAACTAAACAGCTCTTTTTGAAAAAGATTTGAAAATTATTTACATTATGAAAGGGGACTCCATAGGTCAATAGGAGGCACAAATGAGGGTCATGGTGCAACTACAAGTCTCTTCTCTATTCCCTGAGAGGTACATTGAGCTGGAATTTTAAAGTTAGGCTAGTGTTCTGCCTTAGTATACATCTCATTTTTTTTTTTTAACAGGAATAAAGCTGTTCTAGCTAACAAGAGAGTCTATAGCTATAACAAGTGGTACTTTACGCCAAACTGACATCTTAATAGAGAATAAACTTCTACCTTCAAGTGAAAAGCAAGGCCAGCTATATATCCTCTAGGTCAGTGTTTCCCAAACTTGGACACCGCTTGTTCAAGGAAAGTCCCTGGCAGGCCAGGCCTGTTTGCTTACCTGCAGCGACGGCAGGTTCGGCCGATCGAGGCTCCCACTGGCTGCAGTTCACCGCTGCAGGCCAATGGGGGCTGCGGCAAGCAGCACGGACCAAGGTTGTACAGTAGTTTTAACACCACCTTACCAGTCCTAAAGAATAATGATAGTTCAATATATTCCATCAATATTTTCAAGCAAATGCACTAAGAATATACAGGGATAGAAGGGCAACAGAATTAATATCCATTCACAATATGTACCCTCTTTGTAGACAGTAAATGAATAAATCAAAGAACTATCTTCCTTGTCCAAGGCCTACTTTTGCTTTGTTTGTGTTCTTAGTAGTTTCATAAGCAAAGCAAAGACACATTTTGAGATTCGCTGTTAAAGATGGCTGTATGCACAGCTGATCTACTTCTGATCCATGAGTATGCTTTAGGTGTGGGCTAGCTTCATATGACTTTTCTCAACTCCCAAGGACTCCATACTTAGTAGTTTTCTCTTTCGCTCCCCTAAAATGTTTGAAGATAAATTATTATAACAGGTTCAATCAGCATGGAGAGTTTATTATTGAGTCATTCTTAATTAGTTTATTCCTTTAAAAATGCTAATACTACAAATGTAATATGTTATGAATTTATCCTTCAGATAAATACATGGACCAGATTCTGAGCTATGCCTCTCAGGGAGGTGCAGCACAAGGGGAACAGCCCAAAAAAGTGACTTTTCACCCCCAGAATTCTAGGCTAAACCCTATTATAAGAAATTCTCTGAAAGACAGAGAGATTTGAATGACAAAACTCAAATACTCAATGAAATAGAAACACTTTCCCCTCACCAACCTCCCCTCCTCCTCAGTTTTCAGATCTAGCGTCTCATTGCAAATCAAGGCTTTATATGTATGACAGTGAATATTGTAGGGTGCAAATGTGTAAAGTCTATACTTAGTTGACCAAAGCAGAAAGATGACAAGGGTTTTATTCCCCCCCCAACAAGATCATCTTGAATAATGAAGATTTTTTAAAAAGAAGCCACACAGTTACAATGCCCTGCTCCTTTTCTTCCAATTCTTTAAATCCTTTCAAACGCTGCTGCTGGGCACACTTTTGGATGGAATCAGCTTTTTCTTCAGGCTCCTTGAACATGCACACAGTGATACTGATTCAAGCAGACAGGGACCTTACACTTTGCTAAGCAGATGAGACACACAGTTAATGATATGGCCTGTGATCTGCCATGGAGCAGAGGATGTGGATGAATATTATTCCTTTGATCAACCCATCCATAGTACTGTCAGCATCTGCACCCACACCCCCCCCCTACTGCCCTAATCTAGGCTTCAGGAATGGGCATAAAAAGTCATTTTAATATTTCATTTACTCTAGTCTTTTGGGATTAATATGGAAGTCTACAGCACGTACATGGTGGCAAGGATAAAGACCAAAGCCTACGTAGCTTCACGTCTGTGCTACATAAAGTAGGTCATCCAGTTACCAGTGGACAGCAATTTCCAGAGAATGCTGTAATTAGGTTGTGAAAAGCCAGCAAACATCATGAACTGAAGAGGCAGATATGTGGTCAAATGTAATTTGGGCTCCTGAAATGTGCTCTTAGCCTCATCCTTGCTATTTATTAAAGCTCTATAATATACTATGTTACACTATAATGGAGGGTAATGGGAAAGCAGGCATACCCTATTATGGAGGGTAACGGGGAGGCAGGCAGTTAACTATAATGAAATTAGATTCCTCCTTGCCTGCACCAGAAGCACGACATTTTCTTGTAAAAGCTGTGAAAGCAGTTTCTCAAAAATGGAATTGACAGAAAAATACTGGAATCCACTTCACAGTGAAGGATGAAGGAGCTGAAAGGTGATGAGATTGAGCACTTTGTTGTCCCATAGTAGTGTCTGCTTTTAATTTGATGTTGTTGTAAAGATGGGCAGGCACTGCTGTGGAAACCAAAGGAAATGAACCTTGCTTTTTATCACTCCACAAAAAGGGGAATTGTTTTCTCATTCCCAGTGAATCAAAAGGAAAAAAAAACCCCAAAACCCAAACAAACAATCCCCCATCTCCATGATAATAAAAATAAAATGAAAGCCAGGCATAGGGACATCTCTCTACACTTGCATAGGCTCATTTGTTATATATTAAGAACCCAGGAAAATGTATCTTACCAATATTATATGTTAGAGAGAGACAGAATCCATATTTTGATCTCTGTATAAGAATACCTCTGAGTTTTAACTTCAGGATCCTGAAGTATTTCTGAAAGGTTTCCATTACCTCATTTGTTCCTTCACTTAAATAACGATAACCAGTGTCTGATTTTTAGAATTCAGATGTGAATTTGTCATTCCCTATAATAATATACAGTAACTGATAACAAAACGTTCTGATGGCAAAACAAAATCTTAAACAGCGGTTGCCATTAGAAAGTAAACATTTACCAGTGGAGATACCACAGTTATCTCCTATTTTAAGTGTAGGGAAATAACACAGTGGCAGAGATATAATTGCTACATTATTTATTGGGAACTGTCACTTTTTAAATGTGACCTTGATGCTGTCTCACAGGTTGCCAGCAGACTAATTCACTCACATGGTAATAGAAATCAAAGGAACATTAAAAGGTCATGGTGTGTTCAAACAGATTCACCTGTAAGACATAACTGTAGTGTGAAGCTTGGTTATCTTCTCTTGTTTATTTGCTATTATGCATGCCCGGTAATAAATAACCCTAGATCAAAAGGTACATTAGTGCGAGAATGAGAATTTACTTAGGGTGCAGAACTTCATGAATACTAATGAAGGATACTTGAATTGTTTCCACTTATCCATCCCTATTGTAATGAATGGCTGGCAATTACATTATATATATTAGTGTAACTGGATTACTTGTGTATGCATATGAAGTAGAATGTTAATTTCAAAGCAAGGTTTGTTTCATGTTCAACACTGGACATTCACAGGTCAATTGGCCGCTGCTACTCAACACTCATCCTGGGTGGAGATACCTGTCAGCTTGTTTGCTGTGAGCAAGATCTATAAATACTGGTTTAAGGGAATAATCCTTCATCTCTGAACTGCTTGGATCCTGATGGGGGAATCCATAGTGATTGATTGAGGTCCTCAAAGCCATTTTGAGAAGCCTTGAGAGACTTATGGAAAACTAGCAGATTATTACAGCACTGCTTACAAACTTTAATTGCTCAGACACTGTGACAGTGACTACTATAGATCTAAAATTCAGAATATAGTGATTCTGATTCCAAACCTAAAGATCTTGGCAAGTTGGGACTTGACCTTCAGATGGTGTATGTGGTACACATGCATACACATGCTTGCTCTCTCTCTCTCTGGTATATATATATTTACACACACACACACACACACACACATATATATATATTGCAAATCTAAGTCAAGTGTGTTAGTCTACATGTCTTTTTAGATGGTAGAAGCTAATGTAGCAAAGTCAAGTCAACAGAGTTATGCTATGGATCTGGCCCTTGAAGACCAGATAATGATGAAGAGGAGTTTGCAATAATTTTCTGGCATGCTGGGTAGCTCTGGCACAGGCTACTATTAAAATGAACTGAAATGAAGCATGTCAGTCTAAGAAATGACAAGAATAGCACCTATATACTGCATCATTGGCATCCACTGAAGAGCTGTAGCTCACGGAAGCTTATGCTCAAATAAATTTGTTAGTCTTTAAGGTGCCACAAGTACTCCTTTTCTTATACTGCATCAAAACTGCCCTATATGTAGTGGAATATCTACAGCACATCCATAGTGAAATCTCTGCAAGGAATGTTGGGAACCGTAAACAATAATTAAGAAACCATACTACAAAATTATTGTAGCTTATTAAACCTCAAAGCTCAATGTGTGTTCCTGTGTAGGAGCACAATGCAATGCTAGACTGCTATATAAATTCAGTAGTATTTGCAGAAAATATAATCTTTTTTGTGATTTAGCTAGACAAATAATATATAGCTAAAATAAATATAGATTTCTTTTAGCAAATGTTTGAAGAGCAGGGAAAATTGTGGGCAACCTGTTATCCTGATTCATTTCCAACTAATCCATTAGTGAAAGCCCCATTACTTGGGACATTTAAAACTAGACTTAAAAAAAAAAGCACTGACAAACATCCTGTACAGAGCAATCAAGCGTTGGCAGGGAAATGGACTGGATGATAATAGATCTTTTAAAACCAGCTTACAAGGTTCTATAACTATCGGAGATACAAAAAGAACAAGAAGAGAAAATGTGTGTGTAGTAACAAATTGGCCAAGGAAACTTCAGTTTCCATCACTGTTAGAACTGGCTTTACAGTCACCAGTGGACTACAGGTCACACACCAGGTCTCCTCCATCAAGGTCAAATCCTACATTATAACTGAGTAGCCCTCAATTTGACTGCCCAGTTGTTGAAAGGTAGGGCTCCGTAAGGAAGGGATACTCAGAGGCAGCAGTTAAGAACATTATTTTATAGAGAACCCCAAATGTGGTAGGTGTTTCTAACAGGGCACCATAAGAAAATCTTTCTGATACTGGTGCAAAGATAGTAGTAATAGCTCTTGTAAAGTCCAGGGATCAGATTTAGAGCTGCACACACTTAAACCAAGTCTGAATGCAACTCCAGCCCTTTCTAATGCTTGACTTCACGCAAGGCTTCAATCTGAGCCTCAGTTACTTCACAGTCTAAAATGGTACCGCAGCCATCACACAGTATAAATGCAGGAAGTACAGACTGGTGTCATAGCTTATATAGTTTAACTCTTCTAAGCAGTCAAACTCCTCAGCCTACCTGACACAATTTAATCCTCCAGGCACTCACATCACCATTTTTACTTTTCTGCACCACATCCTTAGTGTTCCTATTGCTCAAAGTGTAGTAGGTTCTATAGTGACAACTGCATGGATCAGAAGGTGTTGGAGTTAGGAGCAGTTAGCTGAGGAAAAACTATCTTCCAGAAGAGCAAAAGCCTTCTTCGGGACCCTGAAGGATTTCCTCTCTAAGGGGAACAGTAAGTTCCAGGAGCTCATGCTACCCTTGTAATGTCCCATTCCCAAACATCTATGGAATGGCAGTGGTGCAAGCAGATCTTTTTAACTTCTGGATTTTGGAAGGGTTCTACCTTTCTGCACTTTCTCCTATACTTCTGAGGGCCGCAGACACCTCTTGCTTTTTTGATTTTTGCCTGCCACTGAAGACATCTATCTTTCTTTGTCAGGACAGGAGGCATCTAGCTGGCTAGTCTACACTGGCAACCCCTATGGGCTGATCTACACTGGCAATGCTAAAGCACGGCTGTGGCAGTGTAAGAAAACCCATCTCCATGAGGGGCATAGCTCCCAGTGCTGGGGGAGCATTTACACTGGTGCTTTCAGCACTGGAACTTGCTGCACTCAGGGGTATGTTTTTTCACACCCCTGAGCGAGAAAGGTGCAGCACTGTTAATTGGCAGTGTAGACAAGCGCTAGGGCTTCCTTCTCTCTTCCTGGATTGGGCAATACTGCAGGAAGTGAGTGCAGCAAACAACAAGTTCCCCCACTCCTACTCAGGAATATCAAGACCTGGGTGAGTGGGAGGGGAGAGGGTTGCAGCTGGAGAAAGAAAGAGAGCAAGAGCTGTAAGAGGTTTTCAGTAAGTTTCAATAACCATTTTGATAATCATTTTGGGGAAAAACTGAAAATGATAAATTTGAACACATCAAAATTAAGTTCTATACACTTCATATTTTTTCACAAAAATATATTTCTATTTTTGACCAACTCTGGTATCAACTTGTAAATATTGGCTGATTGTTCTTAAATTTTCAGCTTCCTTGTTTTAAAATGTTTTACACATTGCTCATTAGTCAAGATTTGTTGGATCACATGGTATTGATTTTGCTCTCTTAAGCTTATTAAGAAAGAGAGCACAGAATACTGAATGCTAAAAAATGCACGTCTGGTACAAATTCATGCCATTTTTGAAATTAGCAGACATTTTCAAGAATACTAGGTAGGTGTCTATATCCTGTAAAGAACAAATGACCCCACAAATAGCAGCAGATTGAATTTAAGTAATTTATTCATGAACATATTTGCAAAGCATTTATTTCAATATTTAATCAGCTATATATTTTTTCCCCAAGAAAACAAAATCAGTGGAGGATTTTTTTTTTAAAAAAAATCACACACAGACACAGACACACACAACTAAATTCAATGAAACAGATTGAAACGTGAAAAACAAGAGACAAATGTTGTGATAAGTTTTGATAGCATCCCTTTAAAATCTTTTCTAGGATTCTGAAGTTATTTAAAAAAGCTCTTTTATTAAATAAATCAAATAAGATACTCCCCCCGCACACACAAAAAAATCTCCAACCCCCTGAACAAGTTCACTAGCTAGTTTTTTCCCCTCACAGTTGCAATTTACAAGGCAACCTCATAGTACCGCTGTAATTACAGAAGATGCTATTCCATTAACAACTAGTGTTGGGAGAAAGCAGAAAGAAAATAAACTAAGGAAGAAATAACAAAAAAAATCCTGTGTATCATTAAACAACCCCATTCAAAATGGCGTTTGCTGTTTCTGTGATGAGGCTTTATCTCTTATTGGAGCCAGAAAAGCAATACAGTCAAAACGAAGTTGTCTTTTGGGGTCAACTGAAGTGGATCTTGACAAGGTCATTCAATCACTTATGAATGCACCTATTCCTAGAGGGCAAGACCTCCATTGGCAGTAAGATACAATTGCTTGGCAATGAATAAGAAAGAGAAAGAGAGCCTGAGTGCATTTCCTTAAAAAAAAAGGATGAGTCTAGCAGAGGTCAGCATTCTGTCTCTGTCTGTTCTGTTCCCAGAACACAGACAACAACTTCAGGCAAATCTGACACAGCATGCTCTGTACTAGTGATTTGCTTCCCTTGTACATCATCCTTTCTGTACTCATACTCTTTAAATACCCTTCTCTTAGTCTGAGAATGGTTCACATACCTGCATTTCCCAAGGTGGCAACTTGACACAATCCATCTCCCCATTTAGAAAAAGAAAACCTCCCTCTCCCACTATTGAGAAATTAACCTTGAGATTTGATTTCACTTCCTGCCAGACTTAATAGATTAGAAAGCAATGAACCAAAGGGTGCACCTCCTGTTTAGGGTCAGTTGCAGAGAAGAATGCTGTAGGATAAGATTTCAGTAAATGTGGAACACAGTGTTATACAGTAGAAACTTCTTCTGAAATAACTATTGAAGAATAATGAAGGAACAGTGAAAACTGCCATCCATTTTTGGCTGCCCTAACTTCAGGAACACTGCAAGCACAAGGTAAATGCCACTAGAGGTCCACTTTTACAATAGTAGAAAGCTGATATGCTGCAGAAGGAGGTCTGTAGCTTGTGTGTGAGATCATGAGAATTATTTGTTATAAGAAAAGGAGTACTTGTGGCACTAACACATTTATTTGAGCATAAGCATCCGATGAAGTGAGTTGTAGCTCACGAAAGCTTATGCTCAAATAAATTTGTTAGTCTCTAAGGTGCCACAAGTGCCCTTTTCTTTTTGCGAATACAGACTAACATGGCTGCTACTCTGAAATCTGTCATTATTTGTTATGTGCACAAACAATAAGCTGTACAATACTCCAGGATATATAAATGCAACACCTACAATCTCTTGCTACCATGAACGGTGGCATCCCCACAATGAACATTACACAAATGAACCAATAATGATCATTTAATAGGGTCTCCAAAGCTCTTCAGACTGAAGTTCACCACACTACGTTGATGTATTTACGTACGTGTGTGTATGTATGTATTCAGACAAAAGACAAATATGCAGCAATGAGTATGAATCATGTGCTTGACAAATAATGTATGTGAACGAGAAGCTTGTGTTTCTTAGAAAGAAGTGTCAATTTATTTCATTTCCCCCCCACCTCTCTTTTCTGTATGAATAGCTTGAAAGTACAGAAAAATGGTTCATTGATGAAGCATGAAGTAGTGCATACTCTAGGTGGAGATTAATGCAATATCTTTCTAATGTAATATATTTTGCTAAATAAAAAGTAATTATTCACTCTATTGCAGCACTTTTTGGATAGAGAAATAATATATTTTCAGGAAGATCACAGCTAGATTTGCCAATTCAAAGGTTTACTTAAATGTAATTTCCTACACATTAGGCTTGAAAACATTTTACTTAATATTCTTTTTTAATTCTTATTTTTATTTTATTTTATTTATTAAAGTATTTTAATTCTTAATCTTTAAAAATATGGCCATCTTGGTAGCCTGACTGCAACACACAAGGTGTAATTGCTATGCTGGGTTTTTCCCCCCTAGGAGACACATACCTGAGTGATTAAGTGATTCAGGAAGATTCTTTCCCCACATATCATCTACTAAATTATGTTCCTTGATCGTGTTAAAGAGTTTAACAAATTGCTGAAGACTGTTCTTTATTCAGGAAAAGGAAGTTTTCTTAGTACAATAAACTGAAGCCCAGTGTGAATGGATCACAGTATTAAATAAATCAAACCTTCCATGTAAATTTTCAAAATCCTACACATGAGGGCAGGATTGGTACTTACATTCATATCAACGTATCAAATGTTATCTTTTGATCAGTCCTTGTTCAGTCAAACCCGCACCAAAAATATTTTTGGGATATTATCCATCAAAGTTTTCTATTGCTAGTTCCTCATCTCTTCTCTCCCCCGCCTCACAAAGAGAAAAAATATTTGTTCAGGATAATATAGCAGATGCCTCTTTCCCTTATTGAGGAGCCTTCTGGATTAAGTATCCTTCACCCTAACCCATTTCCCATGGGAAAACTGCAGCATTTCTAAGGCTGGGTCCAGAGAGTAGCTTCTAGACTATAGGACCATTACCAAGAAGCTGTATGTTAGAAACTCCACTGCTGCCTTACTCCCTATAGAACTGAAGAAAATTGGAGCATCCCCTTATGCTTTTACTGTTTCCATAGAAGTTAATGCAGAGATTGTCGATTCTGCAGGGCTGCCACAGAGTTTACAATCACTATGTCAGTAGTAAACTCCACATTGCCTGAGGAAGCTGTGGAACATCAGGTTCCGTCAAAACTCTTGGAGGGGTGTGTTGTAAAACCACTTTATGCACTCCTCCCACACAACCACTAAAAAAGAACCTCCCTCCCTCACCACCACGCACTTCTTCCAAGAGACAACCATTCTCTAAAATGAAGAATGTAAACTATCAGTAGAGTATACAGATTCTGAATTAACCACTATGGGACTGTAAATTCTACAGGGATGGCGACTGAAGAAGATGCAGAGCTTCTATGTTCTCTCCCGGTTTCATGGGAGCTTATACTCCATGCAGAGAGCAGTGCAGAGATTAAACTCTGCAGGTGCTAGGATGGATCGTAGAACTTCTGCAAGTACTGGGATGTAAACAGTCAGAAAATCAAGACATTTCATGTGTACAACTGTGTCCATTATGTCACACTGCCATCTTGACAAAAACAGCAGATTTTCCAATTCAACAAAATTAAGAAAACGGCATACTGGCAACCATATTTGTTAATTGCACCTTGACTGAGTCAGTTGTGTAGTATGTCTAAGATTTTGCAAAGTCAATAGTGATCTTGTTTATCACATAACTGAAAATGAGATGCCTTTTATGTAGCTGTTGCACTGACTTCTAGCGCCTGACATTATATTTCACAGAAAGGTACTATACTATTATAAGTATTATAGTTGCATCCAGGCACCCCATTGAGGATTATGGCCCATTATTCTAGATTCTGTACATGCTTCCTGCCTTAAAAAGCAACAGACATGAATGGCTTCCACAACCAAAAAAAGATATAGTGCCCTTCCGCCACTGACAAAAACCCACCAGCGTGAGGAACACCCTTGCTTCTGTGCTATGAATTACACTACATTAGCGCCTCCAAAGGAATATCAGAACACAAATTCCACAAATAGGAAGCAAAAAGAAAAGGAGGACTTGTGGCACTTTAGAGACTAACATTTATTTGAGCACAAGCTTTTGTGAGCTATAGCTCACTTCATCGGATGCAAAAGAGACTGCTGAATTGGCTCTCTCGTTGGAGTCTGTTGCATCCGATGAAGTGAGCTGTAGCTCACGAAAGCTTATGCTCTAATAAATTTGTTAGTCTCTAAGGTGCCACAAGTACTCCTTTTCTCTTTGCGAATACAGACTAACATGGCTGCTATTCTGAAACAAATAGGAAGAACGCTCAACTGCCACTGTTCATCCTTGAAAGTTCAACGAATGCTGCCAAATATCAGAGCACCTAAAATTAAAATCTTATCCACCCCCAGAGGCAAACGAGTGGAAGAGCTGATTAAACATTATGAACTTCCATTGGCTGCTACCATTAACACATTAGCTCCTATATACTTCCTTCCTCTCACTGCCCTTGCAGATCACCAAGGTTCTCTGATGCTATGTACTGGATGAAACAGGAAGGAAACATGATTCAATCTAGATTACCTCCAACACAAAGATTTCCTGAAATTTTACCAAATAATTCAGTGATCACCTTACAATAGACCACAGTGAATGTAGAATCCTGCAGCATTTACTGTGTACCTTATGAGACGTGCAGTAAGGACCTGTCCAAAGCCCACACTGAAGTCAATGCAAGTCTTTACATTGTCTTCAGTGGACTTTGGATCAGGTCTCTAAACTAGGCAAGGACTTCTGTTGAATCCCACTTCATTCCCTGTGCATGTTCACTACATATTTTCACTGCACTACTAAGATAGGAATGCACACATGCACAGCCTATCTTTGTTCAAAACACTGCTACAGAGTGTTAAAAATCAATATGCTGTTCCTGCAAAAAGTGTGATTTTCAAAGGATCATGACTTGATCAAACCAAAAACAATTTTCACCACAAGACTCCAGGACATTTCACTTCAAAGAGAGATATTTCCTTATCCAACTTCAAATTTCTTTCCCAGACACTTTGGCACTGGAATTATTAAAAAAAAACTCACAAAAATTAATACAGTTAAAACTTTCAGTTATAAGGCCAAAATAGAGTGAGAGGGGAATTGGGAGTCAAAGGAAAGGAAGAAAGCATTTTAAGAGGAGATTTGGACAGAAAGGGAGTCAATGAGGCACAGAAGCACAGGTAGGCTGATCAAGAAGGGAATAGTTTCAGAAGGGCAGGCTTTTGATCCTACCAGGGTTAGAGAGGAATTGAGTACTAGAGGAATGAAGGGAGAGAGATTGGGTCTGTGAAGTGGGCAAGGATAATACAATGCGGAGATTTTAAAATAACTAAATGTTCAGATTATAGTATAGTTGCTTGGAACTAAAAGTTAGAGGCCACATCTCTGTAAATTAAGGACTGACATAATTAATGTTATACTTAATGGGTTAAAGTGGATCACTTTCAGCTTGACTTGCACTCAGCCATTTGCTGATATTACAAACAGTAAAAGTACATGAAATTGAAAGCAAGGACACAGGCACACAACCTTTTAAAAAAGGTCTCTCCCCCCAGCTCAGTTTTAATGAATCCAATTAATTACATATTGGTTCTGGAGAAAATTACATTAATCCAAGAAACCATTTCACTCAGGAAATGAATAAGTCAATAGAAGAGTTATACCAAAAATCTATCCAAAATCTCTGCCACTAAATTTTAAAAAGATGAATTAATTCATACTCTGTTTTCTTATGTATATTGTACAAGAGACCAATTGGCTGAGATTTACAGAGGTATTATAGTTACTTCAGGGGGTTTTTTTAATGGCCATAAAGACTTCATAACAAGGGAGTATTTCAGCAGCAAATGGATTTTCTTTTAATGACGTAAAGCATGAAAGAATTAGTAAGAACACGTACATAATACACCACTGCAATAACTCAGTATCTGCCTTTATTAGAGACTCTGGGATTGTGAGGTCAAGGCAGGTTAGAAGACACAGTATAACTGCCCTCCTGACAGTCACAGTTTGATTCTACAGTAGTTTATACAGGTAGTGAATGTTGAGATACAGTATAAGAATATTTGCAGTAGATCATTTAACTTTTATGCAAGTAATAATAAATGTAGGTAACAGGGATGATGCCTGGTGTTCTTTTGGCATTATTCTGACCTTCTGTACAGAAGATGATTATTTTTAATTAAAACTCAATTATGTGCTTTAAGGCTTGATTATAGTGTGCAGTTTTTTTGGTTATGGGAAAATGAGGGGAGACTGAAGTATTACTTTGATAGATTTTCATTCAAAAGCTTTAATTAATATGGTCAAGGTGAGCTTCCCATGTTTGCCACATTTTAATTAGTGTTGGAATAGTAATATGCTGGAGTTGCAACATATAGTGCCAAAAGTTGTGTGTTTCTGTGCAAATGTGGGGCAGTATACTTATTTGTAGGGGTGCTATAACCATGAATTATATTGGCCCAATATTAACAAAGAGCCAGGATCCTACAATTCACTGCATGAGGGTGCACTGGAGAGCTCCACTGACTTCAAAGGGGTCCTACACCCCTGCAGAAATGTGCTCAAAGGTGGCAAATTGCAAGATGAGTGCCAAAGCATGTAAAGTATAAAAAGAACCATGTGTGCAATTCATAATGTTTAATATGTTTGTCAAACCAAGTATATCTGAGTGTCTTTGTTATTTCAAAATTATTCAATTAATATTATTTTAAAATTTATCTCTATGGACTAATAAGTCATATTCAAAATGTGAGTTGTGAGGCTTGTCATTGGTCACATGATATAGAACTGTTTCTGCTCCCCGACTGGATGAGTATGCACATAGGTGTGAGAAGAAAGGGTGTGGGGGTGCTGGTCTTGCACCCACCCCAACTGTGGCCCCAGCTTTGGCCTCCTTACCCCTGTCCGGGTCCCCCGCTCCTAGAGACATGGCCCTGCTCCCGGCCCCAGCTCGGGGCGGGGGGCGTGGACAGGGGTAAGAGGGATGGCTTTCAGCACCCCTACTATTAAAAATTTTTCCAGCGCTACTAAGTATTCACTTCACAGAGCTCAGACCCTCGACACTAAAAGTGGAATGGTGTCTTCTTTAAAAAGTCCAGACCACTCCCTAAGACCACTTCTCCCCCCCGTCAATGACCACATTCCCTGTCCCAGTGGTACTTTTAAGGAGCAAATCTGGAATAGAATAGAGCTAGCTGAGAAGAACTCCCCCACAAGTATTAAAGGGCCTGCACATCCAATAATTAGCCCAACACTGGATCAATTTCCAATTCCAGAATCTCCGTCCTAACTTTATTGATGCAATCAGACTCACAATGCTGAAAAACGATGCACCTGAAAGTGTATAAACTTGGGGTATAACCATGTTAAAAATAAAAAGAGTTGAAGAAGACCCGGAACATGTTGTACAGCACACTGAGGGGGCTATTGGTAGGTTAGTATATAGATCATGTCACCTCTCTCTTCTGTTCCCCACTCCTACTCAACTGGTTGCAGCTATTGTACCAACAAAGACCAACCCAGCACCAGGACATAGAATCCTTAATTCAGACCTCACAGGAAAAGACTGAGGATATTCAACTCCAATTCCAACCAACAATGATATGTAGAAAAAATACTGAAGAATAACTGAAAAAATAACTGAAAAATTTAGCCAATTCACAAAAGTGAGAAACTGAAGTACCTTCAGAATGAGATGTGAGACACACAAGTGCTACTGTTTAGTCTATGCCTCCCTGTTCTTACATCTGTTGGGGTGAAATCTTTGTCCAACTGAAGTCAATGGGAATTTTGTCATTAACTTCAATGACTTTTACCACTGGAGTTTCTCTAATCCTGCCGTACAGTTTTCTCTACTGACCTTTTAAACAACAGTTCCAAGTATTCACAAAATAATTAATAGATAATTGGGAAATTTCTTTCTTCCTCATTTTAGCTGTTTGGCTAATTATCATCCCTGGAGATTCTTTGATTTAGCAGCAGAAGCAATAATGAATAATTTAAGCATATGGAAAAATCAAATGTGCAGAAAGGAAACCTGTCATGAAATTCCCCTGATGTTCTCTTTTGGCCAAACTGTCAGTCACAAATACTGCTATCAGAGTAGCAGCCGTGTTAGTCTGTATTCGCAAAAAGAAAAGGAGTACTTGTGGCACCTTAGAGACTAACAAATTTATTAGAGCATAAGCTTTCGTGAGCTACAGCTCACTTCATCATCCGATCATCCGATGAAGTGAGCTGTAGCTCACGAAAGCTTATGCTCTAATAAATTTGTTAGTCTCTAAGGTGCCACAAGTACTCCTTTTCTTTTTGCAAATACTGCTATGTCACAGTGATGAGCTGTCACAGCTCAAGCTGTGGTTCACAACCATAGATTCACTCTTCCTTTCTCTGTCCCAACAAAAGTATCTCTAAAAGAATAAGTTATTAGGATTAATTATCCATGTTGGAAAAACAGATAAAAGACACCCAAAAGCCCACTCACTCTCTTATCCTCTACTTTAAGTCAGTATAAATCAATTATCTATCTATCTGGCACATTACTGTGGTGCAAGAAATCAATACTTGGAGACAATACAAATAATAGACTGAGGGAGATGAATTTACTATTTAATACAAATGGATTTTGACCTTCTAGATAACATTAAAGTTTACTTAAAATTTACTTTGTTTACTTAAACATGTATCAAATTGACAATGAGGTCAGAAATCTCATAGCATGGTTTCAATATCAAAATCATTTTCACCAGTACTAGTCTCCCTAACTGTCTTCAGAATGATGACAGTGTTATATTTACAAAGCACATTTTAGGATTTGTTTACTTACATTTCTTAATAGTACAACATCTCTACTAAATGGTGAATTCTGTAATATGAAGTCTTTAAACCATGATTTGAGGACTTCAGTAACTCAGCCGGAGGCTAGGGGTCTGTCTCAGAAGTAGTTGAGGTTCTGTGGCCTGCAATGTGCAGGTGGTCAGACTAGGATGATCACGGTGGTCCTTTCTGACCTTAACATCTATGAGGTTAAATGAGAATGATCAACTAGTTTAGGCTCAAAGTTTGTTCTTTCTTAAACATTTGTATGGAGAATATGTTCTGAATTCTAAATATCCTTCTAAATGTAGTGCTGCAAGGCATTGAAATTAAAGGTTAGATACTTCAGAAAGTTTCAAATAGTTCAGAAAACAAAAACATTTGGTTATATGGGACCTACCTAAAAATAGTTTGAGCTCCCATCCAGCAGCTAGCTAAATGCTATTCCCACAGCCGTGCTAATATTATCAATGTTGTTGTAAACAAGGAAGCAAACAAAAAGCTGTGTTAATTTCAAGCTTCATTAGAAACAGAAGGGAAAAAAATCGATGTTTGCTGAATGGAAATGGACACAATCATAGCAGAAGAAATGTTATTTTTAAGCTTCTAAAACAACATTTCAAAGGCTGAATATCTTGACTCACATTGTATATATTGCACTTACATTTCAGCAAGTATAGCCCACTATCATGGGTATCATGGGTAACATATCTGATACACACAGCACTACGGTGCTATGTAATACATTTAATTGCTAAAGAGCAATCAGGATATCTTGCCTACCTTCCTTTTGTCCCTATTGGGAACCAACATCAATATGATTCTATGGATCATCTGTCTGGACATTTTGTTAGAGCAGATGTTTTTCATCATTCTCCTGGAACCAAATGATCATAGAACTGGAAGGAACCTCAGGACGTTATCTAGTCCAGTCCCCTGCACTCATAGCATAACTAAGTATTATCTTAATTATGTCACCTTTGTGACATTGCTAAGTTCCACTGACCAATATAGAAAGAAGCCTTTTGAGACATCCTCTAAATCTGGTTCTCTGACATGTCAGTGCATTCCTGCTGACAA
Source organism: Dermochelys coriacea (assembly GCF_009764565.3). Lineage (NCBI taxonomy): Eukaryota > Metazoa > Chordata > Testudines > Dermochelyidae > Dermochelys > Dermochelys coriacea. The sequence continues at coordinate 73,906,647 of NC_050071.1, read as the reverse complement.
GATTCCCAGTCTAACTCTAAATAGAAACATCCATGTTTCTGCATTAGAATATTTATACCTTTTTCTGTATTAAGCCATGACTAGTCAGTATAGATCAATGAATTTAAGGTCATTGGCTTAATCAGTCTGGATAAAGTCCCACTGAATACCCTATCTAGAGTATCTAGAGGGTAAAATCTCTCCTTGCACTGTGCTTGGATTTTTTAAAAGTAGCATTTGAATTGAGACATTATTCCTTTTACCAGTAGATGGAGATAGAAGTCCAGCAATTTCTCCAGGAAGCAACTTTTTGGTGGTCTTTGCCACATTCCAACATTTGTACATATTATTTAACTATGAGGTTAGATTTCTTAACAATAATTATCTAATAATAATAATCATAGATGAGACAGATGGGATTTGTCTACAATTGAAGCCAATCAATCATCTTACTGGGCACAGCCATTCTTATATACTAGTCAAGTATCTCAGCTTTACCCTGGTATTTTTAAAGCAACTTTCATATTCAGAAAAATATTAACGAACTTCAAATAGTGCCAAGTTAAATAGGGGAGAAAAAAGTAGTTTTGAAAAAACTGGACCTTATACTTCAAATTTCTTAAATGTATGATCAGTATTCTATTAATTTACAGAATTGTGATTAACAAAGGAATGACATCATTATAGGATATACGACACCACTGTCCTCAGCACCGTACTGCTAACAAGTTTCTGGTTTTCTCTGTGCCATTAGGGGAAATGGGTAAAATTTTCAGAAGCGCATAATTCATTTAGGAGCCTGATATTGACTGCAAATGGGAGGTAGGTTTTGAAAGGACTTAGGTGATTTTGAAAATGTTACCCAATACCATCAAGATGATCTCAATGGTCCATTAATCTAGGAAAATGTTAATATTGGGATGAATATAAAAAAGCAGCTATTGTAACAATAATGTATTGCATTTATAGCACCTTCAACTGGGAATCTCAAATCACTTTACAAATGTTAATTAAGCCTCCCAATATACCTGTGTGGTAGCTAAATATTATTATCCCTATGTAACAAACTCAGGGTTTGTCCACATGGGAAATTTCTAAAGATACAAGCTAAGGTGTGAATTTAAGCCAATGCAGTTAACCCAGTATAATCCCCCCTAAAAATGCTCTTATTCTGGTACATTTTTTTGGTTCAGCTTGTGGCTTAAGAAGGGGTTTAAACGTAACCAAAAAAAGGACACTTTTATACTGGAATTAAAGCATTCTTATGGTGGATTATAGTGGTATAACGATACCAGTATAACTGGTAAAACTTTCCTGTGTGGACAAGCTCTTGAAGACAAAAGACCATTCTTCCTCCCCTGAATTTGCTTTAAAACATCATGTAAAACATATTCAAATGCACTTCAAACAGCTCTACCATTGAAATCTGTTATTCTCAGAGATAATCATCACAGAATTCTGCGTACTTAATATCCCCCCACCCCCCAAAAAACCATTGCCTGCGTTTTGTCCTGCTTTTCAGCTTTTTTAACCTTTTCTTTGGGTACCCTGTAAAGCTGCTAAATGGCTTTTTATATATTCTAAATGGTTCAAGTGGAAGAATGTAGGCAACGGTTAAAATCTTCTGTTCTCTCCCTCTATTGCTGGTTTGTCATTGACTCTACAGACCCTAATTTACTACACATGCCCATGTATTTGTACTCACAGGAAAACAAAATTGCTATATGCACTTACACAAAAAAGTCTTGAGTGGGACTTCAAAATCAGCTAAATTGTCTGCTGTGTGGAGCCAAGAGAAAGGTGGGTGATGTGCTCTGCTCATTATTTGCTAGCTCTATTGGTGGCTAATTAACTTTGGTAATTAAAAACAAACAATGCCTTGCCAACATTGGAAGTAACAGTTACAACAATTAGACAATGAAAAAACACCAAAGATACTGATCTCCAAAATCATTCACTTGAAGGAATGATTATACTGCATTTTCCTTATATGCATAGAGCCATACACAGTTTCCACATTGGGTCTGAGTATTTTTGGAAATGGGCAGAACTGAAAGAGCAATCTGATTGACTAATAAAGATCACAGCCCTTGAAATTTATGGAACAGCTACTGGCAAACTCTGTTTAGCCTTACTCTTCTTTGTCACTCAAAAAAGACAATGGTAGCATTTTGTAAATGAAATAATGCACTGTAGTGAATGTTGGGGACTTTCATGATAATTATCAGAGGTGTAGCCGTGTTAGTCTGGATCTGTAAAAGCAGCAAAGAGTCCTCTGGCATCTTATAGACTAACAGATGTACTGGAGCATAAGCTTTCGTGGGTGAATACCCACTTTGTCGGATGCTTGAGGCACCTAGTCTTTGACTCTTGCATCACAATGCCTCTGAAATGTGCAGTTATCTCACAGCCACTATAACTATAGCCTCAAAAATCCTATCTGTCACAGGGATGTATACACTACACACTAGACCAGTGCTTGAGTGTCCACACTGCATTATAAACCAAGGTTTACATCTGGTGGACCTAGGTCTCACAGGCATGCTAATGCAGCCATACTGTGCTATGGAGACCTTCTGATTTGGATCAGTGGCTTGACCTGTATTCACACTGCAAAAAGACAGGACTTGGACCTGAGTCACAGCAGGATGTGGGCTCTGACTGACCCCCTAGCAGGGTCCGAGGTTGCTGATCTAAATCAGACTAATTTGTGTGTGAATGGAAGGGGGACTTGGGTTCAAACCTGAGTCACAGTCTGGGTTTAGTGTGCACTATAGAAACATTGTCTAGGGATACCTCAGAAGTTGATCTTGTCTATCCGTCCATTTTATTTCTAAGGCACCTATCACATTGATATCAAAGTGATATTCTCCAGATATTTTTAACAAATGATTTTCATAAGCTTTCTTTTCTGTAGCCTGAGATAAAACCTTGGTACCGGGGATAGCTGCAGCAGTTAAAGTAAAGGAGAGCAAAGTGGGCACAGCTTTCCTGCCAATGCTAAAAGCAGATGGAGAGATGTCTTGGTTGGATAAAGAGTGCTTCCCTACAGCTCCCCCTTCTTCACTCATGTGATGAGAGCTTTCCCTTCCTGTTTCCATCAACTGTAGCCACTGGATACACATGCTTGTAGGGTGAAATAATGAGGGACTATGGATTGGAATCTAAGTTTAGCTCTCACTCCCCCAAACCCCTTAACCCACTGAAAACATTCCTTGCAAGAGGCACACATGCATAAATGAAAAACACTATTGCACTAACAATGTGAATATTTTACCTCAACCATCAATCACATTGCATTAGTTGGTCCCCCTGCCACTCTCTCATCTTGTTTGATAGGTTATGTAACTAGACTGTAAGCTACTGGGACAGGGACCTTGTCTTCATATCTGTCTATAAAGTGCCAAGCACAAAAGAAACAATAATCTGCATTTGAACAAAAAACCACATGGTTTATCTCAGTCATAGGTAAGAGAGCAGGCAATACCACTTGACAGTATTAAGCTGTACTTTTCTGGAAATATTTATACTTTCCCCCTGAATAATATACTGTCTGTATGTGTATATATTAGATACACATTAGCTATCTAACTGATAGGCTCTATCTACATAATTCATCTACTCACCTATGGAATTATATTGCACCCCATCAACATGTAACACAGGGTTTGATTTCTGTGTACAAGATTTGAGAAGTATTTTAAAAATACCTGACTTCTGAAGGAATTTGTATGCCCCAAAGGTAAAATATTTGTTTAGAAATACAGTATGTTTACTAGTCATTTCTGGCATGGTCATCTCTAAATTTGTTTATAAATCATCAGAAGGAGAGACAAGGTGGGAGACAGTGTAAGTTCATCTCTCTAACAGATGTTGGCTCAGTAAAAGATATTACCTTACCCACCATGTCTTTCTAATATCCTGGAACCAACACAGTTAGAACACTATTGCATACAGGAAGAAGTCATCTATATGTGATATATAGAAATTAACTCCCTGTACATTCATGCCAACACTTTCTTCTGTTCTGTTTTTTCATGTTCTTTTCCTATATTGTCCTCATCTCCTTAGTATGTGAGCGCCTTCCAGTATTGTGTTAAGCAATGTGACTACCATCTGTCACATGTGGTTCATTCTGTTTCTCTACCTTTTCCCAAGAAAACTGTATGTACAGTAATAGAATCATAGAAGATATGGGTTGGAAGAGACCTCAGGAGGTCATCTAGTCCAACCCCAACTAAATCATCCCAGCCAGGACTTTGTCAAGCTGGGCCTTAAAAATCATTACAGAAAGAAATTCCAACAGCTCCCTAGGTAACCCATTCCAGTGCTTCAGCACCCTCTTTGTGAAATAGTTTTTCCTAATATCCAACCTAGACCTCCCCCACTGCAACTTGAGACCATTGCTCCTTGTTCTGTCATCTGCCACCACTGAGAACAGCCTAGTTCCATCCTCTTTGGAACCCCCCTTCAGGTAGTTGAAGGCTGCTATCAAATCCCCCCTTCAGTCTTCTCTTCTGCAGACTAAATAAGCCCAGTTCCCTCAGCCTCTCCTCATAAGTCATGTACCCCAGTCCCCTAATCATTTTCGTTGCCCTCCGTTGGACTCTCTCCAATTTGTCCACATCCTTTCTGTAATGGGGGGGAGAAACTGGATGCAATACTCCAGATGTGGCCTCACCAGTGTCGAATAGAGGGGAATAATCACTTCCCTGGATCTGCTGGCAATGCTCCTACTAATGCAACCCACTATATAGTGCAGCGTTTTGTTTTGTTTTGTTTATTTTTGGTGTTGGACTTTTTGGTTTTATTTTAATTTAATTAATTTCATCCAAATATGTTTTTATATTGGAGAGGGCAAGGTTGAAGAAGCATACCTTGTAGTTGGAGTGGGAAGATGGTGTGGTTTATGATGGTCTTCAATTCCTATGAGAGTTCATTCCACAGTCTTGAATTGGCTTCCAAGAAGGCTCTGTTTCCTGCACAAATGAGCTTGAGCCTTATGGTAGAGAATACTACAGGACTGGAGCTGTTTGATGCAGAGTATTCAATTTATTAGTGGAATTTTATCAAGCAGCTCCTGCTTGTCCCCTCCAGCACGACTGAGGTAATCAAGATGTAAATCAGATATTTGTTATCGGTTCAGTGTTCAGCATTGTAGAAATAAAATGATAATATAGCCAGAGAATGTGTTAGATCTACATCATGTTTGTAGATATTGAAAGAAATGATGATTTTTAGGAAACATGGAAGGCTAGGAGATTTACAAAGCACAGACTGATAACTTCTAGTGACAACACGTTGTGTAGACTCTAAGGAATATAGGTTCATTATGGCCAATATTAGCATTAATTTGCCCCTATAAAACTTGCTAAACAATCTGGTTTGGAGGCTATCTATTCCTTAGTGGGGGTTCTGGCTGACATTGGGTTACATCACTTCTCCTTTTGGGAGCTTCTACCATACAAACACGAATGAGATGAAGATCTGTAAATCTGTAATTTTGCAAGAACGGCATTTTACCTGCACAGCTGGAATTTGGTGCAGAAACTGCTCCCAGGCTCTCATACACCGATGAAGTAAGTTATAGCTCACAAAAGCTTATGCTCAAATAAATTTGTTAGTCTCTAAGGTGCGAATACAGACTAACACGGCTGCTACTCTGAAACCACTAAAAGTGAGAAATCTGCAATGGGATTCTGACATTATCCTATGACCCTTAGAAGCACAGGACTTGCAGACCATTAAAGTCTGGGCCAAAATTCTTGTGTCCCTTGAAAAGTATTTTAAGGAAAAAAATAGCTAATCTTTTCTCTTAAACTGATGATAAGCTTAATTTTCTTCACTGGAATTTTTTCAATGGGATTTTTCTTTTTTTATAATTTTGAAAGCCAAGTCATTTAAATCTATAGGATATTTGTTAGGATATAGATATTCAGGCCTGTCTGTAAAGGCCTATACTCTAAGAATTAAGGTGTATTCTTATCTCTTGGCTAGTTCTAAAGGTATAAAAGAAAGAATCAAAATCACTGTCTGCCGGTGTAAGGGCCTTCTCTTACTGTGACAGGCTGAGGCCCTGTGCTTAGGCTAAGGCCTTTGGCTAAGCAGCAGAAGCAGCCATAAGCTGGGAAGAGACCGGTCACATCCTCACATTCCAAACTAGTCAATATGGGGCTGTTAGGAAGGTGATCCGATCTATCACTTCCAGAGAAAGGGAAGAGCCTAGAAGATGTAAAAGGAAATTTAGGTTGATAGTTTTCTGTCTTTTAAGAACTCACTTATCAATAGACACAGCTGGGAAACCCTTATGTCTTTATAGATGTAGTTGTGAAATCCTCACTTCTGTATTGTTTTGTAATTATAGTTCCCATTTTGCGATTGTTTATTGGCATGGTCTCTGTCTGGTTCTGCAATTGTTTCTGTCTGTTGTATAATTAATTTTGCTGGGTGTAAACTAATTAAGGTGGTGGGATATAATTGGTTAGTTAATCATGTTACAATATGTTAGGATTGGTTAGTTAAATTTCAGTAGAATGGTTAAGGTATAGCTAAGAATATTACTATATAAATTAGGGGCAAACAGGAAGTAAGTTGGGATTCAAAAATAAGGAAAAAGGAACTTGGATTTAAGCTTGCTGGAAGTTCACCCCAATAAACATCGAATTATTTGCACCTTCGGACTTCGGGTATTGTTGCTCTCTGTTCATGCGAGAAGGACCAGGGAAGTGGGAGAGTGAAGGAATAAGCTCTCTAACAATATTGACTGATTCAAATGGTTCACCCTAAGGCAGTAGGTAATCTGGTCTCTTACTGATTTTCTTTTTTCTTTTAGAAGGAAATTAAGGTCCTTAAGAATTTTCCTTTGGACTTCTCCAATTTAAATGCATTTATGATGGTTTAAGTAACCCATTCTATAGATATGCTGCTGTGTATAAGAGGAGCTGTGTAGTGTGGTACTTTGTAAATTAATGACAGGTTTCAGAGTAGCAGCCATGTTAGTCTGTATTCGCAAAAAGAAAAGGAGTACTTGTGGCACCTTAGAGACTAACAAATTTATTAGAGCATAAGCTTTCGTGAGCTCACGAAAGCTTATGCTCTAATAAATTTGTTAGTCTCTAAGGTGCCACAAGTACTCCTTTTCTTTTTGTAAATTAATGCAATACTTGTGGGAGGCAGCAGGTTGACAACTGTAGATATTGGTGATTTCATTTGAGATATCCTTTGAGTTTTTGTGTTAAAATCCAAATCCCAAAGTGAAAGTGATATTTGGAGAATGTCAACTCCCACATATTGAAACCAAAGAAAATGATTGCACAGCTCTAGTCATCTGAGATAGGCCATGAAGTACTTGTGAACAGTTTGATAAGTACTGTTTTGGGAGGGATATGAACTGCTTATTGGTGGTGTATTGAAAACTGCATCAAAATGGTAGGCTCCTTCAAAATTTCAGGGATTTTTCCTGGTCCTGCTTATAGGCTAAGGGAAGCATGTAGGGAAGCATGCGATCTGAACCCAGCAGCAAACCATCAGCACACAGCTGGCCTCGCATAAGGTGGGGTAGTTGTCCTTCTATGATTTAGGGAGCAGCCTGATTTGTTTGTTTCTGTTTTGGGGGGCTTGTGTGTTATTCTGACTTCTAAGAAATAAAGTAGTGTTACATTTCAACCTTCCAACAAGAGTATTTGATGTTTTTATCTAACTTCTCAATCAAAATTGCTTGCTGGGGTAACTCTAGAAAAGTCAGTGAAGTCACACCAGTAGAAGGTTTGGCCTTGATGAACTTTACACCTCAGATTAACACAATGTTAATTAAACACACGCATCTGTCTCTTGTTCACTTATTTTTGGAGAAAATGTATTGGGTTATACAGAAATATTGTTCTTCACTCCCACAGGAGGTAGAGTCACATTAACAGGGGGAGGGAATATGGGTTTGTCATAGGTGTGCCAGTTTTTGCCTGTGGTGAGTCAGTTTTTCCATTTTTCATTGCAAAAATCTTATGATCTTCATAGTACCACAGGATTAGGAGAACACAAAAAGGCATCAAAGTTATTGTTGACTGTCTTTGATCTTCTGCCAACCACAGCTTAACTAAAGCAGAAAATCTGGCCCTTAGTCTATGCAAACTCACATGGTCTGGAGGCTGTCTTTATGCTGTATATCCTGTGAATACCCAGCATGGACTAAAACGCAACCGAATGATGCTCAGATAGAAAAAGAAATACTGGCAACAGTTCCTGGTTGTGAGAGGCTTTATGAATATGTTTATGGGCAGAGATCAGTCATAGAAGACACAGACTATAAAGCAGCGGAAGCCATATTACAGAAATCATTGTCCAAAAGCACTACCTAAACTTCAGAAAATGATCATAAAATTGCAAAAAGCAATTGTCAAATGTGAAATACAGGCCTGGTAAGGAGTTTCTGTGAGCTGACATGCTTTCAAGAGAACATATAAATAGTGAAAGCAAGGAGCTGCAGGAAAAGGGTCGAGAAGTAAATACGACTCCATTTCTAAAATAAAATGTGTCAAGTTCAGACAAGACACAAACCTTACCATAGTTTGCAAAAGTAATTCTAGATGCAATTCAAAGAGAAGGTGACTGGCAATCTGCCAGGCTATCAGCAACGCCATCCACTCCAAATTCATATGTCATAACCATCCTGAAGGTCAGTCCCAGAAGAGGAACCAAAGACATCAATACAAATTCAAGGAAGCTACTGGTTTCCTTTCCTTGTGAACATCCAGAATGCAACTGAAATTCTGTCTCTATATAGATGCCTCACTGCCCCAATAGTATTTGAATGTCTCACAATCTTTAATGTATTTAGCCTCATAACACGCCTGAGAGGCATGGAAGTCTTAATATGCCTATTTTACAGATGGGGAAACTGAGGCATAGAGAGGCTAAACGACCTGCCCAAGGAAGTCTGTAGTGGAGTAAGGACTCACACCCAGATCTCCCAAGTCATAAGCTAATGCCCTAACCACTGAACCATTCTCTCTCTCTCATGATCTGAAAAATAACACACTCTCATCCTGTCCAGTAAAAAATTCCAGGAGCAAACAACAGGTTTGAAGGTGGCATATCTACTTGAGTAGCTGATCAGGGCACTTCAGAAAGAACTATGCTGAGGGCAATACGTAGTTCTAGGGCAAAACTGACATGGACTTTCATAGGTGGAAGTCAGCAGTTCAGAGATCAAAGCTATTGACAGATGTCCATTAAGGAGCAGAATAATCCTCTCAGCTGTCAAGTCATTCCAATAATATATTATTATTATAACTTATTTGTATTCCAATAGCTTCTAGTAGCATCTCCTTCCCCACCTCAATCATGGTTGAGGGCTCCATTGTGCTAGATACTGTACAAATATATAACAAAGAGTACCTGCTCCAAACAGTACCCTATTCTTCCTCCTATATATCTCTGTCTGTTTAATGTATTGGTTTTATTAGTTTGTGATTGGTAACTGGTTGTTTTGAATTGATATTTTAATTTATTTGGATGTGATAAAAATGAATTGTAACAGTATCCACTGGTATCGATGGTTACTAATGCCTGCCACGTGCCAGGGGTATGAACATTTTGTAATATTGGGGGAGGAAGACGTTTCCAAGTGGGCACTTCCCCTGTTCTTTGTGTAGCACTTTGGTGGTGGCACTGTTTAACCTCAGCTGGTAAGAGTAAGCTTAGGGGGTCTTTCATGCAGGTCCTCACATCTGTACCCTAGAGTTCAGAGTGGGGAAGGAACCTTGACAGTTACAGATGAGATTTTAAATTTCATTGGATAAACTGTTTTCTGGGGATGTATACAGCTTTGATGGAAGAATTTAGCTTGTAGGGCTAAATCCTGGTCCAGTGAAATCAATGGAAGTTTTGCCATTGCCTTCAATGGGCTGCACATTCAGGGTACATGCATTGGCATCATAAAATCAACATAGTTTGGGGGATGGGCTGCTGGGTCACTCACACATTTCCAGTCAAGGAGTACTTGTGGCACCTTAGAGACTAACAAATTTATTAGAGCATAAGCTTTCGTGAGCTACAGCTCTACAAATGCATCCGATGAAGTGAGCTGTAGCTCACGAAAGCTTATGCTCTAATAAATTTGTTAGTCTCTAAGGTGCCACAAGTACTCCTTTTCTTTTTGCGAATACAGACTAACACGGCTGCTACTCTGAAACCTGACATTTCCAGTCATAACCTTTATGCAAGTTTTAGTCAAAAACCAATTTGTGATGAGCAAGTTACAAAGGAATGAAAATGGGGGTGCCTGATCGAAAAGCTGTCAGATGCACTGCAGCTATGCTCCCAGTTCTGCTCTAATTAGGAAGGAAGCTGCTGCTTAAATGACAATGTGGATGTATGCATAGTAAGACATACCCACACTTTTGTTTCAAATGGCTAAAAGAATCTAGATTCTTCCCAGTCAAGTGGATTTTATATAGAAATACAGTGTCCAGTAGGAAGATGCAACTGCCACACATAATCAACTGCCAAACTGGATGACAGTAAAAACAAAAACAAAAGTATTTTAATTCCAAAGTTACCAGCTCAGCTGGCTATGGAGTTCAGCAAGCTGCCAAATACAGTCACAGCAAAAGCCTACCTGACAACAGTTCTGATTGTTAGTGTAGGGGCTACTCATACAATTTTCTCTGCTTGTGTCCACTGCAGCAATCTTTTGGATTGTGTGCAGACAGAACGCAAGTCTCTTGTTCAAATAATATAGTAGCTGTGCTTTAGTCTTCAGTATTGTGGTCTGCTTTCTGAGGTGCATCACATCTTAGGCTGAGGTGACCTTCCATGCTAAGACACACACTGTGCCAACATCTTCAATAGGAAGAAAAAACAAACCAAAAAAAAAAAAAAGAAAAAACCACCACCACTATTTTCGAATCCATAGCTATTAACTACTGGTATCTTATTTAAAAAGTTGGCAATTTCTCAGTTCATTAAGAATCTGCCCAGATCGGAAACTGTTGGCAAGAAGTACAGCTACTAGAATACCAAGGGCAAAATATTTACCCTAACAAAAACAAAACAAAATAAAATACATACTGCTTACAAAATAGTAGCATGTTGTTGGTTGAATCTGCCTTTAATGTCAGTACACACATACCTAAAGGAAAACGGCTCAACTTCACTGCTACAAAAACTGTCTAGGTCAATTAACTTTCTGATGGTCTAGGCTTGTAATGTTTACCTTGTTTGTCATATGCTATGTATTAAAAGCATCAGATATTTTTAAGCCTGTGCATATAAGTGGGGTAGAAGTTGAATTTTTTCTGCATAAAGAAAAGTAGTACTGGCTTTGAATGACGAAATAATAATCGCTAGTCAAAGCAAAACCATGCTGCTTTTTAGCAATGCTTTTTAGCAATGCTCCATTTTGTTCTTGGAAAGAAAGTACTTCTGAATGGAAGAAATGACCTAGCACAAAATGCCTAGGGTTGCTACCCACGTTCCCTCTAATTTTTGACAGGCCATGTGCGCAAAAAATTTCTTCTGTGCAAATTTTTGTGCGCATGGTGTTTCGCCATGTGCGTGGAGTTTAGGATCTGTGTGTGCGTGCACACGCGCACAGCTTAGAGGGAACAGGTTTTCCCAAGATTGCCCCTTTTTTGAGATAGCTGCTCCAAGAAATATAGAAGTCTTTCCAGGACATTAAAAGTCTTGGTTTTTGTCAGCAGAGTCACCTCTTGAGCAGCTGCTAGTGGGATCTCGTCTTTCTTTTCCTCCTCTGTGGTGCTGCTGCTTGCTCTCCGTCCTTGCTGCTCCATGGCTTTCTGTCAGGAGCCATTAAATAGCCAGTGCTTCCTACCTGACCAATAAGCTGATGGAGAGCAAAAAGAGCTCATGTCAGAAGCTTCACAGTACCCTGTTCCTCACCATGGGGTGGCTGCTTCTGCTCAACAGTGCCCCGCTCCGCCTCCTGGAGCCACCTCCTGTCTCCCACACTGCTGCCCACTTCTGTACTCCCCTTTCCTAGCTCAGAATGGCCCCTCTTTTGTACCTGAGAAGTGGCAGCCCTATGGCTGCCTTATATTCTGCCTCCCAGTTTGTGATGTAAAGTAGTGGTCCCTGGGAAGTTAACAGAAAGACTCCCATTGCCTTTGGTAAACACTGGATCAAACCTGATATTGTCTACTGCAACCAAGAGAACTCAAATCACCTCAGAGGTGCCAAGTACTACAGGCCTGATTAAATCCTTCCTTGCACCTTGTGTAGTCATTTACATCGGTGATGAATGAAGGCAGTCAGTATCAGATGCTACCATTCCGACTGGGTAACATTTTGTGCAAACTTTGCACAGAGCTCTATAACTACACAGGGTGTAAAACCTTGCTTGCACTGGAAATTTGAACCACTTTAACTATACTGGTACAGCATAGTCCCCTAGTGTGGACAGAGTTGTATTGATTTAAAGAAGTTTATACTGGTATAGCTATTTCCATATGGGAAGGAAAATAAGCTGTACTGTTATAAGACACTTTGTACCCATATAACTGTGTCCATACTTGGGCTTGTACCAATATAACTATATTGGCAAAAAAAACAACCATCCCCCGCCAACCATCATGTCTACACTTGGATACTGTGTAGAGTACACACAGCACAAGTATAAATAGCAATGTAGATGGCAAGGCACTGCTTAGGCAAGTAAAGATACACCTGAACCCTAGGATAGGTACCCCACAAAGGCTGTCTATATACCCAAGATGTGCCTCCTATGTCTACACTGCTATTTTTAACAGTGTAGTGTTCTGCTGTCTCCCCACAGACAGAGCCTTTCCCTCACCACAGTCAAAGGCTCTGGCAGTGGGGAAAGGCTCTGGCAATTTTACAGATTACAGCATCTAAAGAAGCTGCCTGTATATGTATGCTATTGTATTTTACTTGTCTTGTGCCTATGTTACAGGTTGTTTTGACATTACTAGACTATGTATATAATGTAGACTGTCGTTGTTTATGATACCTCTTTATAAAAGACATTATACAAAGATAATATTTTTAAAGATAGTGAATAAACACAAGAGTTGTTTTTCACCCAATGCACTTTCTTTTAGTCTTAAATGCACACACCATTTCTTGTCTTTCTTCAGTTACCAGATTTTACCATTGTTTCGGATATAAACTTTTAAAAAACACATTAACTTTTGCAGAAGCAGACTGCATTTTGTTTAAATCGTATATTTTACCATGGAGAACTTTATTCTAACCCATCCCTTTGGAATCCAAAAAAATTCAAAAGTTTATATAGGACTTATAGGTGTCATTACTCTAAGGGTAATATCTGCTATGCAATATTGTAATGCTTATTTTTGCCATTTTATTGACTACAGAAAAACAGTGAAAACTTCCCTTTGACTTGCTAGTATAAAAGCTAGGGTTGCCTGGAGATGCATTAATTATTTCTTTGTTTAGAATAGAACACACAGATTTTAAATGTTTCCCTTTTAATTCTCTTTTTATCTCTCCTTTGAGAGTTGAGTACTGCAAAACATTAGAAAAATGCAAGTGTTACAAAAAATAGCTCTGAACCAGAGCTGGAGGACTGCAACTGGTGGTAGAAGCTATGCGTAAAGGTGGGGCTCAAAACCTGAACTGGACTATTCAAAGTGCTAGGTGACTGCTGGTCTGGAAGCAGGGAATAGGTATATGGCAAGAAAAGATGACTGTCCAAGGGACATAGGAGGAATTGTGGGAAGGCATCGGAGGACTAGTGGCTCTTGAGCATTGTGTTGCAGCACTAGCCTGAATCCACATTACAGAGTAGTCATGTTAGCAGCTAATAAACTGTGGCCACTCTGACACCATTGCACATGAACAAGGGGACTTTGTGTGCAGACAGGCTCAAGATAACTGGAGCAATCTAGTTATAACACAAGTTAACTTTGCAGTGAAGATAAACCAAAGGAATCAGCATCTCTTCCCCCAGGGACAGAACCTGTTAAATCCATGGAAACGGTGCTGCATTCTGCACAAATCAGACCCAATTTTTTAGGTAGTGCTGGGCTTTGAGACCAGAGAAAGTTTTTTTGATGTTTTTAAACTGTGAAAATCTGAATGACAGGTCTAGATACAATGCTGAGTTTCAGTAATGGACAATGAGAGCATCAGAGCAAATCTCATTGCCAGCCCTGCTGGGTTGTGAGCTGCATGACTGATTCTGAAAGTTTAATGAACTAATCCAGGTTTCTCTCTCTGCTGATGAGGATAAATCCCATGTTGTCCTTACCTGACAAGAATAAAATAAAAACAGATCCAGCTTTGTGGAGACTAGTAGGTCATTACTATGAATTATCTGATCCATACAATACCAGGATCTGACATGGTCTTATCAGAGATTATTTACAAATCAACTTGATATTATTCTGCTTTGATAGGACTGTGTTTAAATTATAGCAATACATAGACAGTAGCAATACCATCCATCATAAACAGACCCTTTTCTAGCAGAATGTGGACTCAGCTATTGGTGCAGCTATTGCATTAATCTTCAGCAAAAGAATCAAACTAAAGTATGTTCAGGAAATATTCTGAGGAATAAGAAGAGAATAACTATAGTCACATTTATTTCTTGTCCTCTCTCAACTCTTCTTTCCTGCTAACTACAAGTATGTGTTTCTGTCTTGGCCTCACTCTTACACACAAAGTCCTCTTCCCTGCCCTCCTCCCCCGCATCCTGCTGACACATGCCAGAGGCAAGGAAATTCTGTGCATCCAAGCACACCCTCTGCTATTTCATAACTTATTACATTGACCATTTCTCACTGTTCTGCCATTTGTGGCTTTTTGCTTTTATTACCTTTAATTAGGGCTAATTGGTCTAGAAAGCCTAGGGCTTGGTGTTTCTGTTATCACAGTTACCTTATTTGCTCTCTCTGCCTCTTGCTCCAACTCTTCCCTTTACTGCTACTTACTCAAAGGGGTCACTGGGATCAGATCTCTGGAGCTCTGGAGGAATCGGTATTCTTTTGTAGTACATTTCCCAGTCGAAGGCTCCTCGCATGGCATCCCCCGCCTGTGCCTCATAGCCAAAGTGATTGTGGTCAATGACATCAATCATGGGACACACAATGGTTTTGTGGTTTAGTGCAATCTGGTCTGAAAGATGAAAGCAGAAAATAGGAAATGGCATGTCTAGTCAAGCCATCTATCATATTACTGCATAGCAAATCCCCCAGGTTTTTTGAAGTTTGAAGATTGCCTGCTTAATTCCCTACGGCCCTCAAATCATTTCACTTTTCAAATCTGCATCAGACCTTTATCTAAAGTGGACTTAATGCAGTTGGGCATTGATTAGAAGCAATTATAATTCTTTAAAGCGAGTCACATCCCAGTGAGACCCAGAGAAGTCCAGTCATCTATATCTCTGTCACTTTACTAATCTGGGCTGTCCCCAATCTGTCAACAAAGGAACTAGCCAGCAAATAAAATATAAAAACACTACTTGTTTAGTGTGAGGTCTATACAGTGGAAACTTGAAGAGGAAATGCTTTCCCATTTATTTGTGTTTCAATGTATGAATACTGGACCTTGCAGTAATTCTGCATCTGCTGTTGTGGCATTTTAGTGTGCACCAGTTTCTAATTCAACCACTGAAAATTAAAGGTGAACTCCAAAGCCAAAAGCAACAACATGCAAAAAAGTATTGCTCATTTCTATGAGGAGCGAAGAAGGCTCCAGCATATTCTTTTTTCTCCCTCTCTTTTGAAAAGTGTCAGTGTGAGACTCAACTTCCCACCTTTCCTCATTTGAGGTTTGAAAAAGGGGCAGCTCTGAGATGTCCAGTAGCGTGAAATGGTTACATCGGGAAGTTGTGTTGTCTTTTCAGACTTACACCTCTAACGGTGAAACACAGTAAAAACATGTTAATTATCTCACAAAAATCTCCAGGCCTCCTCCAAAAAGCTGAAATGAGGTTTCCTATTATTAGGATATAATTACTAAAAGTAACAACATGCACTAGTGCGCCAGGTAGTATTGTACTTAATTACCACCACCATGTCAGTTTCAATACCATCTCTTTTCAATGGCAGTCCTGGTAACAATCAACATGGGATTCTGACACTTTGGCCCTGATGCTCTCCTCTAGTTTCACAGATGGAGGGAAGCTAAAGCATATGGGATTGGGCGCATTGGGCAGGTAGAGAGGTGGCTTACTAACATGAGCCTATCCGTTCCAGAAACCTGCAGAAGCCTCTCCCTGAGAACAGATGGCAGGATTGGAACCCTCTGCATCAGAAAAGGGCACAGATAGGCATAGAGAGAACTGGGTTAGAGTGGTGCTCACTCACCTTGGCATCATCTTCCTTCAAACCTGCAATACTGTCAAATGTTGCACTGATCTTTGGAACTCATTCCTCCCTCAAGAGCATTGTAGTGAGATAGCCTGCCCCTCTAAAGCTTAGTGGTCTGCCCCATACAAGTAGCCCTGCCTACCACACCTGGGATGAGGTGTACAGTTTAATTAGTAGAACCAATTGGATAAGGAAGAGCTGATTCTCCTATAAAGAGGAACAGGACACTTCAGAGAATTGGGGGGATGGAGAGAATAGGGAATGAAACATTATAGAGACTGCTAGGAGTGAGTAAGCTCCAGCAGGAAACCCTGAGTCTTCAGGAAAAAAAGACTCCAGGGAGGGGAGGCCTCAGTGTGAAAGACTGAATGAGAGTGAAAGAGTGAATGAGAAAGAGTTGCTGAAGATTTGGGACTTTTGTTTTGGGATAGATTTTGTTATGTTAATAAACTCAGCTCCAAGGAGGGGTGTGTTGCACCAGAGGAAAGTTTGTCTCGTAGTTTCAGGGGCCCTGAGCTGAAGAAAAGTGGGAAAACTGAGGCAGGACTGCTGAAGAGTGATCTCAAGCTATAAGGGCATGCTCAGGAGGCATGCCAGCCCATTGACAGGGCTCTTTCATGGCAGTATGGCTCTTGATGGAACCATATTATTGCGTGTGCGCGTGAGGAAGTACCGATCTGCCGTTCAAATTGATCAGCCTTTTGCAGAAGGGCTGAGAGTAACTGCTCTCTCTCTCACACACAAAGAGGTACTGTAATGACTGCTGAGCTATGGTTGAAATCCAGTGCAACTCCCTTTTCAACTGCTCATAATTCTCTCAAAATTCCTTTTGGTCTGAAAATTTCTGTGCTCAGCTTTTGCACAGAGGCCATTTCTTTTGTAAAGTTTCAACAAAATCTGTTCATTTTTAAATTGTGCATTTAAAAAAAATGCACCAAAAATACCCCAAAACCAAAAAGCGTATGTGCCAGTAATCAGAACATTTCATTTTTGCTATACTGCTCCTGTGGTGAGAGAGAAGTCCTGGTCTATATGAGAACACTGCACTGCTTTAACTAAAGGTACAAGGTGGGTCTTTGTCTCTCTAATGTTCTGGGACCGACATGGCTCCAACTACACTGCATTAATTAAAGGAGTGACTTTGAACCGATCTGGTTAAACCACAGCAAACAAACCTTGTGTGGACACTCATTTCAGTGTAAGAGTGGCTTATTTCTGATTAGTGTAATCGATTAGGAATCAGTTTAAGCTAACCCAAATAAGCCACTCTTATTTTGTATTAAAAGTTTCCATACATGGGCTTGCACCAGTTAAAACACAATTTGACTTAAAATGTTGCAACTTTCTCATGTTATAAAACCCTAAGTGATTATTCTTTTCTTAGCCCTAGTATTTGTGAGGTCTCAACAGAGGAACTGTTCAGAAATAGGGGCAGGGCAGGCTGATAAACACAGAAAGCCTTCACACTAGGACACAGTTGAGTTTGTCTCACTGTCAGGACTTTTCAACATGCTCTGCAGATCCATTCAGACATAATAAGGGCAGCCTTGCTCACCCTGTGGATGCAGCATCAGAGCAGTAAGTGCCAAATGTGCCATCTGCTTCACTAGAGTTTCATCTAGTATCGTTCAAAAAATGCAGGATGCGTTAAAAGAGCTACGAGGTGCTTCCTTCGCTTAAAAACGTACAAATAGGTATTTAGAACCACTGTCAATAGAGGGCCAGATGCTGCTACCATTTAAGCAACTAGAAATTTTTCATTTACTTTAAAGGGAGTAAGACTGGTCCTGAAATGGTTTATTCCTCTCTTTAGGAAGACATAGTGCAGGCTGCCCTTGAAACTTTTTTTTTGTTCATCTTGTGTTTGCTTTGCTTTATTTTCTGTTTCAAGTTCCAAGTCTAATGGGTGATTCTTGGGTAGGGTTGCCAGGCATCCGTTTTTTAACCGGAATGCCCGGTTGAAAAGGGACCCAGTTGGCTCTGCTGACCAGGCCATTGAAAGTCTGGTGGCCGCCTGCAGTGGGACAGACAGGTTGCCTGCATGACTCCCAGAAAAATACTGGCATCTTCCTCTGGCTTGTAGGCTTAGCGGTGGCCATGAAAGCTCCACGTGCTGCTCCCCCGCTCCAGTACTGGCTCCGCAGCTCCCATTGGCTGTGAACTGTGGCCAATGGGAGCTGCAGAGGCAGCCCCTGCACCTAGGACACAGGAAGATGCTGACAACTTCCTGGGAGCTGCCTGAGGTAAGTGCCACCCAGAGCCTGCACCCCCACACACACCTGCCCCAATCTGAAGCCCCCTCCTAAACCCCAAACACCTCATCTCTTGCCCTGCCCCAGAACCCTCACCCCCAGCCCAGGGCCTTCACCCCCTCTCACACACCAATCCCCTTGCCTCAGCCCGGAGCCCCTCCTGCACCCTGAATCCCTGATTTCTAGCCCCACTCCAGAGCCCACACCCCAACCTCCTGCCCCATCCTGGAGCCCCTTCCCACACTCCGAACCCCTTGGCCCCAGCCCAGAGCCCTCTCCTGCACCCCAAGCCCCTCATCTCCAGCTCCACCCCAGAGCCTGCACCCCCAGCTGGTGAAAATGAGCAAGTGTGGGGGAAAGTGAGTGATGGAGGGAGGGGGATGGAGTGAGCAAGGGGGGGCCTTCAGGGAAGGGGTGGGGCAAGGGTGTTCAGTTTTCTGCAAATAGAAAGTTGGCAACTCTATTCTTGGTTTCTGCAAATAGAAAGTTGGCAACCCTATCCTTTGTAATATTTAAAAACCAGACATACCAGCAGTAGTTCTGCAATCTCTCCTTCCCTTCCCATCTCTCCAAAGCCCCTGACCCTTCCCCTAGGGCCCCGCCCCATTCACTCCTCTTTCCCCATCGCTCATTGCTTTTCCCCTCTCCTTTTCTCCCTGCGTGGGCTGGGAGGGACTCGCCTGCAGAGCTGGAGCTGGGACCTGCAGCCACCCGATCAGGTAGGAGGCAGCACTGGCTGAGTAGTGGCTGGTACAGGTGATGACTCAGTGCCTCCCCCCCACCCGCAGTAACTGGACTTTGGGTGTCCGGTCCAGACAGATCTACACCATCAGGTCCCCTTTTCAACTTTCTGGTCAAAAACCGGACACCTGGACATCATAGCCTTAGGTCTCAGTAGGTCAGAAGCCTAAAGATTTTTGCACTAGTTGAGGGATGCACTGAGCAACATCAAGTTAACCCTTAAACCCCAACAGCAGGCAGAAGACTCCCATCTGTGCTAGATAAGGTGAGCACATCCAGTGGTTTCAGCAGTGACCTGAGTGTAGCTTGTGGAAGTCTACTGGTCTCTCTGCTTCACACAACCAGCAGCTTGAATTTTACATGAAGATGGTGGTGCTACTTAATAAAAGATTAATGCTGATGCTATGAATAAGGAAAAGTGTAACTAGGAAATAGACTGGATACATAATTTGGGTACCCTAACAGGGGTACTATTTCAGATTTCAGGGAGGGGGCAACTTTAACTGTGATTCCAAAGGTTACGTAGGCACCTGAAAGTTATTGGGTTTTTTTTTTCAGATAATCAAAAATTATAACTCAAAGGGTGTGTATGTCTCAACTCAAAAGGTTTGAAAACCGCACAGGGTGCAGGCAGGGGGTAGCTAGGAGCTGGGAGGGGTGTAGCTCAGGGTACGGAGAGGGGCTGTGTCCGAGGGAGGCATGCTGCTCTGTGCGCTCAGTCCCTAGTTGGCACAGTGGCAGCAGCTCCGCAAGGCAGGGACTGTGGTGAGGGGCACGCTTTGCTTGCTTGGCTCCACAATGGGTAGGGGAGAGGGGGACACCACAACATCAAGCCCTGTTGGCTCTGTGCAGGAGATTGGGATTCAGGCTCCCGGTTCCAAGCAGCTCTGCCAGCAGCAGTTCTATGTCAGTGGCAAGGGGCAATGCTGTGGATGCAGATGGCAATGGGAGGAGAAGGGGCTGCATCTTCCCCCCTGCTGAGAACTTCACCCAAATATGGTAAAAAAACCAACTCGGGGTCTCCTCCTGCCTTCCCTAAATGGTGCCCCTGTAATTCTAGTCAGAAAGGGCTTATGGGCTTAAATTTTGTGGATTATGTTGGTACTGATCTGACAGGGATATTTAGGGAGACTGGTTATTGGCCTTCTGGGTTATGTTGCGTAGTTCAGAAACAGAACTAGGCATTTTGCTGCTTGAATATGTTTAATCAGCATGTTTTGCCACAAAACCAGTTCCAGCAGCAAAACTCAAGACATCATGACCATTCACTGAGGACAGGCTAAACTGCAATCCTTATGAGAGATGCTTTTACTGAAAAAAAGTTTCTTGTCTGTACTAAAGTAAGGAAGCACTCATCTTTGTCTGAAGGGGTGAGTAGTCAGGTGTGTAGGGAAGGGAGCATTGTTTCCTGACTTAAATCCTAGACTACTTACAACTGTTTCTTCGCATGCTTTGACTAATGGAGCTTCGCTGGTTCCAGCTAGAATCCAGCACAGCAGTCAATAGCAAATCATCCTTTCTGAGCTTCCTATTGTGAATGTAGTTATTGGGTTTAACTCCAAAATCTGGGATATATTTACAACAAAAGCTGATTTAGTGGACCGTGAAAGACTAAGAGGTACAATAGTGCATACCAAACATTCCTTAATGCTCTTAGGTTTACAGTACATTCCTTACTAGTACTAGATTTAGAAGTCTCTTATTAAAAAAAGAAATTAAACTACAGGAGAGCAGAACTATGTTGCAGAAGTTCTACTAGTCATCTCCGGAATAAAGTAGCTCAGATTCCTGTGTTTTGCCAGACAAACAAGCTCTTTCTCATACTGACTTTTTAATTTCCAGGTAACCAGCATATATGTCTGTCCAATTACTGCAGCAAAAATCAGTGGTGTACTGTATATGAAGGTCTAAAAATCTCATGCTGTGTGTGGGATATCAGAATTGTCACAGGCCACCTGTGGTACAGTACTAACCTTTTTATATAGTGCAAGGATCTGCTTATTTTGGGGCACAAGTTTAATTCTTGGAACTATACCATGTGTTCTGACATTAATGGCCAATTAATGTTCAAGCACTTACTAAGCAATGGAGGTAGCCAATTCACGTTGACTTCACAATGGGAGTCCAGGAACGTCAAGACTTCTCCTTTAGCCATCGAGGCTCCCAGCAATCTGGTCCGAATCAGCCCTTCTCGTTTCTTGGTGCGCACAATCCTCACTTTGGCAAAACGGGCCATGTATTCCTCCAACTTCTCTTTCAAGTGTTCTGGAAAGGAGGGGAAAAGGGTAGAGGTATCAGCTGTGGAGGGCCAAACTAAGAATGGGCATGTGCAGATATTACTATAAGCATTCAGCGTCCTTTTATTTTTTGTAATTTCAAATCCTTCAGTATCTGCTGTAAACCCTTTCTGAGGTTCATAAATTGCAAATGATCTTTGTTCTAATACACAGAGGAAACCACTGACATTCTAGACCTTTTACTGCTACTAAACTGCTACTGGCAAGTTGCCATGCACCATATAATCACAGCCATAACAACTGCAGAATGTTCACCCATTCTCTGGTTCCTGCAGCCCAAGGCCAGATGATCATCCTGACATATGGTTTTACAAACAATGCCCTTTCCAAGCGGGCATTCTACTTTTATTAATTATGTAAGAAGATGCATGGAAAGCAATTTTTAAAAATGAAGTGTTAAATCAGCATGACTAAATTATTTTTTATGAGGAGGGCAAATAAACTTGCAAGTGGCAACTGACTAGCAGTTTAAAGCAAATGGATGGCTGACTTGCAAATAAAATTAGCTGTAGAAGTACAATTGATATATTCTGTACTATTCTGTCTGTTTAACCTGACTGTGTATGCATCACATAACAGCACATTTGGAATATATTTTCTTCTAATTAGAAATAAACAATAGAAGTAAAATCATCTCCTACAGTTTTCCCTCACTGTAAATAAATTACTGAAAATACTACAATAGGAAAAATAATCCACTGCCTATGATGAAACACTTCAGTTTGTCATGTTCATTCCTGCTCTGAATAAATTCAGTAACTATTTGGCAGGGAAAGGAGGAGGGAAAAGCTTAGTCTCCGATACTTAGCACTTTTGAAATGTTGTATTCAGGGCCATCTCTAGGGGAATGCGAGGCCCGGGACCAATCAGCCCCCGCTGGCTTGAGGGCCCCACTCTGCATCGGTGGTTGGGCCGGCGGGATGGATCCAGCATGGTGCTGGGCCACCTGCTGCTGCTGGCAGTTGTCGGTGCCTACCATGGGGCTATTGTTGGCCATAGTGCCATGGCGGCTCAGGGCTCCGGTCAGGTCGGGGGACTTGCTGCACCGAAATGCGGGCGGCCGAGCCGGCTGCTGTCTCCCGCTAACTACCAACAACAGGCCAGGCCCTGTGGAAGTGACAGATTCGTCTTCTGGGACCAACTGCGCTGGCCAATCACACCGGCCAATTTGCCCTATCCAAGGGACGGCTCTGGCTGTATTTACTGATGCTAGTGGATACAACCTAATGCACATCAAAAATGACTAAAACATTCTGATTGTTTGTCTTTGTTATGCTGTGGAATTTGGAATTATTCTGGAATGTTGTTGTTCCCAATAGGCTCATGGACTTTGAATCAGGCCCTATATTATTATAGATTGTAGGAAATTTCCATCAACCAGGATTTCTTTGTTTTGATCTGATGCAGATATCAAGGTGGTGGGAGGGGATAGCTCAGTGGTTTGAGCATTGGCCTGCTAAACCCAGGGTTGTGAGTTCAATCCTTGAGGGGGCCATTTAGGGATCTGGGGCAGAAATTGGGGATTAGTCCTGCTTTGAGCAGGGGGTTGGACTAGATGACCTCCTGAGGTCCCTTCCAACCCTGATATTCCCTGAAAAAGGCCTTTTATTCAGCAGTAACCTCAATCTGAGGATGCTTCCTATTGTTTGAAGAAGCCTACACTGACCATGTACAGGCTGGGTAATTGCATGCACAATGGAGCACTTAGATGCACAGTCATCTTCTTTAAGTTCCATTAGCAAGGGAATAAAATTTGCAGAAGCACATTCTCCAGTACATATCTCCTTTAAGCAATTCCTCACCAGGCTTCTATAAAAAAGGATCTATGGATATTTCCATTCTAAACCACTTTTGGGGGTTTATGATATAGCCTTTACAGTTTGCTTTGGGCATGTAGGATTTTAATCTGAAGAATAGTGCTTTACCAGATGTGGTATAAAAAGAGCATTTTTCTTTATTCCTTATGCTCTAAAAACAGGAAAAAACAGGGACTTCTGAAAAATGAATTTTTTCAGGTGTCTTTTTCCTTTGAACCTCTGTTTCTTGGTAACTAGGTCAACTGAATTAACATTGGAATATTGGCTACAACAAGTCCTGATCTTTTTATTTTACCAATTTTTATGCTGGAGAATGCTCTTAGCATTTAACAGCACTACTATCTCAGTTTTGTAACCATACAGCATTCAGATGTCCCTCTTGTTCTTCAATAAGTGTATTTTGTAGCACAGATACAGCGATAGCAGAAGCATTAACAGCAAAAGCAAGTTCCACGGAGCTTCAGTTGGATATAAACATCATTCTTGGCTTTTAGGCACTAAGCCCCACCAGTATTGTCACAATTCAGTGTGGCAAATATGCAGTACCACCTTGTACCACTAGGAGACTCTTGGTGGACTGTGGAGGCTGCAATACACCTGATGACACCAGAGTCCTTCCTACCCTACAGCACAAGCAGCAGAGAGATGAGAGAGAGCAGGAAATTCAGATGTGTGGCAGTAGCCCCACTTAAGCAAAGTAAACAGCTGTCTCCACATGCTCCCTGCTACCTCTGTTTCTGTCTTTGCAGACCCACAGGTTGGAGCTGGGGACTTCTGAGCCTCAGTGTCAGGAAGGAAGAATTGACTCTGGGGATGAGATGTCTAACTTGGAGGCGTACGAGTCGGGATGAGTGTTTTCTGAGCTTGGGACCATTCATGTTGAGGGGGTAGTTCTGAGCTATGAAGAGGTTAGATAGGAAAAGGAGAGACATTGGCTTGTAGGTGTTTCTGAGCAGGTGGAGGTTGAGTTAGAGCGGTGCTGAACTAGCAAGAGAATGGGTTGAGTGCAGGAGGTAACAGAGTCAAATAGTGAATGACGATGTGGGCAAACTGGTTGTGTGTGTGTGTGTGTGTGTGTGTGTGTGTGTGTGTGTGTGTGTGTGTGTGTGTGTGTGTTGGGGAGGAGGAGATGGTGGGATAAGATCTAGATTGGAGGAAGAAAGACTGGTGCTAGGAAAGGATAATAAAAAGGATGGAAGAAGGATACATACTGTTTTCTCCCATCCAGTCCTTGACTGTAAAGTATCCCAGTTTTTCATTCTGAAAGAGGTGGAAAGAAGCTGCCTCCTTCCCCCTGACTTTGCAGACTGTCCCAATTTTTCACTTTGAAAGTATGATCAGCCTCCATTCATAGAAGCAGGGGTGTGTGTAGATTAC
The DNA here is from genome assembly GCF_009764565.3 of Dermochelys coriacea. Taxonomy (NCBI): domain Eukaryota; kingdom Metazoa; phylum Chordata; order Testudines; family Dermochelyidae; genus Dermochelys; species Dermochelys coriacea. Next base: position 73,881,871 of record NC_050071.1, on the reverse strand, counting down.
TACCTACATCCCTAGCACTTATCTTGGGCACCAGCTGACACTAATCACACCACTGGCAATACTCTCTTTACCTGCTTAAGTAGTACACGCTTATGATTTGTCAGCAAACCACCTGGATTCAGCATCATGACTCCTAAATTCAAAGTTATCATTGAAACATTTTGTTTCCACTTGTAAGACCCTTTAAAGTGTATATTTACCCCTCTCCTTCCTTGGCTTTTAGGAGCTCTCTTCATAGATACTCTTTGAGCATAAGAATACAGGAAAAGGTAACAATACCTAAGAACAAAGACCTGCCTTACAGCAGAGTAAGAGAATTTTTAAAGGGTTTCGAACCAGTTTTCTCTATGTGGTAATTTTAATCACCCTATAGCATTAAGAAATTAAACAGCTTTAATGCTGTTGAGAATTGCAAATTTCCATGGTAAATCAAGCCAAAGTTAGTTGGTACAGTGCTTCTGTGAAATTCTGAAAATTTACCACAACTCAACGATCACTTCACCCCGCACCTCCACCTAGAAGTCTTGTTAAACTTACTATGATTTTTTTGTATGATACTATTGCTTAGGAACCCCAGTCTAGGATCTGGGTCCCACCGTTAGGTACTGTACAGACAAGTAGTAAGATGACAGCCCCGGCCTCAGGGTGCAAACAACCTACATTTCAGACAGGATGAAGTAGACACAAGGTGAGGATAACATTAAAGATGACAGGTTTCAGAGTAGCAGCCATGTTAGTCTGTATTCACAAAAAGAAAAGGAGTACTTGTGGCACCTTAGAGACTAACACATTTATTTGAGCATAAGCTTTCGTGAGCTACAGCTCACTTCATTGTAACAATAAGATAAACAGAACAGCTGTTAGGTGGACTAACAATTTCTATTTGAGGACAATGTAGAATGAACACCTTCTCTTTAATTGGCACAACTGCACTAGTAAGCAGCACAAGCAAATAAATCATTCATGAGTCCTACCATCCCAGAGGAGAAAGGAAAAGATAGAAAGGGCAGTTGGGATTTGGAATAAGAGAGGAAGACCAAGGCATTCTTCCTTGTCCTCTGCAGGATCCTGCTTTAATTCCTCTGAGTTTAAACAAAATTTCTTCTTTTGATTAACCCTGAAATTGTCTCTTGCCTTGGTTAAGTACAAATAGACACCCAGTACAAAGGACTTCATTCTATTCCCCATGTTTTGGTAAACCAGGGTTTCCCAAACTTTTAAGAGGTGCACCTCTCTTCAGGAAAATGAAACCAAATCACATCCTCTCTGCAATGCTGCCATGCATTGTCAGTGCCTAACATCAGAATTTATCCACCTTCCACCCCCCCACATCCTCCAAAAAAACAAAACATCCCAACAAAACTAAATCCAAACACTGTGGGAAATGCTGATGCTTCAGTGTAGACACTATTTACACTGACAGGCAGGGTTCTCCCATCAGCATAGGCAATCCACCTCCCAGAGGCAGTAGCTAGGTCAATGGAAGAATTCTTCCGTTGACCTAGGTTCTGTCTACATGGGGACTTAGGTTGGCTTAATTATGCTACTTGGGGGTATAGATTTTTCACACCCATGAGCAACATAATTACACTGACCTAATTTTTTTTAGTATAGACTAGGCCTAGGTCAACAGAAGAATTCTTCTGACAATCTAGCACTGTCTACATCAGGGTTAGGTTGGCACTGCTATGTCTCTCAATCCTCACCCCCGCCAACCTAAGTTCCCAGTGTAGACCAGCCCTAAGGTACTTCTCCTTTCTCACCCCATTTGCTAAGCAGTGAAAATGTTGGGGTTTATAGTATCTTCATTGACATCTGAGTTAGCAACCACTGAAATGAAATCCCAGAGCTATAGTTTTAGGCTCCCTGCAAACTCATTCAAGCATCTCTGCATCAGTTGTGCTCTTCATATTTTGAAGGTTTCAGAGTAGCAGCCGTGTTAGTCTGTATTCGCAAAAAGAAAAGGAGTACTTGGGGCACCTTTGAGGCTAACAAATTTATTTGAGCATAAGCTTTTGTGAGCTACAGCTCACTTCATAGGATGCATTCAGTGGAAAATACAGTGGGGAGATTTGTATACATAGAGAACATGAAACAATGGGTGTTACCATACACACTGTAAGGAAAGTGATCACTTAAGATGAGCGATTACCAGCAGGAGAGCGGGGGCGGAGGGAGGCAGGGAAGAAAACCTTTTGTAGTGATAATCAGGGTGGGCCATTTCCAGCAGTTGATAAGAATGTCTGAGGAACAGTGTGTGTGTGTGGGGGGGGATGTGGGGGAAATAAACATGGGGAAATAGTTTTACTTTGTGTAATGACCCATCCACTCCCAGTCTCTATTCAAGCCTAAGTGAATTGTATACAGTTTGCAAATTAATTCCAATTCAGCAGTCTCTTGTTGGAGTCTGTTTTTGAAGTTTTTTTTGAAGAATTGCCACTTTTAGTCTGTAATCGAGTGACCAGAGAGATTGAAGTGTTCTCCAACTGGTTTTTGAATGTTATAATTCTTGACGTCTGATTTGTGTCCATTTATTCTTTTACGTAGAGACTGTCCAGTTTGACCAATGTACATGGCAGAGGGGCATTGCTGGCACATGATGGCATATATCACATTGGTGGATGCGCAGGTGAATGAGTCTCTGATAGTGTGGCTGATGTGATTAGGCCCTATGATGGTGTACCCTGAATAGTTATGTGGACACAATTGGCAATGGGCTTTGTTGTAAGGATAGGTTCCTGGGTTAGTGGTTTTGTTGTGTGGTGTGTGGTTGCTGGTGAGTATTTGCTTCAGGTTGGGGGGCTGTCTGGAAGCAAGGACTGGCCTGTCTCCCAAGATTTGTGAGAATGATGGGTCATCCTTCAGGATAGGTTGTAGATCCTTGATGATGCGTTGGAGAGGTTTTAGTTGGGGGCTGAAGGTGATGGCTAGCGGCGTTCTGTTATTTTCTTTGTCGGGCCTGTCCTGTAGTAGGTGACTTCTGGGTACTCTTCTGGCTCTGTCAATTTGTTTCTTCACTTCAGCAGGTGGGTATTGTAGTTGTAAGAAAGGTTGATAGAGTTCTTGTAGGTGTTTGTCTCTGTCAAAGGGTTTGGAGCAAATGCGGTTGTATCGTAGAGCTTGGCTATAGACAATGGATCGCTCAAATAAATTTGTTAGTCTCTAAGGTGCCACAAGTACTCCTTTTCTTTTTGCATATTTTGAAGGTTTTTTTCCACAAACTAACAGCTAGAGACTTAAAGTGAAAGCTGAGACTGGAGAGATCTCGATGGGCCATTCTCCCAAGTAGCCCTTCATGCCTACCAGACAACACAACTCACACTTTGGGAAACACTGTGTTAAATAACTGAGCACATCTTTGAATGTCAGGATCCAGTCTTCCTAAGTTGGGCTTTCAAAAGGATAAAACTATTTTTTGTCCTGTGACTTAGTCGTTTTATTAGATTTATAGTGTGGCACCAGGAGCACAAAAGAGTTAACTATACAAATGTATACTATGTACATAGTATTCTAAGTATATCTTTACTTAGATTTGTACCTACAGAGTCATCCTACTTACTCAGAAAGGAAAAGTACTGGATGTCAGAGAATACTCATGTTTAAAGAGATCAGTTTGACTGATGCCATCAAGACACGGGAGCTGTTTCAAAAATTTGAGAAAATTAGTGATTGCTAAAGGCATGTAAAGTGTCTAGACTGAGTAACCCTTGAGCACATTAGGAAATTAAATCCATATAAGCAACATTCTAATCCTAAACATTAATACAGAAGAAGAGAGTATCAATAACTACATCTAATACATGTCTAATTTTGAGATTTTACAAAGATGAAAGATTTAGTACATAATCCATAATCTCTTTACTATAAAAGATTCATGCAGAACCCAGTTTCAACAATCTACTATAATATGGTTTAGAGAATGAAGATTTCTCAAAACAAAAAAAAATCGGGTTCACAGATAATAACGCTCCTCAAGTTAAATCAGTATGAAAGTGCTTCCATACTGTATTTCCATTTCAAATGTATGTCTCAGGACACTCGGTTCCAGTCCTGCCAATCTCAGACACATAATGAGACCTAACACAACAGATGGCCCCTCTCGGCCACTGCCCCAATATTTTCTAAGGTTATATAAATGCTAAATATAAAATCTTGATTGTCAGTCACCGACATATAAGCAACCAATGCACTTCTCAAAGTGTTGGCAAGACTCTTGGAAAAAATCATGCTGCTGTTTCTGCAAGAGCAGCACTTTGTGGTTTGTTTTCAAGAGTTGCCCCCACATAAAACACCTCACAACCTAGTGGTCATGAAGGTCAGTGCCTAGAAGACAAAACTGTGAAAGCCCCTTTGCCTAAGGATCATTGAAAACTAGATAGTACAAGCATTTGATAATATGCTATAGGAAATAACCCTTTCCTAGCAAGATCTCATCTAGTAGATCTGTTACTGTTTTCTGTTACTAATTTTTATGAGCTTTGGCTTTTAACCTCACATTTATACATGATATCAAAATAAACTGCCCCTTTACCACAGAACTCCAGTTGAGTTTCCCTTCATAGTGAAAGGGCGGGGAGTGGGGTGGGGGAGAGGGAATCTGATTTTTACCACACACATCTCAATTTAATTTTTATCACCAGCCTGATAGTCTATTCTATTGCTGTAGATATCATCTTCCAAGAAAACCTCCTGTATACACATGCCCTCTGCATTATCCATGTATGTTGAGAAGCCAGTAAGCTGCATCTCCAAACACACACACATATCCTTCAGTGTCAAGGCAAAACATAATTTCAGGAGAAATTCTCTAAAGAAATTCCAATGCGATGCACAAAATAGAAAACAAAATGAAATGAAAGGCTTTTATATTTCCAAGAGACAACACATTCAGGCCATTTATTGCCAGCGGAATCAGTTCAAGCAAGCTTGCCATGACAATAAAACACTGAGGTAGGATGGCTTCATTTATATGCGGCAATATTACATAAATTTCACTTTCAGAGGCAGGCATGAGAGAGTATTTAAATTCTTCACTGAGCAATAAATGGGGCACCTCAGATGTAAAAAAAGCCAGCAATCCTGTCACTAAAAATAGGGGGAAGATGCCTAATTTGTAATTTAAAAAGAAAAGATATCACTCTTTCTTTCACAGTGTTGATTAAATGAGGTAATAAATCATATGTCTGATACATGCCAGGCATCTGCCAGGGCAGGAGCTGGCGCAGAAGGTGACAAAGAGTTGTGCAGGAGCAAGAGTTTTATAGGCTGTCACTAGTATGACAAGTGATGATAAAGGGCAGCATTATGTCAGCACTGCTGATAGTCTATAAACAAATTCTCTATTGTAATTCTTTTGTGTGGGTTCTTTATCTTCATTTAAAGCCTGGAAGAGTTTTTCAAAAAGGGCAGCGAAGAGAAAATTGTTTCGTCCTAGTAATTAAAGGTCTGCTCAAACAGAATACCCAATTGCTAATTCAGTGTTCAAAAGTATACACTTTAAATTGATAGGGATGACAGAGGAGGAACTTGTTTTTTTAAACAGAATTGTTGTTCTTCCCTCTTCTTTGTGTGGCTAAAAGGCGTAATTTTTTTTACTGATTCCTCCTGCAGATGTGCTAAGTGAGCAGAACCTTCTTCACCTAGACCCCCTAAGTTTCCCAGGAAGAGCATGGAGAGATTTTAGAAAAGACACCAAAGCCACAGATCGTACAGAACCAGGGATTGATTACATTCTTCTTTTCCGGACTTAGGGACTAGTGCGGCTACAGTGCAGACATATGGTGAGGCCAAGAAAAGAGGAAGTTACTTACTTTGTGCACTTCGAGATGTGTCCCCCAAGGAGTGCTCCACTGTAGGTGTGCTTGTGTCCGTGTGCTTCTGATCAGAGAACTTTGGTAGCAGTATCTGTTTGCCCGCACATGCGCTGTCCCCCCCCCCCCCTTGTGCTCTGCCATGAGGCTAACTAGCACTGCACAGGTTACCCATCCTCAGTTCCTTCTCCACTGAAGTCATTGACATGAACTCCAGTAGAGGGGAGGAGGGTGGGTCGTGGAGCACCCATAGGAACACACGTCTCAAAGAGCCATTGTTACTGCACAAAGTAACTCCCTCTTCTTCTTTGAGTAGTGCCCCTATGGGTCCTCCACTGTAGATGACTCCCAAGCAGTGTTCCCAATGGAGGGCTGGGGCTTTGGAGTTGAGTCTGTTATGGATGATAATACTGAGGTGCCAAAGTTGACGTGGGAAGTCGAGTCACCTGTAACCACACAGTGTTCTGTGAAGGTATGTACAGATGACCAGATGGTTGCTCTGCAGATTTCCAAAATAGGGACATTCTTGAGGAAGGCAACTCAGGTGGAAATTGACCTTGTGAAGCGTGTATGGATTTCAGATGGAAGAATGACTCTGCGAATCTCGTAGCATCGTTTAATGCAGTTCAAGAGTCTTTGTGCACATATTTGTGTACCTTTTGATTTGTCCGCAATGGAAAGAGAGAGCTTAGGAGAGTTTCTAAAGGTCTTTGTCCTGTCCAGGTAAAAGGCCAGAGCCCTTTTAACATCTAATGCGTGTAGAATAGCCTCCCTGTTATATCGGTGAGGCTTGGGTAAAAAGCTGGGAGGTGAAGCAGTTAATTCACGTGAAAAACCAAAGTCAACTTGGGGACGAACTTTGGGTATAGCATGAGAGCAACCTTGTTCCAAAAGAATACTGTAGAAGGGGTGTGTGCCTGACATCATTGCCACTATCTTCTCTATTCTCCTCACCGAGGTGACTGCCACCAATAATGTGGTCTTCATTGACATGTATGTGAGCAAACAAGGAACCATAGGTTCAAAGGGCAGCCTAGTCAGGCTATTTAGTATTAAGTTTAGGTCCCATGTTAGGGTGGGATGTCTGGGTTGGGGGACAATGTTTATTATACCCTTGAGGAGTTGCTTTGTAGTTGGGTGCAAGAACACTGAGTATCCCTCTGTTTGTTGATGGAAGGATGTTATGGCTGCTAGGTGTACTTTGAATAAACTAAGAAATAGTCCTGATTTCTTGATAGTCAGCCTATAGTCTAGGATCACTGGGAGAGTAGCAGATGCCAGGGAAATTTGTCTAGAATTACACCAAACCTGAAACCTGGTCCACTTCTGCAGCTAAGTATGACTTTACTACACAGAAATCAGCTATGCACTTCCTGTACCTCCTCAGAGCAGGATCTTTCTATGTGTTGAAACCATGAAGGAGCCAGGCCTTGAGCCACCGTATCCACAGGTTGTGATTGAGCGTGCATCCTTGGCTGTGCAAGAGGAGTTTGTGAAGAATGATCAGTGGACACTTTGCCAGCTGTGACTGGTAAGGGTACTATGTCTGTCTCGGCCATGTGGGAGCAATCAGTATGACGTTTGCTCTCTCTCTTTATTTTTAAACAGGACTTTTGATAATAGAGGGATTGGAAGAAAGGCATATAGAAGGCCCTTGTCCCACAAGAGAAGGAGAGTGTCCCCTGAGGAGTGTTGTCTGAGGTCTGCCCGGGAGCAGTAGAATAGACATTTCTTGTTCAGGTAGGTGGCGAATAAGTCTATAGTTGGTGTTCCCCACCATCTGAATATCTCATGAAATACTGCTGAGTTTGTCTCCCATTGTGTGGGAACTTGTGGCTGAGACTGTCCACTGTCGTGTTCTGTACTCCTGGAAGGTAGACTGCTGATATTGTGACACTGGGAAATGCACTAGTTCCACAGTTTTAGTGCTTCTGCACAGATCCACCCCGCTCCCCTTCGATTTATGTAGTACATGCACGCTGTGTTGTCTGCGATGACTCTTGTGTGTATACCTCTGATTAGTGGAAGTGACCACAAGCATTCCTGACTGCTCTGAGTTTGAGGAGGATGATGTGACGAGACATCTCCATGAGGTTGTTGAGATGTGCACCCCACACCTTGAAGGATGCATCAATGGTGAGAAGTAACAATGGAAAAGGTTGTGAGAAGGACATCGCCATGCAGACATTTGCTGAGTCTTTCACCAGTCCAGGGAGTGTTTGACTTTGGTGGGCCGTGAGAAAGGTTTGTCTAGTCTGTCTCTGTTTGGCCTGTAAACCAAGCTGAACCATGTCTGGAGCTACCTCATGTAAAGCCTGGCACGAGTTATCATGGACTTGCCCGCAACCACGTGCCCCAGAAGTTAAAGGCAGTGATATTTGTACTGACTCTGAGCATGGACAAGTTGTGAACCTGTGCTGTGGAAGGAGCACCCTTGCCTGTAATGAGTCAAGATCAGCTCCTATGAACTGTAGGTGGTGTACAGGGGTTAACATTGATTTTTGGATGTTGATCTGTTGGCCCAGCTCCACGAACAAGTCCATAGTTATTTGGGTGACCCGAAGGGCCTCAATGAATGACCAGGCTCTGAGGAGACAATTGTCCAGGCACGGGGTAGATCATGATCCCCTGGGAGCACAGGTGAGCTGCCATGTCAGAGAGGACCTTGGAGAATACTCTTGGAACTGATGAGACGCCAAAAGGGAGTACTCTATACTGGTAAGGATTCTGGCCCAGGGTAAATCTGGGGAGTTGCTGTGGAAGTAAGCATCCTGCAGGTCGAGGGCTGAGAACCAATCTTCCTGTTCCAAAGATGGAATAATCATTGCTAGTGTGACCATTTTGAATTTTTGAGCTCTGATAAACTTATTCAGTGCTCCAAGGTCTAGTATGGGACTCCAACTTCCCTTCTTCTTGGGTATCAATGAGAGTAAAAACCTATGTCTCATAGATGCTGAGGCGCAGGTTCTATGGCTCCTAAACAGAGAAGGTGATCTATTTCTTGTTGCAACAGACTCATGAGAAGGATCCCTGAAGAGGAAGGGGGAAGGGTGTTGATGGTGAGGGAGGTGAAGTACCCATTGGATGGAGTATCCATTGCAGATGATTTCCAGAATCCATTTTTTGGAGGTTATTCATTCCCAGTTGTTGTGGAACGAAGTAAAGCAGCACCCAAATGGATATGATGGGTTGATCAGCTGCAGTTGGTGTTGAGAGGAGTGGTCACTTAGTGCCCTGACCAAGGTGTCAAAACTGATGTTTTGAGATGAATGGTTGTGAAGAGGAAGACTGTGGGCCTGATGGTTTGCATTTTGAAAACCTGGATTTTTTACTTTGAGGCTCATAATAGCACTGGAGTGTGGGGCGTGTGGGATTTATGCAGAGGTTGAGGACTAAATTTTCTTTTTTGTCCAGGTATATAAATCCCTAATGACTGAAGAGTAGCTCTGGAAACTTTGAGCGTTTGGAGGGATGTGTCAGTCTTTTTGGCAAACAATTCGGTGTCCTTGAATGGAGGTCCTCTACAGTAGTCTTCACTTCCTTAGGGAAGCCAAACAGGTGCAACCATGATGCTCACTGCATAACAGCTGTGGAGATAGATTGGGCTGCTGTATTGACTGCATCAGGTGCTGACTGGAGTTCTGTCTTGGCCACCAGTTGTCCTTCATTAACAACGGCATGAAACTGTTCTTGATGTGACTTTGGGAGATGATCAATAAATGCGTTGAGCTTAGAGTAACTGATGTAGTTGTATTTTGCTTACAGAGCCTGATAATTTCCAATTCTAAATTGCAGTATAGCAGATGAATAGGGCTTTCTCCCATATAGGTCAAGGTGCTTCCAATCCCTATCATAGTGGGTGGATTTCACCCGGTGTTGGCAACCTCGGGAGTTCAGTGCATCCACAACTATCAAACTAGGGAGGGGATGGGAAAAAAGAAATTCCGTATCCTTAGCCGGGATGTAATATTTTTTATTGGTCCATTTGAAGGGAGGCATGACCGATGCTGGAGTTTGCAAAATAAGCTTGGCTGGGTCCAGAAGGGCCTCGTTGCTAGGGAGAGCTATTCTGGAGGAAAAGGAAGAGTATAAGATGTCCATGAGTTAATGATATGTGTCTTTCCTCTCAATAGGAATCTGCTAGAGACAGCAGAGAAGACATCACTACCTTGTCTGGAGAGGAGGAAGAAATGTTGGTCTATGGTGTGACCTCCTCCTCAAATCCAACCAGTGGTGCTAGAACTGGGAGTGCTCCTGCTTGAAGCAACAACAACAAACGCATGGTTTCCATCATTGGCATTCACCTTGTAAAAATTGTTCCAGCATCCCTGAATCTGATCTCCTGTTCTTCCAGGATTTTTTTGAGAGGTTCAGAGACTCTGGATACCATGGCTGAGGGAGAGCGCCTCAAAGGCTCACGGTGGGCCACGCTAGATGTTTAGTGTGGAGTCTATATGCTGCCTAGGGACCCCAGTAGGGCTACTGGGGTGTTGTAAGGGGTCATGGTGGTTGGGCTCATGGCTGGCCATACCATGGTGGTTGAGGAGCAGAGGAAGGGTCTGACTGAGGGGACCCAGATTGGTAGTGGGCACTATAAGGAAAGTGGGAGGAGTGATGGGAAACAACCTCCTCCTGTTTGCTCTACAATTCTCCACTAGAGGTGCACAACCCAGTAGTGGTGGAGATTCCTGTGTCCGACATAAACTCGGTATCAGGGCCACAGTACAGAGCAGGGGAGACTCTGGTATCTCAGCTACTGTAAGGTCCTTTGAGTGTCTGAACTCTTATGGTGCTGTCATACTCGGTACTGATGGTGGTTGTTGGTGCTGGGTCAATGGCATTGAGGGGATCAGATCTGGGACATACTGAGTGCTCTGAGGCTGGATGGCATGTTGTTGATGGTGCCAATGGTAATGCCTGTACTGGCAGCATCTTCCCAGAGGTGGTGCAGTCTCTATCCTTACCTTTCCTTGTTGGTACTGTTGCTTCGGTGCTGATGCCCATCACATCCTTAGGTGCATCAACGGTACCTGTACACCAGAACCTGGTGAGCTATGGGTACCGTGTTTGGATGGCCTTAGTGCCCTTGACATTGAATGTGCCAGAGATATTTTTTTTTGACTAGCCTGAAGCTGACTCTAAGGACTCATGACTCTCTTTTTTGAAGCCTTATGTGAGGGTTCCGCAGCCGTTTTCTTCGACTCATAGACCTTAGATGTTGAGGACTTTGGGGAAGATTCACACCATCTGGATAGAGGGCTGTCTCCATGAGGAAGAGTTTAGTCTCAGTCCTTCTGAGATCTGGACTTTAATTGTTGGCAGAGACCACACTTTTAGGAAATGTGGCTTTCCCTGAGACAATGGATGCAGCAGGAACATCTGTCCACTACTGGAATGGCCTCTTTGCATGAGAGGCACCTCTTAAACCCCAGTGAATCGGGCATACTTTGCACTAGGGCAAACCCCAGACAAAGGGAAAAAAGGTTCATTTTTTTAAAAAAGAGAAAAAAAACCTAGAGGAACTCCAAGGCTATGTCTACACTACAGCTTATATCAGCAGAACTTATGTCATTCAGGATGTGAATAAACCATCCCCATGAGCAACATAAGTTACAAGGTTGTAAGTGTCACTGTGAACAGCGCTATGTGAACAGATCTTCTCCCGCCACCATAGCTTCTGCTGCTTGTGGAGGTGGTTTTATTATGCCAAAGGGAGAGGTCCCATCAGCCATAGGGTGTCTTCACAGACATGCTGCAGCACTGTATGTGTAGACATGCTCTGACTAACTCTTTGAATTTCAATAGGGATAATAATCTGATAAATGGACTGCTAATGGCTCCGTCTCTTGCTGGGGTGGTTGAAAAGGAACTGAGGTAGGCTCACCTGCGCAGTGCTGGTTAGCCTTGTGGCAGAGCACAAGGTCGGGGGCAGTGCACATACGAGCCTAACAGACACTGCTATCAAAGTTCTCTGATCAGCAGCGCAGGGATGCAAGCACACCTACAGTGGAGCACTCACAGGGACACTACTTAAAGAAGTAAAGGCACGAGACACACACCTGGGAAATCAAGCCCCCTGGCTCTGCAGATTCTGGCTAGTCATACATATGGTATATTGTCTGTGATCTACTCAGCTTCTCCCCCAACCAAACCGCTCTCCAAGACAGCACAGCCAGCTCCCACATTTCCTGTCACGGTATTATTGATAATTGGGTCACCAGCGGACAACTCATCTGAGGGCAGTCACATGCTTGGAGGATTATTTAATGCTCCTCTGCACAACATTAGCTAAATCTGTTAATATGTTGATTTTATTTTAATTGGAAAAGTACAATTTGAACTGATTTGATATTCACCGGGTGTGTTAAATGGATGCTGAGCCAGGGAACACCACTGTGTTGTAAAGTCAATGTAGCCATATATACACCACCGTCTCCGCCTCTAAACAGAGGAACATGTTGGGGGGCACATAGGGACATGACTGAGTGTGTGGTGCTCTGCTGATTTTGGGTCAGAAAATTAATCCCTAGGGGGACTGTTCCATTAGGTGCAAGTTAGAGCAATATTATGGCTGCTCTAACTTGAATATAGAACTGTTTCAGCCCTTGCCCAACCCTAGGATCAGGAAGGCAGAAAGGTGCCTTGAGGACACCTTTTTCTCTTCCATTAGTTGCAGAGATTGTGAGCTCAGAGCAGTTAAAGACTGAGCTCAATATACACAGTAAGGATTGCATACATTTACATAATTTATTGAGCTCCCATTATTGAAAAGAGAATTGGAATACTATGAAAACATAATACAACAGCTAAAATCCTGTTTCACAAGCCAAAGTTAAATACAGAAATCAACAACTGATCATTAAATTTTAAACCCTTTTAGAAAGGTTGCAAAGGGAATGTAAGCTGTTCTTAACTGAAAGTTTATTTCATGTCATCCCTGTAATGAGAAACCTTGCTATTTTGTACTACCCATTTCTGCTAATTGTGCTGACTGGCAGTCTTCTTTCATTGGTGTTCATGATTGACAGCAAAATATGTCCCCAAAAAGAAAGACAGTGATGCGAAGAGACTTGAAAAAATGGTTTTAGCTTGTTCTTTGTTACAGTAACTTAGCAACATTCAAGCATATTATCCTTTAATATACACCCTTAGCCCTGTTTGTGTCTATGCTTAGGGAAAGTCTTTGAAAATGACTGGGAAAATCCTCTCACCTTCTTTACTTTAAGCTTGCCTCTACCTTTCACTGTATATTTCTTGTTATGTATAGCAAACTACAAGTTCTCTTTCTAAAGAGAGATAGTATATAAATATAAAATACTCTTTAGTTCTGTTCATCCAGAAAGATCCAAAATTCCTTACTAACTACTGGTACAGAGGAATCATTTTTCTCACCATAGCAATGGTAAATTGTGAAATGCAGCCACCTCTACTCAGAATGAGGCACACAGGAACACTGCAAAACCACCTAGAACAGGAAGTTAAGAATAAACTAGCTGATAATTTTCTTTGCAATTAAGCATAACAATTACCTTAATTAGATTATGGGCAGGAGACCAGGACTAACCAGTGGTTGAAGCAGACTGGAACAGGAGGGGAACTCTCACCACATAAGGCAGGGGGAAAGGAGAACTGTGCTCCACTCTGTTCCAGTGGTGCTAGAACAATTTGTATAGTATATAGTATAGTATAGTATAGTACAGTATAGTATAGGGTGATGAAAGCGGGAAACCATGCATTTGGGTTACTACTTCTATTTCAAGCCTGGGAGTGTGGCAGCACCCCTAGTTCAAGCACTGAGGCTCGGTGTCCCTCCATGTTTTAACTTCTGGGGCTAATACCCCTGTGACACAGGCAAAACAGGTGCCAGCTCTGGCCAAGGCTGTAGGAGCATGGACAGTTGAGCATGGACAGATTCATAGCTGGAAGCCAGACCAGCTCACCTGAATATGAGTATTGTTCAAGTTAAACTTGTCTTGTTAAACTAGTCTTGTTAAACTTGAAAGAATGTTTTTAGGGTTTAGATTCTATAAAAGCTTGTAAGTTGCTGCATGCATTAATCTTACTTGTAATGTCTGAATCCCATGCTATAAAGGTAATATGAAAATTTCGCATTATAGTTGTAAAAATGTCTGCTCTGAACTTGTGAACTCAGACTGGAGGAGTGGTTTCCCCCATCCATCAAGAAGGACTATCAAAACTAAATTGACCATTGTAGGATAAAAACTTTGTTGATTGCCCCATCCACCCCTGAAGAAGTTATGGGTGCAGGAGCACTCGTCCCATAGGTTTGAATTCTGGGGGAAGGGCATATAAAAATGCTCACCAGAAGAAATAGTTATCTCTTTGTTGTTTGGATTCTTACAAGGACTGCAGCTAAGAAACAAGCAGAGATCCCCAGGGTCAACCTGGGTTAGCCTGAGAAGACATTCCATGGACAGATTACTACTGCTCTGTCACCTTCTGGAACCTAGGATTGTAACTCATTTGTGCATATATGTTGCCCACTTTAACCTGTAAATAACTCATTTCTTTTCTTAATTAATACATCCTTAGTTAGTTTACTATAAGATTGGTTGCCAGCATTGTCTTTGATGTGAGATCAAAGGTACAAATTGATGTGGGGTAAGTGACTGTCTCTTGGGATTGGGAGCAACCTGAATATTTTGTGATTTTTGGTGTAAGTGACCATTTATCACTAAGTCCAGCTTGCCCAGGGGCAACATAGACTGGAGAGCCCAAGGGGACTGTCTGACTCCATAGTAAGATTGGTATAGTGATCCAGGAGTTCACATTGGGTGAACTGGGTTGGTGCAATCTAATTATAGAATGTACCACAGTTTGAGGTATCTGTTCTGCTCTTTGACAATCTGCTCTGAGGTTGGCACTCACTGTGAACCACTCCAGACAGCATGACACTCCCAACAAATGTAACAACAGTACTGAAGACAAACGTATCAAAGCTCATTCAGCAATCCTTGGTCTGCTGTGTGAGTGGCTGGTCCCCTGATTTAAATTAGAATAGCCTAATTTACGTGGGCTGCTAACTGCTTCAAAAGCCCTTGTGCCAGGTGGGGATCAGCAGGGCTTACAGAAACTCTGGCTGTTTGCCTTTTCCCATGTCCATGACCCTCATGTCCCCACAAGGAGGGAAGTGAAATAGAAGAGGTTATAGATTCATAGATAATAAGGTCAGAAGGGACCATTATGATCATCTAGTCTGACCCCCTGCACAACGCAGGCCACAGAATCTCACCTATGTATGAGCTATTGAAGTCCTCAAATCATGGTTTAAAGACTTCAAGGAGCAGAGAATCCTCCAGAAAGTGACCCGTGCCCCATGCTACAGAGGAAGGTGAAAAACCTCCAGGGCCTCTTTCAATCTGTCCTGGAGGAAAATTCCTTCCCAACCCCAAATATGGCGATCAGCCTGAACCCTGAGCATATGGGCAAGATTCACCAGCCAGATACTACAGAAAATTCTTTCCTGGGTAACTCAGATCCCACCCATCTAATATCCCATCACAGGCCATTAGGCCTATTTACCATGAATATTTAAAGATCAATTAATTACCAAAATCATGTTATCCCATCATATCATCTCCTCCGTAAACTTATTGAGTTTAATCTTAAAGTCAGACGGATCTTTTGGCCCAACTGTTTCCCTCCAAAACTTCACTCCTCTGATGGTTAGAAACCTTATTCTAATTTCAAGTCTAAACTTCCTGGTGGCCAGTTTATATCCATTTGTTCTTGTGTCCACATTGGTACTGAGCTTAAATAATTCCTCCCCCTCTCCGGTATTTATCCCTCTGATATATTTATAGAGAGCAATCATATCTCCCCTCAACCTTTTTTTAGTTAAGCTAAACAAGCCAAGCTCCTTAAGTCTCCTTTCATAAGACAAGTTTTCCATTCCTCGGATCATCCTAGTAGCCCTTCTCTGTACCTGCTCCAGTTTGAATTCAACCTTCTTAAACATGGGAGACCAGAACTGCACACAGTATTCCAGGTGAGGTCTCACCAGTGTCTTGTATAACGGTACTAAAACCTTCTTATCCCTACTGGAAATACCTATCCTGACGCATCCCAAGACTGCATTAGCTTTTTTCACAGCCATATCACGTAGGATGACTACGAGCTGCCAATGATCAACCAATACTCCAAGGTCCTTCTCCTCCTCCGTTACTTCTAATTGATGTGTCCCTAACTTATAACTAAAATTCTTGTTATTAATCCCTAAATGCATAACCTTACACTTCTCACTATTAAATTTCATCCTATTACTATTACTCCAGTTTACAAAGTCATCCAGATCCTCCTGTATGATATCCCGGTCCTTCTCTAAATTGGCAATACCTCCCAGCTTTGTATTATCCGCAAACTTTATTAGCACACTCCCACTTTTTGTGCCGAGATCAGTAATAAAAAGATTAAATAAGACTGGTCCCAAAACTGATCCTTGAGGAACTCCACTGGTAACCTCCCTCCAGCCTGACAGTTCACCTTTCAGTAGGACCTGTTGTAGTCTCCCCTTTAACCAATTCCTTATCCGCCTTTCAATGTTCATATTGATCCCCATCTTTTCCAATTTAACTAATAATTCCCCATGTGCCACGGTATCAAACGCCTTACTGAAATCTAGGTAAATTAGATCCACTGCGTTTCCTTTGTCTAAAAAATCTGTTACTTTCTCAAAGAAGGAGATTAGGTTGGTTTGGCATGATCTACCTTTTGTAAAACCATGTTGTATTTTGTCCATTTACCATTGACTTCAATGTACTTAACTACTTTCTCCTTCAAAATTTTTTCTAAGACCTTGCATATTACAGATGTCAAACTAACTGGCCTAAAGTTACCCGGAGCACTTTTTTTTCCCCTTTCTTAAAAATAGGAACTATGTTAGCAATTCTTCAATCATACAGTACAACTCCTGAGTTTACAGATTCATTAAAAATTCTTGCTAATGGGCTTGCAATTTCAGGTGCCAATTCCTTTAATATTCTTGGATGAAGATTATCTGGGCTCCCTGATTTAGTCCCATTAAGCTGTTCGAGTTTCGCTTCTACCTCAGATATGGTAATAGCTACCTCCATTTCCTCATTCCCATTTGTCATGTTACCATTATCCCTAATATCCTCTTTAGCCTTATTAAAGACTGAGGCAAAGTATTTGTTTAGATATTGGGCCATACCTAGATTATCCTTAACCTCCACTCAATCCTCAGTGTTTAGCGGTCCCACTTCTTCTTTCTTTGTTTTCTTATTTATATGGCTATAGAACCTTTTACAATTGGTTTTAATTCCCTTTGCAAGGTCCAACTCTACTTGACTTTTAGCCTGTCTCACATGTAGGGATAATGTTCTGACCTCAATAAGGTAGCTTTCCTTGCTGATCCCTCCCATCTTCCACTCCCTATGTGCTTTCTGCTTTTTCTTAATCACCTCTCTCAGATGCTTGCTCATCCAGCTTGTTCTACAACTCCTGCCTATGAATTTTTTCCCCTTTCTTGGGATGCAGGCTTCCGATAGCTTCTGCAGCTTTGATTTAAAGTAATCCCAGGCCTCCTCTACCTTTAGATCCATAAATTCTTCAGTCCAATCCACTTCCCTAACTAATTTCCTTAATTTTTGAAAGTCAGCCCTTTTGAAATCAAAAACCCTAGTTGCAGATTTATTTTTGTTAATCCTTCCATTCAGTTTGAACTGAATTAGCTCATGATCACTTGAACCAAGATTATCCCCTACAACCATTTCTTCTATGAGGTTCTCACTACTCACCAAAACCGAATCTAAAATGGCATCTCCTCTAGTTGGTTCAGCAACTACTTGATGAAGAAATCCATCAGCTATCGCATCTAGGAAAATTTGAGCCCTATTATTATTACTAGCACTGGTTCTCCAGTCTATATCTGGAAAGTTAAAGTCTCCCATGATCATGTAGTTTCCATTAGTATTTACTTTATTAAAAACTGCACTGGCTCTCAGATTTCCTTACACTGGTAGTGCAAAAGTTTGTCCTTAAGTCAGTGGAGGATTTGGGCTAATATCAGTTACAAGGAAAACTATATATTAAGTGTGCAGTAACAAATAAATCTAAGGCTGCCCTACAGATAATTCTGCTGGGCATAATTATACAGTTCAAACCGGTCAAATGGATGACCTTGTTGCATTAAAATTTGATTCTTTTAACACTTCTGTTCATTACACAGGTATTTATACAGAAAACTATCTCCAAGGAATGAAAGTCTGAGGTTCCTCCTAGGACACAACTAAATGAGGTTACTGAGAACTGAAATAGAGAAAGCATCATTTTCTTTGATAATAGTAAATTAGTCATAAATGCCATCCTTGTATTATCAGTGTAACATGACTGACTAAACTGCATCATGACAGCATTAAATTGTTAACAATTATAAACTATACTTGACAATAACATGTCAACAAGGACAATTTCTAGATATTTATAACACAGTGAAAAGTCTTGCAGATTTGAGACCTGTCATTACACTGACATTTTCTCTGCGTTGCCTGAAACTATCTAACATATTTTTAGTTCTTCCTCCAAAACATACCACTGGCTTCTATACTAGACACTGTCATCTTAGAAAATTGTATTTTCCAGCATTGCTCTTTTTAACCCCTCAAAAGCCCTAGACACAGCATGCTGGAGAACTTTTGTATAAAGGATACGAACACAGGCACTTTCAAGGGTGAAAGGAGGTCATGTAGCTCATGTAATCCCTGCACCTTTTTATTAAAATTAGCGCTAAATTCAGATTCCTTTACTCACACTGAATAGTACCCTAGGTGCTACTAAACGTGGATAAGGGTATCGGAATTTGTCCCTTAGCATTCTGCTAACTTTCTGCCTAACAATGGACATGTATGCTGCCATTTTTGTTGTCCATTCCACATACTAATCATAGTGAGACAAACCCTTAAGTCCTTATTCAGCCTCTAGTCCTTTTACTCAGGCAACGTTTCAGTGGATGTTTTCCCTGAGTAAGGATTGGCTGTCTGTGAGCAAGAAAATTCCTTGCATGTTCTCTTTGAGCCCAGAACGGTCCGAGGTTCAGTTTAAACCATCCCCCATCAATCCTTGTTCTAGAGCAGGGATATTCAGACTGAGGCTCGGGAGCCACATGTGGCTCTTTAATGTCTCTCTTGCAGCTCTTTGCAGCGCATGATATTAAAACACGGTGTGATTTAATTATTAACCAGTCTAAGTTATTAACCAATCAGGATGCTTTTACTATGTTATTAACCAATTGTAGAATATTTGGTCAGTCATTTTGCTGTGAGTATATACAATAATAAATGAAACAATGAATTCACACTACTGTGGCTCTTTTGGGTAATGTTGATCACTAATTTGGCTCCTGAACCACTGAGATCTAAGTATCATTGTTCTAGAGTTTGACATCAGGTCAAGATGTTGCTTTGGCTTTACAATGACATAACAAAATGCGTTTCCTTCTAAGGTAGTTTCTAATACATGATCCAATGCTGCACAGTGCTGAGCCCCTGCTCAAGATACTGTACACCTTCAACAGATCACAAATTGAGGATGCATAATACCTTGCAGCATGGACTCAACACCACACAGCATGGCACCCTGACTTTCTAAGCAATATAAATCCTAGAACTAAACACCACTTTTCAAAGATATTTAAGTGTACGGATATGTTGCATCTTTCTTATTTCTTCAATATCTTTCCTAAAACATAGCTCCCACATTTGAGAATAACACTTTGGTGGTCAGAAGGGGCACAAGCTTTGAGAAATTGTGGTAATTTATTTTATTGCTGAATCTAAGAACCTGGTTAACTTTCTAGATTGCTTCATGCTACTTTCCTGACTTTCTCTTCCTCTCCTTTGTCCGTGTTCCAAATCTTTCTTGATGAACTTCTTGCCATGTGGGATTGCTCAGGGAAGGTGCATTCCCTCTTCTGACACTTTGACTCAGTTCTCATTAGCTAATGTTTTTACAATGCTGTGACTGCATTAGCTACTTGTTTGCTTGCACACCCAGTCTATAGTGGTCTTCCTGTATCCAGTCGCTTCCTTTTTTTGTAATTGTTGAACTTCCCACCATCCTGATTTCTCCCCCTAAGCTTTTCTCCCCTTCACCTCCCCAATTTGAAAATGTTAACTCTGCTTTAGGCATTGCCTTTCAGGATACTGCTATATAATGAACCACAGTGAATGTAGCAGAATCATGGGACACAATGGATTAATGTTGCTGAGAAAGTCTTTCAAAATCTGCAGCTGATGGTATTCCTCTGAAAACCTGCCCTAACTGTAACACAGGAAAGTGATCTGCTCAAGATTAATTCAAGCAATCTTTCTTTCGTCATTTGCCGTGAAGAGTTTGTCTTCTAGGCTAGGTATTTGGGGACGTTACATAGCTACAGAGCTAACCTGTTGTTCAGATTCAATGCTGTGTTTGAGAAGAAGGAAAGGAAGCACAAGGAATAGCTATCAAAAAGGTATCGGTTTCTCAATTCACAAACTAAGCTGCCATCATGTTGATTCACGACATAATGAGGCAAACACTGATGCATAATTAGGCATCAAGTAATGACAGTACGAGCAGTTAATCAAACAATAATTCCATAGTTTTTCCAGGGATGGATGCTCAGCTCTTTTTTGAGAAAACAAGTGAGCTGCTGGGTAAATCAAGCTTGGGAATAAAGGCATTAAGTATTTTTTGTCTTCAGGATCTTTTCTTTCTTGTTTATCCAACTGAACCAACCTGTTCATTCATACTTCTCAGGTGCCAATATTGTTTTGGAGTGTCATTGATGTTCTTCATTCCTCCCTTTAGTCTGGCAGGGACCCTCATTAAGGATGGGAATTTGAGAAGCAGAAAAAACATTGAATTTTAAATTAACAGCTGAGGTCTGGAGTTTAAAAAAAGATTAACTACAGGGTCCAGTTCTGCTCCAAGTGAAGTAAACAGACGTTTGCTGCTGACAACAATGGGAAACAAGATCAGACCCACAGTCATAATTTTCTAAATTTTATACAACTTTTTAAAAATAAAAAGCCCCAGGAGACTGCATCAGGCTGTAGTCTTCCTCTTTTTTGCCATGTCCAAGAACACAGAGTGCTAGAGTACCAGCCACTGGTTTTCATTTTATTTGGTGCAAAGGAAATTTTACTTTTAAATAGAGTTACTAAAGAGCTTAGGCACTGAAAGCAGGGAGTAAGACTAGCATGGAAGATTATTTTGAATTCCTATAGGTAGCTGTCTGTACACTCCCTCTAGAATAGGTCTACAAAAATGGATGACTGCTTCGGCCAAACCAAAACCCTACATCCAAATGCCACAAACATTTCTCAAAGGTCTGACCT